>NC_091826.1:908333-1211111 GCF_038994185.2 Dermacentor albipictus | reverse complement strand
CTCATGTAGAGGGAGAAACACAGTTTGTGCGGGAAATGAGCTCCGGCACACTAGCGGTGTTCACCATGTTGCCACTGGGGTGGCAGTTCCCAGAGATTGAGCTAAGCACAACGTGCAAGCTGGGGGACGAAGCGCAGGAAGGCACCTCAATCCCCACAATGTGCAACAGAAGGTGTGGGTAGATTCTGTGAATGCGATCATGTTACATGCTCAGGTACACCTCTCTCTCTCATACAGCTATCGCAGTGCGAAGAGTGGCATGCAGGAAATGCTTCCGTCACTAAGGCATGGGCTGTGTGAAACAAGCTGCAGTGTTTTTGTGTGTTTCATATCCTGTTGCAGTGCTTTTATGTTCGTGAGTGAATGAATAAAATTCTTATCAAGTATGTAAAAAAAGGAAGGGGAGAGCATGTTTCTGTTGTCATTCAAAGGAAGCTTCCTAGGCGAAATTTTGTTTGCTACAGTTCACTTCTTATTCGACCTTGATGGGACAGGCAAAATTTATCTATTTACTGGCAGGTCAAATTAAAGAGAGATAAAAAAACATGCTAACACACTGCTCCTTCAGTGAACAAAATTTGCTTAATCGTCACATACCACTGAATCTAACGTGCACCCAGTTTTATGGCTTTAAAGTAGAAAGCTGAAGTGGAAATAACATTAGAGCTAAGCAAAGCTTAAATGTAATACATATGCAATCTTCTAATGAAAAAAAATAAAGCATGCCTAATGAGAGCAGCATTCCGGGCAAGTTGGTAATCCATTGCTTAAATGATATTGCGCGACATAAAAACGACACGGACGTGAGAGATGGTGTGTCGTCTTCTCTCACATCCATGTCGTTTTTATGTCGCGCAATATCATTTAAGCAAAGCATGCCTCCAGTTCTGGTAATCGTAGAATTAAACCATCAAACTTGAAGTTCACAGAGTTTAAGTTTATTTACACTTAATGCCCATTGTTGTCACTCATGGACAGCATTTTATTGCTGTCTGTGGGCCACAAGTTGTCCTTTATCCAGCCTATTGCACATTTGATATTTTTTATTGATCAACTAAGTTGTAACACTCACAAATTAGATGTTGGCCCTCGCCTAGCCTAATCACTTTGCTAGTTCATCCTGCAACGAATGCGATTCTCTAGAATGCTGAAAACACCGCACAAATTTGTTACTGCTAGCTTAGCAGGAATAACTTTGCTTTTTTATTTTTCATTTAACGGCATTTTCTAACCAAAACTGAAAGTGGCGCGTTATGTGAAAACTTATCACTGTCTTCTGACTGCAATGGCAGTAGTGCTGGCTATGATGGTACGCTGTTTTATACAGTTGTCACAAATGCAAAAAAACAAGGTTACAGTTTCATATCAGATGACATTGCAATGCGTAGGCAATTTGTGGACCAATTTTCATGGAAGAAAGGAGCATTAGAAATGGGTAAATAGAGCTATTATTCATTATGACCTGCCGTTTTCACTTGAACATTTTGCTTGAGCAGGCCAAGAATAGGCATTTTCAGCTGGAGATGCTATGTCTTCAATGCATTCACTGTCTCCTAGCACCTAACTTCAAGACAGACACTGCAGCCATTGGGGTCATTAGTGGGGTCACGAACTGAGTCGTGGCAAGTTAAGTTCGCATGAGGGCCAACTCGAGGGTTCAAAGATAAACACAAGTCCTGACCCGCTGACCAGGACTTTCAGTCGCAATGTAATTAACCAATAAATTAAATTAGCCAAAGTCAAATTAACCAAAGTTCACTGTGTTAGGCTATGAACTTGGATTATACAATTTTGCCAAACAGCATGGTTTAGCTTTACAACATATTTTCAGTTTGCAATAGTCTCGCGCACCAGCTTGACCTGGTGATTCATGGGGAAGTTACAGCAGAATAGTAATGAAGGCCAAGTTGTTGGAGCTCGTAGTAGCCATCAAACATTACCTGTTTGGATGCATATTTAAGTTACTCATGGCATAGGCTTTCCACAAAGTTCTGTCAGTGTTGTCATCATTGCTGTTGCAGAGAATGATGCTTGAAGATATCACGTTATAGAAGCCTCGTAGGAAAAGTGGCATAGCACACTCTGATGATTGGCTGGAACAAGGGGTGCACAACAGTGTACAGGGCCACTTCTCGGTATTATGAATTGATGTGCCTTATTTAGTGCAGTCTTAGTTGTCACTCCTATTAACCTCTTGCGTCTGCCACTACCTTCTCATAGCCTTATAGATCTTTTCTTTGGGTGAGTTGTGAAAGGGCTATGAAAAAAGCTTTGTATAATTTCCCATGCTTCAGTGGAATTGCTCTTTACTGCATAAGTGCAGGTAAAACACGAGTGAAAATGGATTAATTGTTTTCTACAACAGTTTAAACCCAAAAGTTCTGAAAATATGTTTTTACCAAAAAAATATCCCTGCAGGTGTCTGGTAGGGACGAAAATTGGCTGTGCGGCTCCACTTCATCATCTGGACTTTGCACCTGGGCTTCACTTCCTGGAAGAAGTAAATGATGCCACAAAGCCTGAAACATAAAATGCTAGTAGCAGGAAGCGTTTTGCCCAATTAAGTTATTTATACCTCCTCGATCAGAGGTGGGAAGAAAGGCTGTGCCACAATCCTGTACCTATATCCCTTCCCTCTCCCCCCAAAGTCATTTTTTGAAGCCATGCTTTTTTTTTATAAAGGTTTCAGGACCATGTAATTGTACAATGTTGCCTTGCACAAATTTGAAAGCTCGTGCTGCAATTTAGTTTTTAAATGAAAAGAAAGCTGAGCTTGCTGTACTGTTAGTTTATGTGGAAGGGCAAGGAAGGTCTCTAGACTACCTTTCTGTGCTTTACTTTAAACAACAACAACAAAAAAACTTACTTGCTTTCTTAGTTTTTAGCCCACATATGTACCTTTAGTTTCACTGACCTATTAATTTCATTGGTGGAGGTGTTGCGACTAAATTAGTCTCCTTTCAGTTTCTTTTCCATTTACACGGTTCGATGTTATTTTGCTAGACAATGAATTTTTGCATATGCTTAGTTTTTGTTGCATCCATCTACGGTTTTGGCATAGTTAAGGGAATAGACAGGTGTAAGCAGCTTTGTTCCAATGGGCTCAGTCATAGTTCCTCCTGTTTTCTTATCTGGGAATGGTGTGTTTTAGGGCAAACATTTAAAAGAAAGCTGGTGTAAGATAGACAACTCACTTTTGCTGATTGTTTTTTTTTTAATCAGAGGTCCTTTTTAACGAGGCTCGGCAAGTGTTTTGTTATGAAGCTCTAGCCATCACTTTTGTAACTGTTCTGCATGAATAAAAAATGTTGCAATGTTTTTCTAGTGTGCTGTTCAAGACATTTTAGTTGTTGCTTAGTTAGTTTGGTTTTTCACACAATCTTGTCTGTATTTAGACAAATGACCGAACATCAATTCCTTCATAAAACCATTTGGTGCACATACTTTCTTTTTACTTTTCCAAAAAAAGTAAAGGCAACAATATATTGATTCCGTCAATGCTGTTGTCTGCGTTCCTTGTCTTGAACACCTGACAACTTAAGAACTTTATTCAAGTTCTTAAGTTGTCATTTGATAACTGGGTCCCCATTTCAGATAAGTCTGTGGTGCTTCCCTTTGAGCATAAATATAATAGCAGTTCGCATGAACGACAGTTCTGAGTGACAGTGATATACAGTATAACCTTTCATACGTTTCGGAAAAAACTGGGAAAGACGTACGATCCGAAGTAACTAGCAAATGGCACTCAACTATTATTGACATCTACATAATGCTAAGCATCGCGGGGATCGCTGCGGCACGAGACATCAACGCACGCCAAGCTGGTAGAGCTCCGGCGGCCCGAAACGTATATCATTGTTTTCTAATTGTGTGGTGTTTTAAGGGGCCAACGGGAAACCGAAACGAAATTGAGCTGGTGGATGATGCCGGATGCCGCCGAAGTGAAACGTGATGCCCAGCGTGTTTGGATTGCCACCTACTAAACGTTTCCAATACACTACCAATGGCACTACTACTCGTGCTGTTATAACAGATAGGTGTAGATGCTTGTCGCAATAGGTTTGGCAGCAATAGCTGTGGATGTGGTTTGCGACGATCTGGGCGGAGATTTGCTCATACCAGAATAAACTGCGTGCCATCGTTTTCACGTGAGACGGGTGACTATATACTGTTCTCGATCACGTGCCTCGTGCCTTTTCTTGTTCACATAGGATCTAGCGGCTGGAAAATGTATACGATCACAGTCTGCAACAAGGAACGGTGGCGTGTTTCGGTAATTGCCTATCAAAAGGGTGCACTATGCTTCCGACGGCGCCACACCCACTGAACACACATTGGTCTATTAGCTGTCTACAAGACGTCTTGAAAATCATTATAAACATTTACAACACATCTTCAAGACTTCTTGGCAAGATATTTAAGACGAAGACATTTTACCAAAACTTTGTCGGATGTCTTAAAACGTGTTGTAGCCATCGTGAAGACCGTCTAATGCACCACCAAAATAAGGGATGTAAGACGTTTTGCAAGACATCTTGTAGCCGTTTTGAAAACAGATGTTTCGTAGCTGTTTTGGAAACTGCTATGTCTTGCAAGACGTCTCATAGCAGTTTTAAAAATGGCCGTAAGAAATTTTGCGAGAAGTGTAGCTGTCCTAAAAATGTTTTCCCAACAGACTAAACAAACTTGACAAGCAAGGTACGATACCTTCGAGTCAATATCTGTGTAACATAGCCCTATATTTTAGTAAAGCAATTTGTTGAGTGACAGGTCACTTAAGGCCCCGAGCTAACGAACATACAAGTCATTCAAAATCTTCAAGAAGTGGCAGTTAGGCTGCTAAACACGAGGTCGCGGGATCGAATCCTGGCCATGGCGGCCGCATTTCGATGGGGGCGAAATGCAAAAACACCCGTGTACTTAGATTTAGGTGCACGTTAAATAACCCCAGGTGGTCGAAATTTCCGGAGTTCTCCACTACGGCGTGCCTCATAATCAGAAAGTGGTTTTGGCACGTAAAGCCCCATAATTTTTAAAGAAGTGGCAGCACTTCTGGTCAGGCATATTTAACATTCATTGCAAGTATCAGCACCTTAACAATCCATCAAAAAGTACCACTTGTTCATTGGGCTAGGGTGTACTTGCAAAAGTTACAGCAAGACCTACAAACCTGTCAATTTACAGTGGGAACACCATTGCCAGGGGAAGCACTAGCACAAAGGTGACATTTTAAGTAGTCTCTTGACAGTAAAATTCAGTCATAACATAGCTATCCAATTTCGGTTTCCTTCCAGATCAACTGTCCAACGAAATGATGCCGAGATTCAGCGATCTGGCTAGAAATGGCATACACTGCACATATGTGATGGTCTCGCAAAACCCAACATCATTTTCCTTGTCAACATTGTTCGGGATTTGCGAATGGAATAATATGAGACTTCAGCAACACTATCACAGAAGTTTTTCTTCCATGGATGTTTGGCACACACATGAATTTAGGAACACAATACATCCTTCCACAATAGCATTAATTAAAAAAAATTGAATGGCTCCTGACAGGCTAAATGTATAAAACAATGGGAATGCTCCTAATCCTTGCAATATTGAAAAGTTTGGCTGCACCAACAGAACCAATGCCTACGGCCCATTTCTTACAACCCACCATAGCACCAATGAAATATTGTCAAGGCCACAAAGGTGACAACACATGTTAAAGCCTCACTTAACATTAAGGGTGATTAATCACACAAATGAAGCACTGAAGTGGCCAAAGGTTTCAAAGAATTTTTGATAAATCAGATCAGTAACACCACTACATAAGCAAAACGTTTCTAATGCACTATCTAAAGATTTGCTTTGTGATTGTTATCACATTGGTCACTTCATGATTCAGGGAGCTGGCTTAGGCAGTTCCAAAGGCTGATGCACCTGCAGACAATGTAGTTTGTTCGTTATGTTGCTTGAGCTCAGATTTGTCACCTGTAATTAGAAGGTAAGACAAGATATTAACAAACACATGTTGCACTGCGTTGTAACGAAACGGAACATGACGATTATTGGATGTAACTAAGTGAAATCCCAGTTGAAATCTCTGTGGATATCCACGTTTTAAAACCTTCTTTCAACAGAGTAAAATTATCCTGGCAATAGATTTGCCGAACATGACTTGTTTTCGAAACAAGAAATGCCTGACCTTTGCAGACTCGATCGCATTCCGTGGGGTATGGTACACATTCGGTGCCAAAATTTTTAGGTAATTGCGTTGAATACGCCGTCGAACACTATTCCTTCTCACCTGCACGTATCTGTACATAAGCAGAGCCTGAGTATCACCATCGCAATTTCTCCAACTGCGGCACCGCTCAGGCTAGTGCAGCTAGGCATGATGTCGGAGATTGTGCCGATGCAATCTCGGAAACCACGGCTCCTTGTGTGGCCTGTGCTGCTCGAACACGACAAACGTTGGCATCGCAGCATGCAACCTACTCAAACGCGCTACCATTTCGCAATGCTAGAGGCAAGCCAATTGAAAGTGTAAGTGAAAGACTATCACATTGAAACAGAAGGCAGCTATCGTAAATGCAATCATGTCATATGCTAAGAAGTTGTGTGTTGAGGAACGCTGAAATTTCTTTTGCTGCCTTCTGTTCAGCGCATGTGGCCATGTAGTGGTTCTACTGGCCGCAAGGCCGTAAAATTTGTGCACTTCATTACGCTTGCAATGCAGTGAACTGCAGTAATGAATATAGGCTCCCCTTCAACAGGGTTATGAAGAGATTTGATAGCATGTGACTGATAAGAGCTCCCACTCATTTGTACGGAAGCTTTGTTTGCAAACACTAAGTGCTAGAAATTCAACCTAGGCATCTTGTGTATGCATACAGGATAATGCCATTGCTGCGATTCACCCTCTTTGTGTAGTGGGATAGGAAGCACCAAGGATACTGGCATGAAATTAAGATTCTTGGCGATAACGAAAGTTTTATCCAAGGCCAATATCATGGTTAGAGGCTGCCACGTCCTCCGCAAACACGTCGCCAGCGACATTTTTTATTTTCGCATCATACACATGCTGCTTCAAGCACTTTTCTAAAATGCATCTTTTGTTCAGGTAAACGTAGGCACAGTTTGCACATGGTTTACCTATACCACGCCGGAAAAACATTTTACAGCATGTCCTTCACACGCTTTCAGAAACCTCCATATCGCGCATGTGATCACTCTGCCATCAAGCTATGTTCGCCATAGTAATGGGCTGTGCGTGCTCAGTCCATGATTCATTGGTGGTGCATTACGCATTCATACATCATACTGGCGATGTGGCCTTGGTGAGAGAGGTGTTTGTTTACCTAGTACGCACTCATCGCACGGCAGCTGTATCATGGTGCACTCAGCAAACTGAAACTTCCTGGCTTGTTATCAGCTGCTTTGCTGTGTCACATTTATCTGTTTGTACTCATAACGCAGCGGACTTGTAGCTGGGCCATTTTACTAGCTGAACGACTTTAGTGTGAAAGTGAAATTGCTGAATGGGCTATTAGCATTCCACGTGACTCTATTGCCGTGAATCTCTTTGTGCCTTTCTGTGGCTCGCTTTACTGCTCCGGACAAGCTGTATTTTTTTGAGTGCACTGGTTTTCTCAGTGTGGCCATGGATGGTAGTAATTTGTTTTTGAGTAGTTGCAGCCATCGGTTATCTTAGAGAAGAATAGCAATGGTGCGTTCCGGTACTCTGGAACCATTTCTGATGTGTAGGAATAGTGTCTGGCCGACAACCATTCAAAATTTTTGTTGACTATGCAAAATAAGCTACAAAGCTCTTGGCCATTCCCACCAGTGCATAGAAAGCAGCATAATAATGTAAAGATTTTAAGCAGTGATATGCCTAGCCCCTTGCGCATGTCCATGTTTAGTCTCAATTTAATTGAGTGTACTGTTACTGGCAAGCTAAATCTACCACTAAGTAGCTTGAGTTTATCATTGAGGCAACGATGCCAGGAGAATGTAGGTACGTCATTGTGGCCTCGATAATGAAGTTGGACTTAGAGAACACTCAGATGGAACGTCCTGTTGTGTGTACTTTTGTTGTTTGCTCCATTAAATAATTAAATTGATAAGTGTGCCCTGGATGTGCAGCATATGCATTTCTGTCATTATCTTTTTTGTACTTCATTATGGGGGCCGCAATGACATATTTACCTTCTCGCATATTCACCTCAATGGTAAGCTCAACCTACTTAGCGGCAGATTTAGCTTGCCGCTAACAGCACGCACAATCGAGACGAAAAGTGGACATGCACAATGGGCCAATCATATCACTGCTTCAAACCATCGCATTATTAAGTTCCTTTCTATGTGCATTGGTGGTAATGGTCAAGAGCTTTGTAGCTGATGTTGTACCAGTCAACAATAATTTTGAATGGTTATCAGCTGAACACTATTCCTACGCATCAGAAACGGTTCCAGAGTATCGGCGTGCACCATTGCTATTCTTCTCGATGAAGACAACTGACGCACGCGACCACTCACGAACAAATTACTACCATCCGCGGCCATACTGAGTAAACCGGTGCACTCGAAAAAATACGGCTTGTTCGGAGCAGTAAAGCGAGCCACATAAAGGCACAAAGAGACTCACGGCAATTGAGACACATGGAATGCTAATAGCTAATCAAGCAATTTCACTTTCGTACTAAAGTCCTGCAGCTAGTAAAATGGTCGAGCTTGAAGTCCGCTGTGTTACGAGCACACACAGATAAATGCAACACAGCAAAGCAGCTGATAAGAAGTGAGGGGGTAAGTTTCAGTTTGCCGAGTGCACCAGGACACAGCTGCCGTGCCGAACGCATGAAGTGCACGTCGTTGGTTGACGATGACCTCTCCCACCAAGGCCACGTCACCAGTAGTAAGTACGAATGCATGACGCACCTCCAACACATAATAGAACGAGCACGTACTACTAGGCCTGACAGAATTTCATCCTAAACCACGCCAAATGCATTATTATGGCACAAAGACCTTAATGGCGGAACAGTCATACACAAGGCAGGTTGCGAACGTAGTTCCCGCGCCTACTAGGGCGCCCCTCGCGGCGGCGAGCGCGGAACCGGCAGGATACGACCGGCCCGCTTGCGTTCGGAAAGCCTGTATGTGGACTGTTTCGCGGGTAGCTGTTGCCTTTTCTGAGCAATGCCGAAGTGCAACCCGAGCTGTTGAGTAGTGGGCTGCAACAGCACGTACACCAACTCACTAGGAACAAAGTTTTACAGGTTTCCAAGCCGACCGTATGAAGCAGAACGACGTCAACACTGGATAGCGCTCGTCAGACGGCATAAGCTGTTTCATGTTCCGGCGTCATGTCAAGTGCGTTATAACGCTGAATTCTTTGCTTTTACAGCAATGATGGCAGCAACGGGACACCTGCAGTCAGTGGCGTAGCTAATTAAGTCGTCTGGCACCCGCGGGGCCCATAGGTCTTCTGTCCCCTCCCCCCCTCCCCCGGGTTTATGCGAGAAAGGTGAGGTTATCAACAATCCCGCGGGTCTCCAGACGTATATGACACCCCCACACAGGCCCCTTGGACCCGGCCCCCCCCCCCCCCCCCCCCCGTTGCTACGCCACTGCCTGCAGTGCGTACCAGGATATGCAGCAAAGTAGTTTGTTCCCACACTGTACTGCAGTAAAGCTGTGGAACTCTTTCCCAATCCTCTCCTATTCAAACAGCGCTATGGCTTGCTGAGAGATTTGAGGAGGGGTTGCAGCCGGCTGAGCTGGCATACGCCCTTCTGCGCCCAGCATATTATCAACGAAGGGGCAGTTGAGATAACCAAAATTTTTGACAACGTGGTGTATTGGAACCTCCTTTGCACGCACTGAAAAAATCGCAACATAAGAGCGTCGCACTTCCAGTAACTTGGGCGAAAATATTTTCCCAGCGTAGTCTAACACAACTGGTAAGTTCATCCCCTTTTTTCTGTGTTTGGGGAGAGCAACGTTAGAATACCTCTGGTAGGTCTTGCGAGTCG
Source organism: Dermacentor albipictus (assembly GCF_038994185.2). Lineage (NCBI taxonomy): Eukaryota > Metazoa > Arthropoda > Arachnida > Ixodida > Ixodidae > Dermacentor > Dermacentor albipictus. Next base: position 1,201,086 of record NC_091826.1, on the reverse strand, counting down.
TTCGTACGCTCCACGTTCCTGGATGAGATGTTTTGGATTCGTATTTGCCGTCCTGTATGTACAGGGAAACTACCGCGGCGTCCTTGCACTTCCCTGCGATGCCAGCACGGCAATCGCAGCTCCCCGCTAGGATTTGTCTGCTGTCGCCGATCTTCAAGAATCAATGTCGCCTATAATTTCATGCGTCCACACCGTAGATAACGAAGTAACTTACGCTGAGCTTCACGCATCTCGCTGGTGCATTATTTTTCGTTTGCGGAACCTAGCAGTCACTTCCGATTAGTGCGAGTTCAACACTTCCCTCACGTCGTAGACGTGCCCCACTTCAAATAGACGACTTCCTTTTCACGAAAAAAGCTATGAAGATCTTGTAATTCCCGAAACCCTGTTAAAATTAATATCGGCACGCTGTTTAGCGCCATCGCTACCGTTTGCCAGGACGCCAAACATGCAGCGCAGGCTGCTGACGCCGTGAGTTATCCTACCACATTCGCGCAACTATTCGTCAGATGGCGCTAGGGGTCGGAAAGACAGGGCGCCGCCTATGCACTTGCAACCTGCCCAGAGGGAAATCTGGCGCCACCGTCTATGGGAGTTTCCTAAGGGTCGCTGTGTCATCATGAGAATGATGGTATATGTAGTACACTATAGTATATGTGTATGCGAGGCTTGTGTTGGCTGGTGTTGTAAGAGGCTTCGTCTAACATGTGGATATGGCTACACAAATGATGCATTCTTGAACTAAAATCTTCATAAAATGTTTCCATTCACGCATATTACATCTTCTAGTGAAGTTGACTCACTTACAATGCATAACCAAGTGAAGAAAAGAACAGACGACAAACTCTTCCAAAGTGAGCATGAATCTTGTCATCTGTTCTCCAACTTTAGCGGCCCGCTGGTACTTTTTGCGTTTCATATAATTGTACATGCAATAACAAGTTCTCATAGGTAAACAAAACATGTTTTTCTGTAATAATAAAGCTAAAACAGCTGTTTACATGCGGTTTTAGTAGAAAATTAATCATTCTGACGGACGGAACAGTGCTTGCCTGGCTCTCCGAGAACGATGCCAATCCGAAGTCGAAATATATTGGCATTCCCACGCATACCGCAGCACAGCAGGGCCAGATTTCCCTCTAGGTAATATAGTGAGAAACTGTATATTCATACAGGTATGCACGACATGGAGATTTTTTCCTTCATAATGCGCGAGCACGTACTGGCACGTGGTACTGGATTAGATTAGCTCAGTGACTCTACAGCTCATTTAGCCTTATGAATGGCAGATGTCACGACACTCTTCGCATTAGGTGGTAGCGACCGCCACCTGGCGCCAACCACAACTCATCTTCACAGTAGCCTCAGATATTGCGCGGCGCTGCTCATCCTGGAGAAGCTTTAATGGAATGTAGCAGATTTGAGCAATTGTAGCAGCAAAACCACCACTGTGTGTGTTGTCATTCTACATGACACATTCTTAACTGAACCAAATTTTTAAATTGTCTGTGGCACAGGTAGCACAATACTAACCCTTGTACTACAATACTCGTTGAGGCCCTTTCCAGCAAGGAGCTATCCTTGCGTAGAGATGGAAATTTTGTGCAGTCGGCGCACACGTGATGCGTCTCAAATTCTGCTATATATTTGGTCATTTTCTTCAAAATAACACACTGTTGTAAGTCCGCGCTTGTGTGTCCTCTTATTTGTCCTCATCCTGTGCGTAAAAAGCTGCATTCAGGTATAGGTATATTCAGGTATATGTATAGGTATTCAGGTATATATATATATATATATATATATATATATATATATATATATATATAGGTAGTGACTACAGTGACGGGGCCCGGCACTTTAACATATGCACTACAGTGACGGGGCCCGGCACTTTAACATCTGTACTACAGTGACGGGGCCCGCCTCCTTAACCACAGACGGGACCGGCACTTTACGTCAACACTGTAGCGACGTCAATGGCCGCACTTCTTTCAAACATGCTATGCAAAGAACTTCGAGCTCTTCACGGCAGGCAGTGAACTTTATTAAGGTCCTGAGGAGCGACTCCGAAACCCCCTTATGAGGGAGGGGGCCGCCGCGAGCCGTTCCGACGTTGGGACGGGCAGGCCGTGCCTGACCGCATCCTCCCACTCTTCTTCCGTGGTGAGATGACCGTGGTCCCGTAACGAGGGACACCGCCAGAGCATGTGTTCTAAAGTGCAGAATGTATCTCCGCAATCCGGACACCTGCCCCGCACGGACGCGGCGTTAGGTTGCCCCTGTGATCCACCGCGGCCGCCGCGAACCGGTCGGACGAACCGTATTGGACGACGTCGACGAACGCGACCGATCGTGGATCGTCGGCGACGGATCCGAGAAGTGCGGCCGCTCGGGCCCGGCGTGTGCCTACATTGCGTTGCGGGTGCACGTTGCGCGGGAACGGCGAGACCGTGACGGCCTCCCGCGACCACGCGTCGAGCACGCACCGCCTTTCCCTGACGGGTTAAAGTTCAGCGCCTCCAGGATCCGCCTCCCCGCAGGCGAGGAAGCGAGCCTGAGCACCTGGACTAACTTCTGTGACCCAACCTCATCGAAGGTGTTGTGGACCCCCAGCTGCATGAGCTTCTCGGTGCTGGCGCCTATGGGGATGCCAAGCACTTCACGGACCGCGATATTTTATTCCAGTACTGTACAGTACAGTACAGTACTGTACGTCCACAACACCACGTGAATTTCACGATGTCAGCAACTTCCGTGCAGTAATACACATACGGATCGAACGACCGCAATGGGTACTTGTCCACGAATGTACAATCTTTTGCGTATGCACTGTAACACCTATGATGATTATAATAAAGAACGAAAGTTCACTGTAATGGAAGGGGAACGGTAAAAACACATTAAAAAAGGCACGGCACATGTTCCTGCTTGTGTGTACACCAGACAATGAATATTCTACTGAATTAAGAAAAAAAAGCAGTGGGTAATTGCTCGCTTAGAAGACCGATAAACATGCAGTTCGATGAAATTTGAGAAATAATGATATTGAAGCTTCCAAGACTTTAGAAGAAAAGAAAAAGAAAATTAAGACTGAATCATCGCGGCGTAACATATCACAAGTCGCTGTAGGCGTCGAAGACCCTAGCTATAACGAAATTATTTTTGAACAGCTCCGATAGTGTCGATGCAACAATGGTTGCTTGCGTACTGTCAAATGCTCATATGCTGCGGCATAAAGCTCACGCCACGGTGCAAAAACGTGCTCGGAGCGAAAGCGAAACATTGCGCGAGGACATGCATGCAGACGCGAAGTCGGTCACCGCGAACCCGTGCGATCGCTGCATTGCAGCTTCATTCTGTTATGCTACATTTAGTTACACAGACAGCCATCCCACTATAAGAACATATTTCACATAGTTTTCTCAGCGATTGCTTACGCTTCACGCAAACCGGTTCGGTGGAATCGATTGCGGCGACCGCTCGCAGTGTCCCAGCTTACTGTACGTAGTAGGCGAAGAGATAGCGTTTGTAAACCATTCTGTGCTTTCTGTTTGTCCAACATGATTATTTTAAAGGTAAAATACTGCCATTTCGAGAGTACTTGCAGAATTGTTCAGGAGGGCTGCCGCGTAGTATGTTTATTTAACCTTTATTTAACGCCGACGCATGTGAGGCGCTTCCGACAGATGGCGATTCCATAAGTCGTCCTCGCCCCGCCCCGTCGGTGTAGTGTTGTTGTTAAAGCGACGGGCCCCGTCACCGTAGTGTGGATGTTAAAGTACCGGGCCCCGTCACTGTAGTGCAGATGTTAAAGTGCCGGGCCCCGTCACTGTAGTCACTACCATATATATATATATATATATAACGAGATGTGGACGGAAATTGCAATTTTAAGGTTGTTGCAAACGTTGAGCATAGCGCTATGCATCTATATATATATATATATATATATATATATATATATATGTACACATATGCTATTGCTGAGGAGAGTCACACTTCACCGGCTATGCCATGAAGAGCTGATAAAATAAGGCAAACAAGAAACGAAGCTGCAATTAACAACAGTGTGGAAGCGTGTTGCTGGCCTGGTGGAATTTCTTTAACCAGCGAAACCCACACGGGCACAAGGAAGGGCCGTACAATGGGGGGAGCTGTACGTGTACATGTGTGCACCTCTGAAAAATTCACAGATTAAAGAAATGCCCGTCCGTAAGATGACAGGGCATGTATCACAATTTCCATCTGGCGACGGCTAAACCGTACAGTACGTATTATTCTGGCGTCATAGTACAAGGTATTTTAATGCTATAGATATGACCATATCTTGTAGCATTACGTTATACATTATCCGTGGGTAAATGATCCCTTGAAAGCACAACACTATTCCGTATCATGATTTATGTGAATCAGTGACTCTGCTGATGATGGAATTAGATATGCAATGTTTCTGGCATTGTTCATCACAATCGCAAGGTTTAAATTTGACTGGCATGCGGATTCTGAGAACCTGTGCCTTACACGGGTGCTCGGGACAGTATAGCAAAGTCGCTAATAGCCAAAGTCATTCACACATGTGTACTAATTGAGCATCTTGAAAACTGCTTGCATGCTGGATATTTTGTCAGCAGAGGTTGGACGGCTCAAAAACTGCAAACAGACCTCCCCACCCGGAAAAAGAAGTCACGCAGAGACTCCTCTGGGAATTGTCGAGGTACGCGTAAGCATTGTGCCACTTATCTCCCGGCAGCCCCATGCCATTATGTGATGTTATGAATCCTGATCCTAACGACAGCGATGCAGCTACACGAACTGCTGCTAACGGCGGCGCAAGGTGAATCATGACGTACGCCAGAAAACTGCTACAGGTGGCGGTGGCAGACGGGGCAGGTACACTGATTATGTTCCGATCATTATAAGCGGTTATTGCTCTTTAGCGCCTTATCCATCCGCATCGAACCGTACTCTAGCAGCAGCTGCATATCGCGCAGTCCTTCCCTCGAAAGCGACCTGCGATGGAGACGGTCTCGCATTGAAGGGAGACGCACGGGCCCCAATCCTGTAAGCGATCTGCGATGGCGGCAAGGAGTGCGGCAAGTTGAGCTTCGTAAGTGCTGCATTCTTGCCACTTAGTTTGCATTGAAGCGAGAGGCAGCACGAAGGTGAATTCATCATTGCTGCGGGCCCTATCGTGAAATTAAGCTATCGTCTTATTGGATGGACGGACAGTTTTTTCTCGTTGGGTAAGCAGCGAAATCCTCACGCATTTAAAAAAAAGAGAGAGAGAGAAAAGCCCTTTCAGACGGAAGCGATCCTAATTGAGAAATGCAACGAACCGTTAGTCAGCTCGGTGCAGCCACATGTCACAATGGGGCGCGTTAAACGTGCCCTTCACACATTATCTTTGGTATAAGTGCTCCATTCAAGTGCATGGCAAGCCTGTAATTTATAAAAATTTAATTATGGGGTTTTACGTGCCAAAACCACAATCTGATTGAGGCATACCATAGGGGGGGCACCGGGAATCTGGACCACCTGAGCTAGATTCTTTAACGTGCACCAATATCTAAGTACACAGGTGTTTTTGCATTTCACCCCTGTTGAAATGCGGCTGCCGTGGCCAGGATTTGATCCCGCGACCTTGTGCTTCGCAGCCCAACACCATAGCAGCCTGTAATCAGACAAAAATACCGGGTGTCTTATGATAAAGTATGGCGCTACGATTAGCTGAAGACGCGGATGTTACTTACACTGAAATTCAAAATGGATAACTAACTTGTCAGTAAAAGTTCCACAATCACCTTTCGAACTAACTACTTTAGCGCACATAGTGCAATACACGAACTGAAGCAAGAGATTTCACAAGGCGCATACACTTCGAGCAAATTTTGAAGCTAGCAGCAGTTCTGAGATGCATGCTGTCACACTTAAAATAAAAATACCCCGTTGGTCTGCTTTTTAGGAAAATCTATTTTATATATAGAAGGAAAGTAACTTACGGAACACCAATGCATTTCATCGCAAACACTGGGAACGCATATTTCTAAATTGAAGTCATCCTCAGAATTTGTTGAAAGTAGATATGACATTCAAAGCGAAATAAAAAAAATGGATTAAATTATGACAGCGTATTTAGCGCCAGCGAACAGGGACGGAAGGGAGACGACACCACCATGTGCTATTTCAGCATTGCCATTTGTTGGGCGTGTTGGTAAACTGAAAGCATATTTAGCGCCAGCAAACAAGGACGGAAGGGAGACATTGTGGTGTCGTCTCCCTTCCGTCCTTGTTTGCTGGCGCTAAATATGCTTTCAGTTTACCAACACGGCCAACAAATGGCAATGCTAAATTGTGAGGTTTTACCAGGCAACATAGAGTTTCTAAATGAGTACCCTAGAGGGAAATGTGGCGCTAGTGTCTACGGGGGTTCTCCTGAGTGTTGCCTCAACCGCCTCAACCTACATGAGAATGATCAACGTTCTTAGACATACTTAAGTTTCATAGCTCCGCTCGGGAGGGGACCGAAGTGGCGGTCACACGAATTATTGGCGGCGAGGAGTTACGGAGTCGCCCTCTATCGGAAGCGCCTCGCTGGCGTAGTATGAGGGATCACGTGGCGCGCTCCTCATAGGTTTTGCTGTCAGCGCTCACTGAAAACACCACGCGCGAGCTCTCCCGGACATTTCTGTAAGTACTTTCGAAACGAGAGAAGTTTCTTACTGTCTAAATAATAATCTTGGGCAAACTGAAAGCACACAATCGTTTACAGCCGCTATCTCTTTACCGAATACGTACAGTGAACGCCACTGCGCGCGGTCGCCGCGATGGAGTCTCCCGAACCGGCTTCTTGCGTGAAAGGTAGGTAAACGCTGAGAGCAAACTATGTGAAATATGTTCTTATAGTGTTTGTATAACTAAACGGAGCGTAATAGAATGAAGCCTGAATGCAGCGATCGCGCAGATTCGCAGCGACCGACTGCGCGTCTGCATGCTTGTCCGCGCACTGTTTCGCTTTGTGCGCGCGCGCGTTTTCGCACCGTGCCATGAGCTTAAGGCCGCAGAATATGAGCATTTGACAGTATACAAGCAACCATTGTTGCGTGGGCGCTATCAGAGCTGTTCAAAAATAATTTCATTGTAGAGACTTCGACGCCTACGGGACTGTGATGTGCCGTCGCGACGATTCAATCTTTTTTTCTTCTAAATTCTTTGACCTTTCAATACTATTTCTCGAGTTGCGTCGCACTGTATGTTTATCGGCGTTCTCAGCGTGCAATTTCTCGCTGCTCCTTTTTTGTAATCCAGTGCATTAATTCATAACACAAACATGACCATATGCCATGCTTTCTTTAAATGTGCTTCTTACCGCTGCCTTTCCACTCCACTGAACTTGCCAGTATCTATAGTATCGACAAGTTCATAGACTAAACCGTCATGACATTAGTCGGGCAGCGGACTCGGGCGAGCGTCTCAGTGTACGTTTCCAGAACATCGCAGACCGGGCGCCGTAGCAGAAATCTTCCTTGCGTCTGTGCTTGCTGCATACCCGAGTTGTAGCCGATGACTGTTTACCGGTTTTATGTTTCGCGAGCCAAGCTTCACACAGCTTCTTGTCCTGCGGCTACGTGCGAATAAGGCTGACACCGGCCTCCGTTACGTGCGTCCGGCCCTGCGGCACCGAGCAGTAGCCTACCATGTCGCGCGCCTTCAAAGGCAGCCACTACCAATTGCAGTGCTTTCAAGCGTTGTAAAGGAGACACTCGAAGCGTGAAAATTTCGCCACTAAATGAAAACCGCAGCGTACGAGGGAATTTAAGCTCGTTTTCAGCTCGCTTCGGCGCGCCCGAAGCAGCCGACGCGGCCGCTATGTCCACGTGATCCCTCCTAGCACGTCACGCCGACGGTGGCGCCAGCTTTTCCAGTGGTGGAGCTCGAGGCCAATACTGCCATTGCGATCGCATCTTTCATCACATCTACCACTTCTGGTTTTGCTTCTGCCTTCATTTCGGTGCTGCTGCTTCGTCTGTCGCTACTGTGGTCATGTTGTTGGCGTCATGTGATGTGCGGCAGTTTCTACCGGTGAAAAGTTTCGTGCTGAAGTGTTTCGGCGTCTCATAATAGCAAGAAATTCCCTATGCAGTTCTGCTTTGCCTACGGCTGCTCCAGAGGCCAGATATGCAACGTGCTGGTAGTCACTATTTTTTTTTTCGCGCGACGACGACGGCTGAGTGAGTGAAACAACTTTATTTGGTCCACAATAGGCACGAGGAAACTCAATGTCACCTGGCTAGGCCCACTCGGGGACCAGGTTAAACCTGATGGTCCTCTCACGAGCCCTCTGGACTGCCAGGATTTGAGAGGTCTGGTTTTGGGCCCTAATGAGCTTCATCATTTCCTCTTGGGCAAAGTTTTGTATATGGAAACACATGCTGCACCGAAAGAAAGAATGCCTCACAGATAAGTCCGACATGTGTGAACTTCACGTTGAAGACGACAATCAATATTTTCATGCTTGAGAACAAATATATTGATTCCATCGCTGAAGACATGGACACTTGTTCCCTGCACAATTCCACGACTTAGTTATTCCCGGTCTTCGCGAACACATCTCGAAGCCAATAAATGTGATGCAAAAGCGAAGTTAACCAACAGAAGCAGCTCTAGTGTTGGCAGGCAGTTCGGCGAAAGCTTGCAGGGATGCACTTCATGCATGTGGCGAACCAATTGTACTTGAAATGTTGTTGCGCTTGCGTTCGAAATTTGCACTACTGACTGTGATCAACAAGCTCACGGCCGTGATCTTGCCTTCTGTACTCTGAAAGCTTTAATTTATTGAAAATGACGCCATGCAGCAGCGATATGTGAATCGTTTTACTTGGAATCAGCAACTATAGCTTGTAGGTGAAATCTTTTGAGTTATAGAAAATGTTGTCTGTGAAGAGTATCGCACCTAATTTGCTGCATAAAAAGCTACAACAAAATCCACAAAATGCGATTTCGAGAGGCTATACTACCTTCAAAATCATAATTGAAATCATCCTCAGAGAAGCAGACTGCTTGAAAAGAAAGCACGGCCCGGTGTGCATAACGTCAAGCTAAAGTAAAACAATGAAATACAAGATCATATGTGCACCACAAACAGTGTAGTGCAGTACTTGCAAAAGCTTGTGAACATTATGTCTTGCTGTAGAGGCAATTTTGTTCGAGCAGGCTTCCGAACACAACCCTCAAGCGACTAAAGAAACAAAAGTATGGGCATACGATGAAGAAAACTGCCTGTAGCGATTCTGTAGCCTCCCCCCCCCCCCCCCCCCCACAAGCCTCTTTATTCGCAGAGCTATGAGGCTGTGCAAAACAATCCTGGTATATTCACCGTTATTGAACGCATACAGAATGTAGGGGTTGGAGGACGGACTTCGGGATGGAAACCAAAACTTGGGAGTATTTATTTTACATTTTATACAGGGAGGTGAGCGTCAATTAACCTTCGTGCAGTCATTACGGGCCGGCAGCAACTCGGACGCTGCGGCCCGCGGCAAGAAGTTCGAGAGAGGTGAATCAGGGAATCAGGGAATGTCCCAGAATCTCTGGAAGGCTTCTTATAAGCCCTTCGAGCACTGTAAGTCACGTCATGTTTGACCAATGGGAGAGTCCGCTCCGATGACGCCACTTTCAGCCAATGGTAGGCGCCCGTGTCGCGGTGTCACACCTGGCGGCTCTCTGCGGTCTTGCCTCGCAGACTGGCAATGCACTCCTTCTAACGAGGAGAAGGGGAGGGCTGCTCATGCTCCATTGTCCGAGGCCTCCTTCTAATCCCGGCGGCGTACGAACTTGTTGGCACGTGAACTTGTTGCCTTCAACTTGTTTGCTCGGCCGCTCCTCTGGAATGTGCTTTCCTGCTTCTGCATTCCTCAATTAGCTGTGCTGCGTTTGGAAGTGGTTTGGGGAACTCGAAGTAGCCTCAGGAAACCGCGCCATATCTAACAAGAATTAAACATCAATTAATCACACTTTAGTGAGTTCTGCTCCCAGCGATTTATTCTGGAACACCCCAGCCATGCTGGAGACACCACCTGCGACTCCCTGCATTTGGATGTGAAGATTTGTAATTGTTGACATGACTAATCCATTTTTACGTGATCATGCGCATTTACTTGACAAAAAAAAAGAGAACAATATAAAATGACTGTTTATAGAGCACGTGACCTGGCAATGAAAAAATGCAAGATTACTTTGAAAGAAGGTTGCTCAAGCAAATAAAAGACTTCACAATGTTCCTTGTCAATTTTGTTCATAGAAAATAAAATTATCCTTTGACCCATGAACGTTTTTAATTGTCAATCTTTCCACTTCCTGCCAATCACATTGAACATGCATATTTTTATATGTGTGAAGAACATGTAAAAAGGCATGCACGAGTTAGATTTATGAGACACGGAACAGATGGCGGGTAGAGAAATTCACTGAACACATTCAGTTTCTAGATAGGAATTTCGTTTGTTTATTGTTTATAGCTTATACAGATACGAATAATCTACATTTACACTGCTTTAACGATTAAATGTATGTCAAGCTTTAACTTCACAAATTACGCATTTTTGTGCCGATACAAGGCATTACACTTTTCGTGACAGATTTTGCAAGGGTACTCGCCAAAGAATGTTTATATGCATTTAAATAACGAAAGTTAGCTTACCAGCTGAGGGGTAGCATTTGGTGCACCTTGCAATCTCCAGCTGTGTGCGATACACTCTTAATACTGCTGCAGATTATATAGGTACACGCGCTTGTCTTTATTACACATGGTATGAATGTGCTGCCAGAAAAAAGCACTAAGCAGACCAGTGTGGTGTTTCCCAATGGACCACAAATCTCTAGTGAATGTCCAAAGGACGTCCTACAAAGGATATTTTGATGTCCGTCGGACATCCCTAGAAGTCCCGATGATGTACTACGGATGTCCATAGAATCGTCCGATGCAAGAGAATTGCACATCCCACGAATGTGCATCGTAAATCAAAATCAAATATTCAGACGTCCAAGAGATGTTTAAATACGGATCATTCTTATTGCACAACCCCTAGTACATCCTAAGGACATTTTTATCAGGATATAGGACGCTTCTGGGACATTTTGCCAATCGTCCAAAGGACGTTTGTGGGACATTTGGTTGGGGATTGAGGATATCCACAGGGCGCCCATATTGATTATAAATTACCATAATTGGGACGTTCCTCAGAATGGGCCCTACAGTGCAGCAAGCCTGTTGCAATTTACATACCATTAACAAATTAAGCTGGTTTTGTGATGACTTATGGGCAATGATGAAAGGGAACTGCACGGCTCTTGAAGATCCATCCCAGTGGTACAATAAGGCGACCAAATATTTTTGTCATGCAAAAGCAGAAGTACCAGGAGGCAAGCCAGGAATGCAGCCCACCGCATCTCAAAGCACGTTAAACGAAGACTGCAGTGCAACTAAGCATTGTGCACATGGTTCCCTGCTACGCTAAGCAAATACGTTACGTACAACTTGATAAAAATGCATTAATTCATAACATATAGACATGCAACCTATACTTTTTTGTGCTAACAGGGACGAAGCTACAGACGAAGTTCTGCAGACTGCTGAATCATTTGACAATCTCATCAAAAATACAGCATTTATTTCAATAAAACAGTTGCAGGAAGATCACTCGTTGAACTCTAAAATGCACTCGGCAGTTTTCCGTAAAACCCATCAATGCAAACAAATAAAACTCAATAATTTCTTAATACAAGCTCAGCTATTAGGAGTTATTTATACCGCACCATGGTTAGTAAAAGTGCACATTAATCAAACTCTTTACAATAAAATGCACTTTGGGTAGCAAGAAAATTTCAGAATTTGCAGTGAGCCCACTATGGAACTTATCACAAAGCTTGCTGTGGGCTCATTTCCGTGGTAGCAGGCACATCAATGCAAAATTTGCTGGAAAGTTTAGATATGTTAGCCACATTAAGTTGCCAGAGCCTTTCCCTAGGCCATATTCAGTAGTTATATACACGAACACGAGTTATGCTAAATTAAGATGTTGCAACTACATTAGGCATTAACAAAATTACTCGAGGCTAGTTCAGTGGTCATATATAGACGGACAGCTGCTGTATAATCATCCATTCACACTCTTAAAAACAGTTGCACCCTTTCACGTTTTGCCAAACTGCGAAAAATAAGCAAAACGGTCATCTGTCAACCCACTGTCAAGAATGCGGCTGTGCGCCGGTCTATGAATCCTGTCGGGTTATTGCAAAGCACAAAGATAAAGACGTGCGAGAGATCATTGAAGCGCAGGCTATCTGGCGGAATAGAGAATAGATCTGTGCAGGTCTGGAGTTCAGTAGGTCGTGCTTTTAACCACGACATAGAGTTTCTCACTACGTTACGTTATAGTGAGAAACTCTATGAACCACGACCTACTGAACTCCAGACCTGCACAGATCTCCCTCCTCCAGCACGCCTGGTCTAGTTCGCCCCTTTTGCCGCTAGGGAAAGAACGTACGAGCAAAGTGGCGCTAGTTATAACCTGTTCGCTGTCGTCTGCTTTTGCGATCTGTTCAGCGTTTGTCTTGCCATTTCGGCAGGCACAAAGCTCTTGTATTGGCGGTAAATGTATAAATTCACAAATATACAAAAGAAAACATATTTACAAATGCTTTGCGTTTGAATAGTGAAACTACAAGAGGAGGAGCGGTGCAAGAAATGTAAACGAGCATAGGTGGCCGCTGAAATGCTAGATCGACGGCATAAATTTCCCTTTCCTAGCTCCTTAAGAGACTGGAAAAATTGTTTAAGAAGATTCATAGGATAATCCAGCCTTCTTTAGTTGATTAGAGACAGCCTAATGTCGTAGATGACATTAGGATTTACTGCTTTGTGCCGTAGTGAAAGGAAGATGATCTGGTAAAAGTATAGTAAAAGTATTCACGAGTAAGTCCTCCGCCCGACATGTGCAATAGGCTGATCGATTCTGTTTCAAGGGAAGGTGAGCATATCTTGTTTTTAATATCGTTGCATGTCTAGCTCAGTAGAAAGCTTGCAAAACATTAAGCGATCCCAGTGCTTTAAAACGTGCTGCACGTGTGCAGGCCTTAAAAATCGTGTCACGGAACTCTTTTCAAACTGTAAAGCTAGCTTTTCTGCGTGGTACGGCGGCAGCATAACGGTAGTGCTTAAGATACGTACGCAGTGAAGCTGTGTGCGTAATTCACTTTTTGAACTCGCGACGCATTCACGGACAACTTTTAAGAGTTAAAATGAGTGGTAATCGTTCTGTCGTTGAACGTTACGGTGGCTTCAAGTTTCTAAAGAGCGCAGACGCGAATTTTACAACGTGTACAATGAAACTGTTGTGTACGTTGTGAACTCTATACACAATGTGATTTATAATAATCTGCTTGAAAAAGGCAATAGGAGCGGCTATTTAACGCTATATTAGAGAGCAGCGGACTACACGCTCCGACATTTTTTAGGTTCGAGTAGTCAACTTTTGGAGCCAAGTGACCGATCAAAGCCTTGTGACATCGCTGTCACTGTGTTAGCAAAAATCATCAACTAGAGAAGCAGTTCGTCACAACACAACAGCTGCCGTACTAATTACAACGCCGCACAGCCGCCCACGGCGTAGCAGACGAACAGGTTATAAAAGCGCCACCTACGGCCGTCGGTTGAACGAAAGTGGGCGCAAGCTGCTCCCATAGAAGCCGGATATCTGTGCAGTCTGGAGTTCCAGTAGGTCGTGCTTTTAACATCGACGAATTGGGGCCGCGAGCATCGAGAAAAAAAAGAATGTGAAATGAGATTAACAGAAATTGTTTTATTTTTTTTATTCTTTCCCGAAAAAATTAAAAATATCTGCGTATAAATTAAATTAAACTTTGCGGCTTGCTTCCGTTGCATAGCGACAGGCGAACCGGCGAATGACGAGCCAGTTTGCCATTCGTCAGACCAACGCCTCCTATAATGTACTATGCCTGGAACGTGAGCCGCAAACGCGCTGCCCTTCCCTCGCCTGTACTCTCCTCCTTTTGGTACGGTGGCGAGCGCCTCTTGCGGCCAGCCCTTGTAAACACGCCGGTGGCACGGCTACCGGGAGACGCTACCGGGAGCGACGTCGGCAGCCAAGCGGCTGGCGCGTCGTGAGCTTTCGGCGGCGGCGGCAGTGGTTGCCATGGGGACCGGTACGGTGGCGCGCGCCGTCCTGCGGCGCATGGTCGCAACACTCGGCAGAGAGCTCCCAATGGAAAAGACAGCGACGTTCCAGGCATATAGTTATAGGAGGCGTTGGTCAGACACGCCGCCAGTGATGCCAACCCTAGGGATTTATCCCTAGATCTAGAGATTTTTTCTTTCCTTTAGGGATCTAGCGTCTTTTTGTGAAATCTAGGGATTTTAAGAGTCCGTATAATTGTTACTTTAAGCGGCCTCAAGGCAGACGTATCTGATTATATTGCCTTCTAAACACAAAATACTATGAAAAATGCTATATCATGAGAAGCCAACAATCACTGACACCAAGGACAACATAGTGGAATTACTTGTGCTTAACAAATGTAATGAAGAAACGATAAATTAATGGAAGTTAAAGTGAATGAAAAAACAACTTGCCGCAGGTGAGAACCGAACCCACAACCTTCGCATTTCGCGTGCGATGCTCTACCAATTGAGCTACCGCGGCGCTGTTTCCCCATCCACTTTCTTGGGTATGTATGTGTACTAGTAAAACCCTGGGAGTGTTAGCCAGCGCCATCACTCACAGACCTTGGCAGCGGACGTGGAACGTCCTTGTTGCCGCAGGCGTCACGAGAACGTGATCTTTTTGGGTGAAGGCAACTGGTCAATAAACCCACATATGCTACCTGAAGGCATCAATGTTGCCGGATTCGTTGATGTTCTATCTACAACTAGCAACATTAAATTTTGGGGGATGTCAGTTTCTCGTGATGTCATTTCTTAGTCGCTCCAACTACTGTTTGACAATCTTTGATTGAGAATTTGATAAATAAAGAACTGTGCGGTGAGGGACGCCATTTCACCGCTTCTGAGTGTTCTATTTGAGGTGAGAAGGGGACTTTAACGAAGTCCAACATGTTCGTTTTTCTGTGCGCATCATAAAAAGACTGTTAATGTTGTCTGAATAAAATACCTTGATGTGATGACGGGGCTTAGCAGACAATGTCCAACTCTTTCAACTTGGGACCATTCTTTTGTTAAAGGGCTGCATGGGTTCTTTGCGCGTGAAGATGAGCCTGCTGAAGGAGCAGCTCGAAAGGCGGTGCGGTGAAACGGGAGTCATCTGCTCGAAGTTCACTTCAGATACAGAGGGAGTCATCTGAGTGTCGTTGCTGACTCCCCCTCTATCTGGTGGTGCCATCTGTCGACCCTCTATGCATAATAACTCTACAAAAAATTAAGAAAAAAGCTACAGATGCGGCTAATACACATTTATTTATCTCTGATAAAATGTATAACAAATGGAACAAAGAGTGAACTGCGCTGAGACTTTGTTAAAGCTGAAATTGCCACATTAACAAGTAAACAAATAAAATCTAGGGATTTTTCTTTAATCTAGGGATTTCTGGGGGTTCATTTTAGGGATAAAACGTTGACCCGAGTTGGCATCACTGCACGCCGCCGAAGCGAGAGACCGGTCACGCTTCTGAGCGTTGGACTGTTCGGACGCCCGTCTGCTTGTTTTTCTATTTTGGTATTTAGCCTGGTTTGGTGGCCTCACGGCGAATTATTGCGTTCATTCAGAACATCGACAAGGCAGCACTGCACTATTGGACTACGGCAAGGTGAGAAACTTTGTTCGACAGTCTGCGACGCACTTCAAGCAATTAGGCTTACTGCCCGGCAACTAGGCTAGACTTGTGACGCAGTTAACGAAAAACAGCGTGGCCGTCGTGGAGCAGTTAATTTGAATTAAAGAATCGCACTGGGAGATGTTTGCGACGCTTCCTGTAAGCCCCAATATTGTTTTAACTAATTTCGGTAGTTTTTGGGCACGCTAGTCGCACAGGGTGCTGTGACGCAGTTTCGCGTGTACTGAATTTTACTGCGAGAAGTTTTGGCGCTTTCTCTGACTGCCAAACACGGAGGAAGGAAACTAAGGAGAGGCCCTGACGTCACTCTTTGTGAAGCAAAAGTGAAGCCGGAACTTGGCGTTGCTCCGCCTCACGGAGGAAGGGAGAGGCCCTACCCCCCAACGATGCTACCCCCTCCGCGCGCTAGGAGAAAAGTGTGGCGGAAATGACGTAGTAGGTTCTCATTCTTTTGCTGCTTTTTTGTTTTTTTGCTGTATGGCCACGCCTTTTGGGCCACAATGGCGGCGTTCTAATTTTTTGAGCGCTCACACGTGTTGCTCTGGTAGGTTTCGTGCCGTGGTAAAGGCGCTGTGTGGGCGGGTTTGCATTAGTCACCGTGTCTTGTTGCGCTGTGTTACCTGCACCGTGCTCTGCCGGATGTTGCACAAGCGCGCGCGCTCCCCGCGCGAAACCACGCGCAGCGCGGCGTGGTTTCGCGAAAGATATAAACAAGAGAGGAGGGTGGCCCAAAAGGCGGAGCATCGCCATGAGCAACGCCAACTTCTGGCTTCACTTTTGCTTCACAAAGAGTGACGTCAGGGCCTCTCCTTAGTTTCCTTCCTCCGTGCTCCGCCTCTAGTTCCTCCCTCCTCTCTTGTTTACATCTTTCGCGAAACCACGCCGCGCTGCGCGTGATTGCGCGCGCGCTCGCGCAACATCCGGCAGAGCACGGTGCAGGTAAAACAGCGCAACAAGACAAGGTGACTAACGCAAACCCGCCCACACAGCGCCTTTGCCACGGCACGAAACCTACCAGAGCAACACGTGTGAGCGCTCAAAACCATAACGCCGCCATTGTGGCCCAAAAAACGTGGCTATACAACAACAACAACAAAAAAAGCAACAAAAAAAATGAGAACCTACACGTCATTTCCGCCACACTTTCCTAGCGCGCGGAGGGGGTAGGTCCTTCCTCCGTGCTGCCAACATTATTGAAACTAATTTCATTACTTTTTGGGCTACCTTTCGAGCACAGTGGGCGCGCCTGGCGCTGTGACTCGGTTAGCGAAAATCAGCTCGGCCGTGGTGCGCGGTTTCGCGCATTAATGCACTGACAAGTTCAGGGCGCTTTTCTTTCTCTGACGCTCAATGTTGTTGAAAATTATTTTCGATACCTTTATGTTATGAGGCCCGCTCGCCGCGCCTGTTGTGACGCAGCGAAAAGCAGCTCGGCCGTGGTGACAGTTAGTTTGGCGCGTACTGAATCTTACTCCGACAAATTTGTCGGAATTTTTATGTCCCCGCAACAATTTAAGCCTTCTTTCGGTACCCACGCTTGTCGAAAACGCGACGAGCAATCGTCAAGAGTGATAACACGGGAGTGCGTTGCTTGCGCCTGCAGAACGCAGAAGTGATAAGCCAAGGAGCTCAAACGCCAGGAACTAGTAACTCGAAAATTCTGTCTTCTGAACGGCACCCACGCATTTTGTCTTGAGTGCGAGTAGAAGGAATTCTGCGAGCGTCCAGCATGCTCTGCTGGTTGAGAGCCTGTGTTGTGGCCACCTCTGTGTATTCGTAGCGTACTATCGCGTCGGTTGTAGGCAAGTTCGCGAAACGCGCCGTTGCCCGCTAATTCGTGCTATTTAAGTGCAGGAAATAAGTATTGGGAAGAGGGGAATGTTTGGAATTAGAATGTGTTTGTGGTATGTACGGTATTGCTCGGGATGAGTCGGGTATTTTCTATGCCGTGTGTGTAAATACGAACTGCTTTCGTTTGTAATGCCACCCACTCACCACTTTCGCACGCTTCGCCTCTACAGGCATTATTCTTAGATGTTAATACCAAAATAACGCTTGTAATTTTTTTCAGCTCACGTCGTCTGGTGGAGCTTCCTGCGGAAACTACTGCTGCTTACCTGGCGCCACAACGCTGGATGAATGCACAAAAGGCCCGCGACGAGCATTTACAAAGAAAAAAAATAAACGTTAATTTTTCCACATTTCACAAGGTGTCTTGCGTCTTTATGGAATTGCACTTGGCACATATTCAATGGAGGTTTGTGAAGATCGTTCGCAATCAGTCTTACTTTATTAAATAATTTGCACATACATATTTAATAAATAAAAAATAAATATGTAAATAAATATTTGCTGCAAAAGAAAAAAAAAACTGAGCCGGCGTGCCGCGCACCAGCTAGAATTCAAAACGCGCGCGCACAAAACCGAAACCGGAAGTGTGATTAAGGTTTTAACATCGACGGCTTGGTGCGCTGCAGTCAACAACGTTCTGGCAGTCAATTCGGCCGCTGGGCTCTATGGGAGTGTCCGCTCTTGTTACATTCCTTTCTCTATGCTTGCAGTGCGTCGCAGACTGTCGAACAAAGTTTCTCACCTTGCCGTAGTCCAATAGTGCAGTGCTGCCTTGTCGAAGTTTCGAATGAGCGCAATAATTCGCCGGGAGGCCACCAGGCTAAATCGCAAAATAGAAAAACAGGCAGACGGGTGCCCGAACAGTCCAACGCTCAGATGAGCGGCCGGTCACTCTTGCTTCGGCGGCGTGTCTGACGAATGACGCAAACACGACCTACTGGAACTCCAGACCTGCACAGATATCCGGCTTCTATGGGAGCAGCTTGCGCCCACTTTCGTTCGACCGACGGCCGTAGGTGGCGCTTTTATAACCTGTACGTCTGTACGCCTGGACTAGTTTTGAAGTGAGGGAAGCTCGCAGTAAAATTGAGTATGAAGAACGGCTGAGGAATATGGAGGAAAGTAAATGGGCTGGGAGAGTGTTCAGGTATCTGTACAGGCAAAACATTGATTCACAGTGGAGGAAAAGAACTAGGAAGCTTACCAGCAAGTATGCGGCCTGTGGGGTGGGCAACACAGCAACAAAGAAGGTCAAGCGGAAAGTCAGAGAGGCTGAATTAATCTCATGGGTGGCGGCAATGGAAAAGAAACCTGCCATGAGTAACTACTTAAGGGGAAAAAAACGAAATTAGGAAAGAAACCATTTATGATAACTCAAAGGGAAGCTCATTACTTTTCGAAGCGAGATCGGGATGCCTTAGAACACGCACGTATAAAGCGAGATATAAGAAGGAAGAAGAAGCATGTGCTTGCTGCGGTAAAGCTAGGGAAACGACGGAGCATATTTTATTAGAATGTGAAGACATCTATCCAGCGGTCGATTTAGGCACCACTAGCCTCCTTGAAGCCCTTGGGTTCAGCGGGAGCAGTGGTAAAGCAAACAGGTCCGCAATAGACATCAGTAAGAGGCGATTGGAGGATTGGTGGAAGAAAAGTAGGGAAACGACAAAGGACGGAGACGTACAAAAGCACAGTTCGCAATAGGGTATCAGAAAATTTGGACGTGGTAGTTCATAGTGTGTTTTTTTTTTTCTCATGGGTTAACCTAGGTAGGATATTAGGCAGCATAGTAGCAAGAGCTTGGTGGCGCAAGCCACCGCCCCGTTCCAAAGGGGACGCTCATAACATCCATCCATCCATCCATCCATCCGTCTGCTACGCGGTGGGCGGCTGTGCGGCGTTGTAATTAGTACAGCAGCTGTTGTGTTGTGACGAACTGCTTGTCTAGTTGATGATTTTTGCTAACACAGTGACAGTGATGTCACAAGGCTTTGATCGGTCACTCGGCTTCAAAAGTTGACTGCCCGAACCTACAAAATGTCGGAGCGTGTAGTCCGCTGCTCTCTAAAAATAGCGATAGCCGCTCCTATTGCCTTTTTCAAGCATATTATTATAAATAACATTGCTTATAGAGTTGGCAAAGTACACAACAGTTTTATTGTATACGTTGTAAAATTCGTTTCTGCGCTCTTTAGAAACTCGAAGCTACCTAAATGTTCGACGACAGAGTTACGATTACCACTTATTTTAACTATTAAAAGTTGTCCGTGAATTTGCATCGTGAGTTCAAAAAGTGAATTACGCACACAGCTTCACTGCGTACGTATCTTAAGCACCACCGTTATGCTGCCGCCTTACCACGCAGGGAACCCAGCTGTACATTTTGAAAAGAGTTCCGTGACACGATTTAAGACCTGCAGTGCAGCACGCTTTAAAGCACTGTGATCATTTTTGCAAGCTTTCTACTGAGCTAGACATCCAACGACATTAAAAACAAGATATGCTCATGTACCTTTCCTTGAAACAGAATTTATCAACCTATTGCACATATCGGGCGGAGGAAGCTTACTCATGAATACTTTTACTATACTTTTACCAGATCATCTTCCTTTCACTATGGCACACAGCAGTAAATCCTAATGTCATCTACGACATTAGGCTGTCTGATGGTTGTCTGTAATCAACTAAAAGAAGCTAGATTATCCTATGAATCTTTTTAAACAATTTTTCCAGTCTCTTAACGAGCCTAGGAAAGGGAAATTTATGCCGTCGATCTAGCATTGCAGCGGCCACCTATGCTCGTTGTTTACATTTCTTGCACCGCTCATCCTCTTCTAGTTTCACAATTCAAACGCAAAGCATTCGCAAATATGTCTTCTTTTGTATATTTGTGAATTTATTCATTTACCGCCAATACAAGCGCTTTGTGCCTGCCGAAATGGCAAGACAAGCGCTGAACAGATCGCAGAAGCAGACGACAGCGAACAGGTTATAACTAGCGCCACTCTGCTCGTACGTTCTTTCCCTAGCGGCAAAATGGACGAACTAGACCAGGCGTGCTGGAGGAGGGAGATCTGTGCAAGTCTGGAGTTCAGTAGGTCGTGGACGCAAACATCTGGCTCGTCATTCGCCGGTTTGCCTGTCGCTAGGCAACGGAAGTAAGCCGCAAAGTTTAATTTAATTTATACGCAGATATTTTTAATTTTTCCGAGAAAAAATAAAACAATTTCTGTTAATCTTATTTTATATTCTTCTTTTTTTTCGATGCTCGCGACCCCAATTTGTCGATGTTAATACTATAGCGTGACGTGTTTCCTGTTTCCAATTTTCGCTGAGTGTCCGCTCTTGTTCAATCTATAGTGTACTAGAATTCTAGTACACTATAGTTCAATCCCTTTCTCTATGAGCGCGCCTTCTCCTGGCGCTGCGGTAGGCAGCGACGCCTTACAGTTGGCATCGCGTGTTATGGCTGCAGCAGCAGCGGTCATGTTCACTCACGACCAGCTTTATTACGTGTTCACTGGAAGTTCGGCAGTTGGTTTGTAGCTCTTTTAGTTCCCTCCGTGCTTGGATCGAATTTGAGCGAGTGACAGTTGGCGTCGTGTGTTATGGCTGTAGCGGGCTGTAATCAACTGTCATATTCACTGGAATCTCGGGATTAGCTTGTGGCTCTTGAGTTCCCTCCGTGCTTGGATCGAATTTCAGTGATCGAGCGCCGGCATCGCTTGCTGTAGCGTACATTGTGTGCGATGGAGGTGGATGTTCCCACTCTTGTCACCAAACTGTGCGCATTGGTGGCCGGTGGCGCTAAGTCGGACGTGCCCGTCAAGGAGCTGAGGAAGCTGGCCTTCTCCATTCTACTGAAGGTGGACCATAGGCCGGCGACATCGCCTGGTCAGTTATTGATATTCCGTCAAAGAACAGCGTTGTTGTTGCGCAATATAGATTTTTGTCGTCGATTGTTTATTGCCCGTGCTCTATGCTTTAGAATGGGTTTGCTGAATGAAACATCACCGCATGGCAGCCACGACTCGCCAAAGCTGTCTGGTAGAATAGTCGGCACTGTTCTGCTTTATTGTTGATCGGCTGTTGCACTGTAATTAGAAACACTTAACTGGCTATTGCGTGAAGGTCGTGGTATGCGGCTAAACCTTTTGTCATGTTTTCAACTACTTGTTATGCCAAACAGGTGTGTTAGACAGTGTAGCACCTTGACGTAAGCTGTTTATTGTCACTTCAACGCACAATAGCCTTTAAGTATGTGGCCCGAGGTCCATATTGCTTTGCGTTGATTTTCATTTAAATACCACTTTCATAGGAAATTTATTCTGATATATTGCACTGTGAAAAATTGTACGAAGTAGTGGTGCCATGTTTGTGAACTCTATGCCACCCATCTCTGGCGTAGCTTATGAGCCTGTCAAATTTACCACCATAGCTGCAGTGTAGTTTAGTTGAAATGTATACCTTTTGGTATCGAAGTTTGAATGTCATAACGGCACCGAAGTGCGCGCTGTTATGGCTGTACATTGTTCGCCAGGACCTGTTGGCAGCACACGCACATCTTCCCTCGCGTCGTCGCGCAAGCGTCGAGGGCCGGCGTAGACACGGGAGGGGCGCACTAACCCCCTCCCGCTTCTCTCTCGCCACGCGCGCATCTTTCCCTCGACACAGCACTCGGATGACTCCTGTGACGAAATCATGGACACCGCAAGCGTTCGCGCGACGACGAAGGCGGTGGTGAGGTGCCCCGTAAGATGCTGCCGCTGTGTGCCACACCAGAGAAGCAAAGTGCCGACGACGAGCCTGCGGCATCCTTGGCGACCCTCTCACCTGGTGCTGATTCTGCTGCAGAGCCAGGTGTGTGTGTTCCACGCTTCTGGAAGGGAGACCCACCTGACTGCAATCAGGCTCCCCCACCATCTGGAGTCCCCGCAAAAAATGCAGCTTCCCACATGCCTGCTGGCGTAGCCAACTAAACATCATCATCATCAGCCTCGTTACGCCCACTGCAGGGCAAAGGCCTCTCCCATATTTCTCCAACAACCCGGGTCATGTACTAATTGTGGCCATGCTGTCCCTGCAAACTACTTAATCTCATCCGCCCACCTAACTTTCTGCCGCCCCCTACTACGCTTCCCTTCCCTTGGAATCCAGTCCGTAACCCTTAATGACCATCGGTTATCTTCCCTCCTCATTACATGACCTGCCCATGCCCATTTCTTTTTCTTGATTTCAACGAAGATGTCATTAACTCGCGATTGTTCCTTCACCCAATCTGCTCTTTTCTTATCCCTTAACGTTACACCTATCATTCTTCTTTCCATAGCTCGTTGCGTCGTCCTCAATTTGACTAGAACCCTTTTCGTAAGCCTCCAGGTTTCTGACCCATACGTGAGTACTGGTAAGACACAGCTATTATAGACTTTTCTCTTGAGGAATAATGGCAACCTGCTGTTCATGATCTGAGAATGCCTGCCAAGCGCACCCCAGACCATTCTTATTCTTCTGATTATTTCCGTCTCATGATCCGGATCCGCCGTCACTACCTGCCCTAAGTAGATGTATTCCCTTACCACTTCCAGTGCCTCGTTACCTATTGTAAATTGCTGTTCTCTTCCGAGACTGTTAAACATTACTTTAGTTTTCTGCAGATTAATTTTTAGACCCACTCTTCCGCTTTGCCTCTCCAGGTCATTGAGCATGCATTGCAATTGGTCCCCTGAGTTACTAAGCAAGACAATATCATCAGCGAATCGCAAGTTACTAAGGTATTCTCCATTAACTTTTATCCCCAATTCTTCCCAATCCAGGTCTCTGAATACCTCCTGTAAACACGCTGTGAATAGCATTGGAGAGATTGTATCTCCCTGCCTGACGCCTTTCTTTATTGGGATTTTGTTGCTTTCCTTATGGAGGACTATGGTGGCTGTGGAGCCGCTATAGATATCTTTCAGTATTTTTACATACGGCTCATCTACACCCTGGTTCCGTAATGCCTCCATGACTGCTAAGGTTTCGACAGAATCAAACGCATTCTCGTAATCGATGAAAGCTATATATAGGGGTTGGTTATATTCCGCACATTTCTCTATCACCTGATTGATAGTGTGAATATGATCTATTGTTGAGTAGCCTTTACGGAATCCTGCCAGGTCCTTTGCTTGACAGAAGTCTAAGGTGTTCCTGATTCTATTTGCGATTACCTTAGTAAATAGTTTGTAGGCAACGGACAGTAAGCTGATCGGTCCATAATTTTTCAAGTCTTTAGCGTCCCCTTTCTTATGGATTAGGATTATGTTAGCGTTTTTCCAAGATTCTGGTGCGCTCGACGTCATGGGGCATTGTGTATACAGGGTGGCCAGTTTCTCTATAACAATCTGCCCACCATCCTTCAACAAAGCTGCTGTTACCTGATCCTCCCCAGCTGCCTTCCCCCTTTGCATATCTCCCAAGGCTTTCTTTACTTCTTCCGGCGTTACCTGTGGGATTTCGAATTCCTCTAGACTATTTTCTCTTCCATTATCATCGTGGGTGCCACTGGTACTGTATAAATCTTTATAGAACTCCTCAGCCACTTGAACTATCTCATCCATATTAGTAATGATATTGCTGGCTTTGTCTCTTAACGCATACTTCTGATTCTTGCCACTTCCTAGTTTCTTCTTCACTGTTTTTAGGCTTTCTCCGTTCCTGAGAGCATGTTCAATTCTATCCATATTATACTTCCTTATGTCAGCTGTCTTACGCTTGCTGATTAACTTCGAAAGTTCTGCCAGTTCTATTCTAGCTGTAGGGTTAGAGGCTTTCATACATTGGCGTTTCTTGATCAGATCTTTCGTCTCCTGCGATAGTTTACTGGTATCCTGCCTAACGGAGTTACCACCGACTTCCATTGCACACTCCTTAATGATGCCCACAATATTATCGTTCATTGCTTCAACACTAAGGTCCTCTTCCTGAGTTAAAGCCGAATACCTGTTCTGTAGCTTGATCTGGAATTCCTCTATTTTCCCTCTTACCGCTAACTCATTGATCGGCTTCTTATGTACCAGTTTCTTCCGTTCCCTTCTCAGGTCTAGGCTAATTCGAGTTCTTACCATCCTGTGGTCACTGCAGCACACCTTGCCAAGCACGTCCACATCTTGTATGATGCCAGGGTTAGCGCAGAGTATGAGGTCTATTTCATTTCTAGTCTCGCCGTTTGGGCTTCTCCACGTCCACTTTCGGCTATCCCGCTTGCAGAAGAAGGTATTTATTATCCTCATATTATTCTGTTCTGCAAACTCTACTAATAACTCTCCCCTGATATTCCTAGTGCCTATGCCATATTCCCCTACTGCCTTGTCTCCAGCCTGCTTCTTGCCTACCTTGGCATTAAAGTCGCCCATTAGTATAGTGTATTTAGTTTTCGCTCTACCCATCGCTGATTCCACGTCTTCATAGAAGCTTTCAACTTCCTGGTCATCATGACTGGATGTAGGGGCGTAGACCTGTACAATCTTCATTTTGTATCTCTTATTAAGTTTCACAACAAGACCTGCCACCCTCTCGTTAATGCTATAGAATTCCTGTATGTTACCAGCTATATTCTTATTAATCAGGAATCCGACGCCTAGTTCTCTTCTCTCCGCTAACACCCGGTAGCACAAGACGTGCCCGCTAAACAGCACACCCCTGAACGCACTGCTCTGGTACTCCTGCTCCTGGGTGCCCTCGTAACGACACCTAAGATGGTTTCACACTCGTCCAAGGACGCCAACGTCCAGCAGAGCAGTCTGTGTCGTTTCATCACACGCCAGGCCATTGCACAGGCCCTGTCTGTCCTACCTGGCGCCTTTGCAGTAAGGGTCAACACGAAGCTGAAAATTGTTGCGGCAGACACGGACATGCAGGAGTGACTGCAGGAGCTGCTGTCAATGGGCTCCATCTGTGGTGCGGCTGTTCGAGCGGGCCTTCCAGTGAACCGAAGCCAGTCCATGGGTTAGGTCCCCGGCATCTATGGGAAATACATGGACGATCAGCTGCTTGCTGCCATCGCCACCTCTGCCCATGTGCTCTCAGTCTCAAAGAATGGCAACTCACTGACAGTTGCCTTCGCAGCAAGCACACGTCCAACCCACCTCAAGATCTTCAAGCTGCCGTTCACAGTTCGCCTATCACGCCCACATCCTACACTGTGTACAAACTGTGGAAGGCTGGACCATGTTACTGCTGCCTGCCAGTGGCCAACCTGCTGTCTGCACTGCAGACAACAACATGTACTGCTCCAAAGGCCTGCTACCCCAACTGTAGCGCTAGCGACACTGGTGAAAATCCCAGATGCCGTCCATGGCAGGAGGTGTGAAAGGCTGCCACCATAAAGGCTACCACCAACAGTGCTTGTCTCTCGCCAACAGGCCTTCGCTGCTGGAAGAAGGAACCACCCCACCAGGCCAATCCCTGCACCGCACTGCAAGACAGCTCCCAAAAAGAGCTATGCAGATGTGGTAACGAGAAGCCACCCACCTCCGAGACATCGCAGCCCCCCCATTGGGAAACAACAGCTGCAAGCCCAGGTGTGGCTGCCCCCTCCTCCCTGCCACCCTCTGCTCCAACCACATCTGTGCTGGCACAACAGCTGGACCAGATGAAAGTTCTACTGCGGTCGGTTGCAGCGTTTCTCTCAGAAAACAACCCACTATGGGCTATCTGCCTTCAGGCAGGTGGACTGCCAAACACAAGTCCGTCATCATGGCTCACACCAGCAGGAACAGCCGCCCCCCCACTCTCCTCCACTGGAATGCATTCTCGTCGCAGTGGCGGCAAGGAGATCTATGGATGTATCTCCTGCAGAGTCACTATGGTGTACTTGCCCTGCAGGAGGTCAGTGTGACTGCTGGAGACCTGCACCTCCCAGAATAGATGGGATACTCCAGCACCACATCCTGTTCCCTACCTACTTGCACAGCTGCCCCTTGCCTGGAGAACAACCGTGCCCATGGCTTCCCACGCTGTGCTATCTACGTATGGTGTGAGCTGCAGCAAGCCGAGGTCAACATGGCTGACCTGACAGGAGGGCCCATGGAGTGCTGTGCTGTGACCACAAGGCTCCGAAGGGTGGGCATAACAGTGGCTTCCATTTACGTGCGACCCTGCCAACAATGGGACCTTTCAACACTCCTGCAGCTAGCCACATGTCTCGGCCACGACTTCCTCCATTGCGGCATTGTGAATGCACACCATACGGCCTGGGGATGCCGCAGATGCTGCGAACGAGAAAAGGACCTTGTGGAGGTGTTCCACAGCTTGGGCCTACAGGTGCTGAACAATGGATCATTTAACTATGTCCCAAGGGCAACGCACATGACCTGTACTGCCATCGATGTCAGCCTGTCAACGGAAGGAACCCACTATAGTTGGGCCACGCAGCCAGACTTCTGTGGCTCGGACCACCTCTCGGCAGGAGGAAAACGACCCAGTTCCAGGTAATGCAGCATAGCTGACTGGGGAGCCTTTAGGAACCAGCTCGTCTGCATACCAGAGGACCGGGACTTCTTTCTATACGTGGCTGAGGCAGTGCAAGCTGCAACCATCTGCTCACTCATGCCTAAAGACCAACCAGCTCCTGACCTTCGGCATCTGGACCTCTGTGTCGCCAGATGCCGGGTGAAAAGGCGAGCATTGAAATCACAGTTGCCAGAACATCGCATCAAGTGTAACTGCATTGATGGTGCCTGCTGACGAGATGCTAATTCCCTATGACAACAGAGCTGGCAGCATACCTTTCAACTCTTATTAGCCAGGCCAATGGCGGTCCAGAAGCATGGAGGCTTTTGTGGTCCCTGCTCTCCGGTCCAGGGGTATGACAGCTAGTGCTCTCAGTGGCCATCTGCATAAGCATCAACGAGGCATCCCTGGCAGAGCTCTCGGCGGACCAATTTGCAGCCCTCGAAACTGCGAGGTTGTATCAGACCCTTCATCTCCGAGGCAGCGTAGTGGCTTCCACCCAGCCTGGACATCCAGCCAGATTGCTGCCCTCTGCCATGACTCACTCCAGGTGCATGAGTTGGTATCTGCATTGGATGCCAACATTGGATTATGTTCCAGGTGCTATGAAACCTGGACAAGGGAGCCTGTTGTTGGTTTCTGGTGGCCTTGAACGATGTCTGGGGGCAGACCGGCTTGCTGCCGGAGACCTGGTTGACAGCGGTAGTGGTACCCATACGAAAGCCATGGCTATAAACTCCTACAGGCCAGTATCACTGACCTCTGTGGCCTGCAAGCTGATGGAGACCGTTGCACTAGAATGGCTAAACTGCATGGCAGGAGTGGTGGGCTTCCTTCCTGAGCAACAGACAGGCTTCCATCGCCACCGATGCAAGGCCCACTGAATCAAAGACGTGATCTTCACCTTGGAGGAGGCAAGAAGCAAGGGAGAGGTGGCCCTCCTCATCCTGTTAGATGTCCAGAGCGTGTTCAATGGACTGCCGCACAAGGTCATCAAGGCATGCATCAAGGCACACATGGTGAGAACAGCTGTTAACCGGCTTCTCTAGCGAGGGAGAAGCTGCACAGCATGATGGGCCCTCCTACTGTATTATAGTGCCACCACCTCGTTGTTTCTCTATGTGCCACCTTGGCAAACCGAACGCTGACCCGCAAGAAACGGCTAGCACTGGAGCAGAGGACAGCCATGAGAACACTTCTCGGACTACCATGCCAGTCACCGGTGGCTGGTACATTGGCGGAGGCCCAAGCCTGGTCCCTCTTGTTGCTTATGCTGTGGCAGGGGCATCTTCGCATAGACTGCCTGCACCATACTCCGAATGGCGATGCCTTGGTACGTAGACTGTGGAGTCGACCCTCCTCCTAGATTGACAGCATTTGCACACTATATGATGAGCTGGTAGGCCAGCCTCCCACAACAGTGACATCACCCATACCCCCCCAGCAGCCACTTGAGGTCCATCTCCAGTTGGAAGGAAAATGGAAAAAGAGGCCCCCACAATGAGCAAGAGCATGCAGTGCCTATTTATTATTTATTACAGAGTGGACTTCTCCCTGCAAGTGTTACTTATTGCCTGTAGCAATAAACAGAGTTAGAGTTGACACCGCTGATTGCCTTATTCGTTGAAACCCAACGTAGCTGCGATTACATGCGCTACGGGTTGGGGAGTACTACAGAACGACTGAGTTTGGCTAGATCCGGAACTTGCCTTCTGTCCTAGTCTCATGCAAAGTGTACCCCCACAGACCATAGTGGCTGCTTTAAGCTGTGCTAAGCATCTGCGGCTCTGGGTATTGTGGGTAAGGCAGTGATATTGGAAGGATAAACTGTTGTCATATTACGGTGCAAACACTACCACAGGTTGAAGTACGTTTTGCCAGCCTCATTTCTTATTAGTGGTTTTGAATAGCTGCTGACAATCAAAGTAATCTAATTTGAATGTTATGGGCAGCACATATCTTGCCAAATACAAAAGCTAAGTTGGTAGTTTATTGTCCATGATAAGTCACGCATGCAATGACATACTTCCTAAGGACCTAATCCCTCCTCTCACACAGTCCTCTGTGCTGGGCTCGTCCCATCCCTTTATCTTTACTGCGCCTCTGCTACTTGAGGCCCACTCTTCAGTCACTGCTCACACGTACTGATTGGTTGACTACACTGGATGGCACCACAATCTTGTGAAATGTGTATTTTACATAGCATAAACTAGGGAGAATATACTGTAAGAATTACAGAATGCCCTCCTAGGCCTCTTTTTAACATTAGCATCTGATTTTCTGTTTTCAACAGAATGTTGGCAGAACAGAACCGATTACTGACAAGTGTATTTCTCTTTCAGGAAACACTTGAAAGTGCAGTTGCCTCCCAGATTTGATGCCAGCATAAGAGTGAAACAGCACCAACTTTAGTTCCTAAAGTTTTGTGCATTCCTGCATATGAAACGTGCCTGTGCTGGTGCATAAAAATGATATGGTGTGGTTACAGTCAGTATGTATTTTGTAGTTAGTTCGGGTGCGGTGTGTTTGGTTGAAATGGAAAGCAAACAGTTATAGTATGCCACACTCCTTTGTCAAATCTTGGTTATAACTGAAACATGCTGGTGCTTAAGACCAGCAGAACCTGAAATTAATTTGTTTTCAGCAGCAAGATCATCAACATAGGATGCCAAGAAACATGTGGCCAACCTGCACGGTACATTTACATTAACTGTACTGATGCTATTCACTGTCTGCCTTCAGAGCATTTTTATGCATAAGATTGCGCAGTTACCAACTGTTTTCACTAACAAATGTTTTTGCAATGAAGCATATGAGCATTTGTTATTTTTCTAGGATTTTGTATTAAGGGGGTATAGTAGGGCAAATCAACCAAAAAACTGATTTTTTTATTTCATCAATAAAAAATAATACACACTGTGGGGAGCAAAACAGTGCAGCGGCGAGCGCGTAGGAGCGCTCTAAGCCATTCAAAAATGGCGCCAAAAAGCACGCCGCCTGGTATTTAAGCGTGACAGACGCGAGGGTTTGTTTACATGTTGTTTTCCGTCATTTTTTCAGTGTTTACATAATTATGTTTACTTCATGTTTACGTTTACGTAAACATGAACAAAGGCTTTGGGGAAGACACCAAAAAAGCCATAAAGTTTCTGTACTCTGCTGGTGCATTTTGAACGGTTGTAGTGAAGGTGCAAACATAAAAATGCGTTTTTCTCAAAATCACTTTTTTTCAAAATTTTCGGAACTTGATGTACCTTTTCTAAAAAACTATACAGCCCATTGCGCTGAAATTTTCCCAGAATATACTCACATCCCTTGCAAGTAATCTGAACCTAAATGTGTGAGAAAATGACTCAGTTATAACTAACAAAAAAAGAAAAGATTATTAGAAAGACCCTCCACGGTACGAGACGTGTGACGGCAATATTTTTTTTCTTGTGACGTAAATGTAACAAAGCATTTTTTAAAGGTTCCAGTTAAACCCACTATTATTCAGAATTATTGTGCGAAATTTCACGGTCATGCTGTTTTTTGTTTCTGAGAAAAGGTACATTTTATTTTCCATCATAGCTTAAAGTTCGGTTTTAGTACAGCATGATAGCATAGTTTATGTGCAAGATGCTATTCCATTACGTTTTGAATTTCCTTACATTGTGCACCCAAGTGATTTGATCTATTCGCCAAGCTTTGTGTGCGTGTCTCGAAACTGTGAGAGGCAGTGCAATGGAAGGTGGGAGTGCATAGCATTTGTACTTTCCATATCCACCAATCCACGGTGAAATCAGTACAAGCAGTACAGGCTGTCCACCATGGCTTCTGAGATATTCCACTCTCAGAGGCCATATGCTGTCGCCCCTATTTCTCAACTTTGCCGATAGTTGGCGCTGGCATCTTGGACATTTCTCTCGTTAGGCCTTGACGCATTCGGAGCAAGTAGCGATCTCGAAAACTCTACAAGGTTATCCATAGTATTCTGTTGTCGAAGCGGCCTGAGACTAAGTGAAAGCTCTTTACAGTCATTTGCTACAAGTAAACTGAATTCTACAAAACAATGCCAAATTCAGTTCAAAGCGGCCGGCCAGGACCGCCGCCATGTTTTACGTAATCTATGTAAGCCATGCAAAGATGGTAATGTTAAATTTCAGGAATAGCATGTGTACGCTAAATGCTATGGGTTGTTTAGCATTCTGTGCATGCGTATTTCTATCCTGCTATTCCGGTAAGCCTGCTATTACTCTAAACACGCTAAACTAAAACTATCTAATTACTGCCATGAAAAGAGACCGACCCACTATGTATAGGCATAACAGGGTGTAGTAATACCATGTAATGAAATTTGACATTGATCTTTTGCGTGAATGAGTCCTCACTGAGGGGAAGAGCATCTAAATCATCCTTCTAGAAGGCCTCCTCCCTTTTAAAAGAAATAATAATACGTACTGAAAAAAGGTAAAGAAGACTGAATTTATAATAAATTATTTCCTATGGATTTCCTTCTTTCATTTCATTCGAGATTTTATGTTCAGGCACAGGTACTGCTCTGTTCTTACACTTTTGTTTTGCTTATTTTAAAACTGCTGTTATGCAGCTTTCTGTCATGTCCCTTTGTTTGCAACTTGTACGCATTTTGCACCTTTATTATTTTTTTCCTCTCACATCAATAACATTGGTGTTTCTGGTTTTAGGTACGTGGGATGTACCCGTCGAAGACCGTGTCCTGGCCAAAGCATTTGCATTGCAGCTACAAGACAGGCATCGAGATGCAGTGCAGCTCAGGGCATGCATCACTCAGCTCAAAAAGGGTCATGAGCACTGTTCACGTGAGTGCTCATTTAGGTTTAGTCTCGTATTGCCCACAAAAAAGAAAAAGTTACAGTGATGTTTGACTTCGTGAACGAGGGTAATGCTCAAGTGCATGGGTGTCGTAACGCACATGACGCTATCGGCCCTCGGTGCGCCTTGACACATACACTGTCTGTATCACAGACTGTATTCAAAACAGGGCTACTATTCACTTACTATTTAAATTACCTAGCATGGTGTCACCATGCACAGGCAAACAGCAATGTCAGCACTCGATGACTGCGTACACTCACTGCCAAAATGCTGGCATGAGGAATCACGGCAGCAGCACCGAGCGAAGTGACCTTGGTGCTGTCTATCGCAAACTCAGCGGTGAGAACACAGTGCACGCAAAGCTACGAGCCGTCGGCCCACCTAAACTGTGCCCCCAAAGCAGATCGTTTTCAAAATAAAGCGGGCGCAACTGCGCGCGGCCGAAGCACAACGCCCCCGCTCCATCCCCTTCCACAGTGCCATGGTGCAACGCGCGCAACGGAATACAGTGCTCTTCCTCCCCTTGCGCATGCAAGGTTGAGCCGCCATCAGCTTTGGAAAAAGTGTCCACAAATATTGGCACTGGTAGGGAACAGGAAGATTTGCAAGAACGCTTACAGAGATGTTTTTTTGAACGGCTGCGTCAGCCGAGAAATGGCTTCCTCCTTTGTAAACTGGGTGAACCATGGTTCGCGCAATTCACACACACACACACATTCCTCTAGGTTGCGGCACTTTGCCCTGTGCTGAGGGTGCTCCTTCGTACTATCCCCGGCGCCTAATATTCTTTACCTCCAGGCGTGTTCCTCGTTCATTTGCGCAGACTCAGACAAACACTGCCGATTTGAAGAGCTGGCCAGTTACTCTTGCACATAAAAGAAAAAGAATTGGCAGAAATAATTTGTCGACTATGAATGTGCAAAAGGATTCTAAAAGGATGCTGACTTCACAACTTCTTCTTTTATTGCGTTAAATAAAGGTTGTGGACCTCAAAGCCCCATAAAATACCTGGCAAGCCTCGAAGCACCCTAAATACTGTAATTTACCAGTTTCAATTTTGTTTCTCATGAGGTGTGTGTTGTCATGTCATGACGTGAGTTAACTATATATTTTTTTCATTTTATGCGCTATTTTATGGTCACAAAGGTGGTCACGTAGGAGCAGGATGCTGTGACGCTTTGGAACTTGCTTTGGCTCGCTCAGTCTCCTGATGTGCTTTTACATTGGATCGTGGTATAATAGCCTAGCGCCTCTGTGTTAAATTTTTTGCAAGGTCTTATTTGATGAGCAGCAATGTAATCTTGCCTGCTGTCACATGCCTTTTTGCACCTGAAGGCAATAACACTGTGGCATGAGTAGTGCAGTTGTACAAGTCTCACTCCATATGTTTGACGTTGCAGTTGTTTTTATCTGGGACCCCTTGGATGTAACGCTGCATAAAATCACACTTTTTGTGCACCTTCATGCTTCCAGTATGCGACACACTATGTTTTGGTTGCGAGCACAAGTGGTGGGCCATGGCAGCTGGTTGCGGAAATGTGTCGCTCCACTCATTCACTGGTGTGGTAGCTTCGATGGGGTGGCCAGACGCGGGACCTTTGGCATGAGTCCTAACGGCCGGGGCGCGAAGTGCTACAAAGAAGAGCCAGACTGCTCGAGTCGGGGACCAGGCAAAGAATGACTTTATTCTAGCGAGGGGAAACGCACCAGGTATATTACAGCGTTTGGCACTGAGTGGCGCTCTGATGTAACCAATTCGAAACTGAAACTGGAAGCCGACACAGGATATTACATCACCTCTCCCTTGAGAGAAAAATGTGCCACTTGCTCTCCTTGCAACAAAAGCAAGTCATGAGTTAGAGAACACAGAAGTGTAAGTGTTACACAATGATTTTCCAGTGTAAGTTTTGGACATGTTATCATCTACACATTTTAGTTGGCGTTAGCCAAATGGAAAAATAATCGCAGTGGAAATGCTGCTCACTACATGCCATGTTATCAACTTGAACTGAATTGACTAAAAAGTACATGTTAGCACTGTAACACGTGTGTTTGGTGATGACATCTTTATAGAACAGAAAATTCAGGTACATGTACCTATCGGACTTTTTTTTTCTAAGCGGACATCCTTGGCTTCCCCATTTTAGGAGAAACACACAACATGGAGTCTGAAAATGAACACTACAGTTCTGAAGAGTACTTGTCTTGGGAAGACAAAGACAAGATGCACATTTGCACATACAGATCACATGATAAAATTCACTGAATACAAGCAAATGCAAACATCCGTATGCCCCCGTGGACAACCCTGATGGGTGGCTCATTGCTCTGAGCCTAACTCAGAGACAGCTCTGTGGCTGTCATGGATTGAAAATTGTCCGTATAAAGCACTTTACACTCCCAAAATGTTGGGACCGTCGTGAGGATGCTAAAGACCTCAGTAATGTTCAAAAATTTTTCGGCATGAAAGACAAATTCGTATGACGATCAGTACCATAGTGATGATGTGTGTACTGCTCGTTTACACTACAAGAAATGTAAGGTATCCCTTATACCAGTAATAACTGAAAGAAAAGGTGGGAAACCATCAAGAAATGGGTAGTCACTGGAATGACTCCTTTCAGTTAAGGTTTCAAGAAAATCCTGTCGTGCAGGGCATTTCACAAGTTTAGATGCATTCCAACGTTTGCCATTTTCAAGCTTGAAAGTATATTGCGACCTACCCTACGGTAAACCTTAAATGGATCCGAGTATTTAGGATCGGACGTTCTCAAGTTACGTACTCGGACAAGATCTGGATGAAATTAAGGGCATTTTGTTGCGCGACGCCGGTCCACGTACGTCTTAACACTTTTGGCGTAAGAGCTGAATTCACTTGCAACCACTTCTTTAATAGTCTGGAAGCTGTATTCAGGATCCTGATCTCACACAAATGGTTGTCCTTGCTTTAGCAGTTTCCTAAGCCGTTCTACTAATTCAGCGTACTGTGGGATCAGTTTAGCGTAGTATCTCGTGAGACCAAGAAATGATTGCAGAGACTTGTCAGTTGGCTGCGGTGCATCAACACTTGACTTCACTTTGTTTTCCCGAGGCGAAATGCCGTTTGTACTGAACCTATGTCCAAGAAAAGTGAGCTGTGGGACACTGTATACACACTTTGCATTTAACTCCATGCCAGCAGCTGAGATTCCGGAAAGTGCAGTTTGCAGATTTTTATCATGCTCAGCTTGTGTGCGGCCCCAAATCAAAACATCACTTAGGCAGCGCAAGGTACCTGTACAATTTTTTAAAACAGATGAAATTATCTGCTAAACAGCGGAAGGCACAGTGCCAATTGAAAC
This sequence comes from Dermacentor albipictus, assembly GCF_038994185.2. Taxonomy (NCBI): domain Eukaryota; kingdom Metazoa; phylum Arthropoda; class Arachnida; order Ixodida; family Ixodidae; genus Dermacentor; species Dermacentor albipictus. The sequence goes on along the minus strand of NC_091826.1, from coordinate 1,165,705 downwards.
ACAAATGCTTGATGCGAAAGAGACCGTCTTGAGTGATGAAAGTAGCAAGCTCACAGCTTTTCTCACACAATACAACCTGATGATAAGCGGACTGTCAGTCCAGCTTACTGAACATAGTAGCACCAGCAAGTCGATGCAACAGTTCGTCAGCCTGCGGTAGTGGAAAGGCATCGATGACGATAGCCTTGTTGGGTTCTCTAAGATATACGCAAAGTTGAATGGAATTGTCTTTCTTCCGAACCACGACGAGCGGAGAAATCCACTCAGACGCTGTGACTCGTACGATGATATCAGCTTATTCCAGCCATTGCAGCTCGGCGAAGACTTGCTCACGGAGAACCAGAGCTGGAGGACGCAGTTTCGCTGACACTGGTTGGACTGAAGCTCGGAGACGAACGTCGTGGATAAAGCCCTTTACAAGTCCCAATTGTGCTGAGAACAGATGGGCAAACTCTGTGTGAGCATTGTGTGGAAGAGACGGAAGCTGAACTGTTGGGTCAGCTGGAACTCCTGACACTTGTTGACATGTGAGTGAAGGTCCTTGAATATCAATGCTCAAAGCTTGAATGGTGTCTTAAGCCCAGGAGAGAAGTGCCTTGGTTCGTGACGTGAAATGTCACTACTGCAGCCTTGTTGCGGCACTTGACGAGCACGGAGAAATGTCCTGAATGCAGGATTTCTTGCGAATAATTATTGAGTCAAAGACTCGAAGGAGATAAGAGAAAACCCTTGAAGTGTTATTCCAACAGGGAGTTGTTCATCAGTGACATCGTAGCTCCTTTATCCACAAGCAACTTGAGTGTAGTATTCGCCATGATGACTTCGGCGTAAATTGTTGCCGGAACGAAATTCGGTGCTTGAATTGTAAGCACAGACGGGACTGTAGTGGCTGATTCTGTATCAATGGTAGCGGAAACAAGCTGCATTCTAGCAGGACTGTTGATGTACAATCTTTATTGTGCATAAAGAAAACAAAGTACATATAGCAGGCCTACCAATGCCTCAGAGGGCTTGACTGGCAGTGCCTGACAGTCAGGTCACAGAAAATTGCACAGGGTTAATAGCGGAGGTATCTATTAGTGGGGTCACAGCAAAATGTTGAACAGTTATACAAAATGTTACATTAAACATAAATAATTTTAAGTAGTTTCTTAATCTCACGTCTTGTGTTTGCTTCTAGCAGGTGTTGGCAATTTATTAAATATGGCTGGAACATAGTATTGCCGTGTTCTTTTTTCGTACTTTGTCGCAGTCCTGGGGATGACGTAGGGTTCCTTTGGTTTTAAGGAGCGGACAGGCATATATCGTGTTTTAAAATCATTATTCCAGAAGTGTTTAATTACAACACTTTCGACAATCAGGGAAGTGCTTTGGACACAAATCGTAAGCCACTGTTGACAGCAGTGAACGTAAAATTGAATTAATTCTTGAGCTCCACCTAAGAGTACAATGGCGATATACATTCAAGCCATAACGTAGCACACTGTAGACTAAACCATGGACAATAATTTTTCGAACGGAGATTGGCATAAGACATCGTATGTTGTATGATACACAGGAGACCACGCGCAACCTTTTACAGACGTGGGATAATTGCGAGTTCCATAAAAGATCACAGTCAAAAAGCAATCCAAGATACTTAACAGAAGATGCATTTTCAGCAGGTTGACATGTACATTCATAACAGTCTGATGTGTGTAAGAATAATGATGTCGTAGGCAGGATTTTTTTCATAGGGTTATTGAAACAGACAAGTCGTGTTTTACAAGGGTTGGCGCTTATTAAATTAGCTGCAAACCAGTCCATAGCTTTAGTTGCCTCATTCTGTAAGGAGCTGATTGCATCATAGTAATTAGTTGGACAGGATACAAGAACAGTATCATTGGCCTATTGATATATATACCGTAATTACTTACTACACTGGACAAATCATTCACATAAACGTTAAAAAGCAGGGGGCTTAATATTGAGCCCTGAGGGACTCCAGAATGAATACTGGTAAAAACACTTAAACTATTTCCCACCTTTACACATTGTCATCTATCCTGCAGAAAGTTAGTTAATAAATTCAAGAATGATCCACGAAGGCCTAGGAGAGACAGTTTCTGTAACAAAATGTCATGACAAACACTGTCAAATGCCTTAGAGGCATCCATAAAGAGGGCACATACTACCCGGTTACGGTCTAGTGTTAAGTTTAAAAGATCAGAGAAAGCTTCTGACAGTGTTTGTGTACCCTTCCCCTGTACAAATCCATAGTGATGTGATGATAATATACTATGCTTATCTAGAAACTGTGTTACCGTAAGAGCCACATGTTTTTCTAATATTTCAGCTATACAGGGAGGTATCGAAATAGGTCTGTAATTTTTTATACTATTGCGTGCACCTTGCTTATGAAGCGCGATTACAATTGCGTTTCATATCAACTGGAATCGCACCACCATCCAAAACAAAGTTTAAAAGAGATAGCAATACATGTTTAATTGCGTCAAAATTTCTCTGGAGTTCACTGACAGAGATTTTGTCGAAGCCAGGTGATTTGTTCGTCTTAAGATTGCAGACAATGGACCTTAATTCTTGAAGCGATAGTAAAGGAAGATATGCGGAATCTAGCAAGCTATCTGTTAAAGTACACACGAATGGTCGCCGTGTCCTCGATCTTGAGACACTTAAAAAGAACTGATTAAATAAGTTTGCCAAAGTTTCGTCGTCTGCAGAAAAATAAGACGAAAGGCGCTGTTTAGGCTTTTAAATGTTGCCGCCTCTAAGATTATTGATTAGGGACCATGTTTATTTTATGTCAGATCAAGCGTCTTCAAATTTCTTTCTAAAATAAACGCGCTTCGCAAGTTTGAGCATTGCATTCACCTTGTTTCTGGCACATTTATATCTTAAGCGCGCGTCATTGCAGTTTGACGACCGCTTGGCCTTAGTCCACAAGTCTTTTTCCTTTATAGCTGCTGGGATTTCGCTTGTCATCCATTTCTGGCTCAGGTTACGTTGCCTGATTTTGACAATGCGTATTGCTGCCTGCCTAAAATCGTCAAACTCAGCTACAAACTCACGGTACATGTTTTCCTGTGACACAGTACATAAAAAATTATCCCAGTCATTTTTCTGGACTGGTTTATCGAAAAGCCTTGGATCAATTATACAAATTTGTTTGATAGAGTTAATAGCCTCTAATAACAAAGGATTCACAGACTGTTTCAGTGAACAGCAGATGAAGTAGGGGTCAGAAAGCTTAACCTGTGCAATAGTAGATTTTACTTCCAGATTCTGGGCTCTAACATTTACATGATCAATGCAAGATGAAACAAGACCTTAAGATAGGAATTCCTCGCGAGTTGCTGCATGGATTGTCATTTCAATTCCTCATTTAGATAGTGTATCTAAATAATCAGCAACTATTCCTACTGCTGGACGTATCGTATCTATATTAATGTCACCTGTGAGGCAAATACATTCATCGGTTCTTAGACGTGATAACGCAGAGTCGAGCTCTCCAAAAAAAAAGACGCCTGTTACCACATGGGGGACGATATACACAAAGCAAGGACAATGAAAATCGAGGATTTGATAAGCGTAGAGTAACAGTTTCGGCATGGTCGAAAGGGAACTTGAGTTCGGAGAGTGACCAAGTGTTTTTTACAAAGACAGCCACGCCTCCACCCTTCCGGACTGGACGAAAAAAGGAGAATGACTGATAGCCCGGTAATGCGAAACTAGAAAATAGACCTGGCGAGATATTTATCTCGGTGAGTACGATGACATTAAAAACAGTGGAACAGAAGATAGAATGGCTACTAAATGGTCCCAGTGCTTACGAATGCTTCTGATGTTTACGTGAGTAACATGGAAAGCGTCATTACCCGGATAACAAAAAAACCGAGAAACTTCTAAAAGGTCATTGCAAACCTTGAAAGTACTACCCATGACTAGATAAGCCTCTCAATGTCCAATTTTCTATTAATTCAAACGAGTGGATCACCATCTGCTTTCCTTGCAAACACCTTGCCATTTCTTGTCCAGACGTACTTGAAGCACATTTCCTTTGCTTTAGTGCAAGCTAGCCAGAACAGTTCACGATTAACCCGTGTGAGGTTGTTATAGAAATACAACCATGGAAAATCATTCTGAACTAATTGTGGCAAGTTTTTACGTGATCAAAGCCATTGTTCCTTCGCTTCAACCGAGCACATCTGGACAAGAATGGCTGGTGCAGTATTGTCCCTACAGGGTAGACGGTGGATAGCAGAGACTTGAGTTGCTGCAAAGTTAGGTACCTCAAGTTGTTGCGCAAGATGACTGAGGAAGGATTGCAAGTGCTCCTTTGGCTTGCTGGGATGCCTGTGGATCTCGAAATTTTTTCTCCTACTGTACTGCTCCATTTCATTCATTTGCTCACTTATTTTGTCAATCAGGTCTGACTTGAACTCGACAGTAGAAGACAGCGAGTCAACCTTGGAACGTAATTCCGCCACTTCCGTCTAATTTTTGTTGACTGTCTCCAATGCTGAGTCATATTTTGTGGAAAGAAATTCTATTGAAGTCTGCACTTCCTGTATCGCGTTCTCGATCTTTCCAACCGAGTCCTTAATTGTAAGAAGTTCCTGTACCTTCGTGGCGAGTATTTCTACACTAGATGCAAGTCGGTCTAATTTTTCATTTACAGCAGTAAATTGCTGTGGAAACGATTCTTCTTTTGCTGTCTGTGTCAAGTCTCCTTGTGTGCTTTTTTCCGGTCGGCATGTTTGGCACAGCCAGGTTTTGCGTTTAACTGTACTCATTTTTGCGTAGCTGTTTTCAACTACTGTAGAGCATCGTTTTTTAAGGTAGAAACCTTCTTGGCAAGCCGAACATGTTAAAAATTTCGCACCCAAAGGTAACGGCTTAGAGCAAGCAGCACAATCAGAAGGCAGTTCTGTGCAGTCAGCGGCAAAAAATTACAATGATAAAATAAGTAACAGCAAAAGGCTCACCTGCCGAAAGGCATGAAATTATTAGCTCCGGGTACGTATTTGCCGCTGACTGCAAAGAAGCCGAGCGATGCTGTTCCTTAAGTAGGCATTCCCAAGCATCTGGGGTGCAGGCTAGGTGATGTGCCGACGAGAGGGTGACAGCTTGCGGATGAAAATTGCAGACAGAAACCCACTGTCTGCGCAGAGCCTGCGCAGATCCAGGTTCACCGATGCCAGCGGCTGCACTGCCCGTGTCTCAGTGAAGCGTCCGATGACCGCATGCAGTACCTGCCGAAAGGCATGAAGTGGTTAGCTCCGGGAACGTATTTGCTGCTGACTGCCGTTCGGTTCCTCAAACGGCAAACTGAAGCATAATGTCCCACTTTTCCGCACGCACAGCAGGAAACGTGCTTGGCCGGACAGCTTGGATCGGATGCGATGTGGTGAGGTGAACCACATTGGTAGCAAAGGACTGCAATGTCTAGACTGGCTTCGCGAAGTTCGGGCTGGGCACCTTGTTGACTTGAACGAAAAAACCAGTCAAAAACACAAAAGGACAAGAGGAGAAGTTCACACCACAACGACTGGACTATCAACTGAGGTTTATTAGAATCGGTGTAGTCCCAGCAAGGCCAGCAAAGCATGCGCAACTGCATCATCACTAATCACATAGCATGAAAAGACAAGAAACGTTTCTATCGGGACCGACTCAGAAATTCAAATTCTTTTTCATGTAAGCGCACCGAGGTTGTACTAACGCAGTCATCACCTAATAAACTGATGTAGTACACTTCCAAGATTTCTCGCTCTTCTGTCGTTGTGGTGTGAACTTCTCCTCTTGTCCTTTGTGTTTTTGACTGGTTTTTTCGTTCAAGTATGTATCAACTGGCCCAGATTTCAACCCTTCTGCAAAACCTTGTTGACTGGCATCCCTAGGTTGCGATTTTCCACCATGCTGTTGAGCACCATCTTGGAACCGCCGGGTCGAGCTAGAAGGGTGGTGGGGACCACCATCTTGCACGTCCGGATGAGAAAGGTGATGGCTGTCGATGCCATCTTGATGTTGCATCGAGACGCGCTGAACAGACGAGTTGTTGAAAACTTGAAGTTCTTTGTAAACTTGCTGTACGCTTCGTCCGATTTCCTGGGCTTTCTTGAGCGTGAGGGACGATCCTTCATAGAAACCCTTCTTGTATTCTTGCTGATGCGATGCCTTGCGAAATTTGGTCGCGAGGGGACTCGTCATGTCAAGCGCCGAACACACAAAGAGGTGCTAGCCTTTGTAATGTGGTGACAAAGTCCTGAAAGGTTTCCCCGGGAAGTTACTTTCTGCCCCTAAAGATAATGTGGTGCACCAGGGGATTGGTGCTTTGTTTGTAATGCTGGTCGAAGATGCGAAGAATGTCTTCGAACGTAGTAGATATCAGGTCTGTTGCGACGCAAGGTTGTAGTAGAGATGCTGCCCCTTGAAGCCTAAGTTACTAAGTAAAATGGCTTTCTTCCTCTCGTCTTGTAGTGCCTCGAGAAACATGCAAAAGTAATGTTTCTACGTGAGCCACAGTACTGCAGGAGTACTGGGTAGCGCCAGGAAAGGCGGCATGGGGGGTACGAACCATAGAGTTTCATACAATAATTTATAGAGGGAATTTCATTAAAACTTCTTTCTGGGTGAGTTGGTGCATACTTGACTTAAAAATAGTAACCTTTCCCCTTGTGTTTATTGACGGAAGACTGATACCTTACACAAGGGGAAACGCAGAAGTGAAGGGGGAAGGTATAAGGTATCTGTCTTCCGTCAACAAAATTTAGTTGACAGTCAGCGCTTGTGTCTCGTCCATGTTACTTTGTGGTTGCATGGGTTTACGCTGTTACAATTTTTAAGTCATACTAGAGGGAACTCTGGCGCTAGTGTCTATGGGAGCTGCAACAAGAACGGCTGTACCAGCATGGGAATTATGGCAAGTACATAGATTTGCCTAAACTTCGTCTTTTTGGCTTCAGACAGCTTTGTGACTTTGTAAACTAGTCATTTGCAACAATGTACTGCATAATAAATAAGTAAACATCAATAAAATTGTGCGACGGCTGGATTCAAACACAGGAACTCTAGCACAGAAGCCAGATATTGCAACCATTAAGCCACGAACGCATATATCGACAAGTGAATGAAACACCCTTATGAATTTATCGCGGGAATGCCAGTGCCTTGAGATGCTTGGCGCGTTTCGATTTTTGGCCACCTGGACAAGCTCAATCGTTGCAATTAATAGCAATTGTGCGTGTCGGCGGCGTCTTCTGCACTTCAAAGAGTATAGATTACATTGAAATTTACAACAATAAGATTTACATGGCATAATGTACAAAGCCACAAGAATGTCTGAATCCACAAGCATGAAGATCAGACAAATCCATGTACTTCCCATCATTCGCATGGTGGTATGACTGCAGCGCCAGAGTTCCCTCTAGTAATTATTGTAAGAAACTCTATGGAACGAATGCCATGCTGGGCACCGTGAACAAAGGCGGTGTAGTTGCAGTTGACGGAGAAGGAGACATAGTTGCGGCGTCTTGCATGCTAGAAGCAAAAGTAGGAGCAGAAGGAGAACAGCAAAGGCACGTAGGAAGCAGAGTAAACAGTTTACCTCGTTGCCAGTTTGTAGTAGCTTTGACAGTGCGGCCGGATGCGGGATCTACGGCATAAGGCCTAATGGCCGAGACGCTAAGCGCCACAAAGAAGAACCGGACTGCTTAAGTTGGGAACCAGACAAAGAATGACTTTATTCCAGCGAGGGGAAACGCAGCCGGCATATAGTGTTTGACGCTGAGTGGCGACCTGGCGTAACGGATTCGAAACCGAAACTGGAAGCTGACACAGGATATTACAAGTGGTAAAGAGGTTCATAGCTGCAGCACCTTCCAGGTAATAAATCTGTCATAATTTGTATGCAACATAACCTCTTCACTAGTAAAAAAATTTAAGCAAGCAAATGAGTAGCTGTTTTTAAAAGCTTGATTCATACTGTTTCAGGAGCTCACAGAAACAAATTGTAGACGTACAAATCATGTTGAAGTTAATATGCAGTGCCCACATAGGTGGACACAAGTTGGGAAAACATCTCGCGAGGTACTTGCAGCCATTTTCTTTCTTTCTTTTGGCCCTACTTAGGAAGTAGAGTAATTCATGATGCAGGCTAATAAACAAGTGGAAACAAGTGGAACAGCAAATGTAGGGCTGCATTTTTTCTTGGGATCCGGGCTTGTTTCTCTCTTTCGGCTTTATTGCTCGGTCTTTATGTCCACTTGGTACCGAACGATGCGTTTTATGGTGGTGTTTGACGTAATTTCTTTATCTTTGTACAACATTGAAGGTCGCATGCCATGCATCACATTTTGTGCTGATGGAATTTCATCCATAATCCAGAAGACTAAGCTATCATTGTCATTTGGCATTGATGAAATTAACTCTAAACTTCTAAGAAACACAAGACATATGGCTGCATCATACTTATCCTTACTGTTCTCACAGTCACTCTCTTCAGGAAACATGCCGGGTGATTGGAAAGTGGGAAGGGTCATTCCAGTCTACAAAACCGGAAACAGGAATTCTCCATTAAATTATCGACCCATCTCACTAACAAGCGTGCCGTGCAAAATCATGGAACATGTCATCTACTCTCAAATCATTGCCTTCTTGGACAGTAATAACTTTTTTCACCCTTCACAACACGGTTTTCGCAAAGGTTTCTCCTGCAAAACTCAATTAGCTATTTTCGTTCATGACTTGCATACTAACCTTGACATCAATGTACAAACTGACGCAATCTTTTTAGATTTTGCAAAGGCATTTGATGAAGTATCCCTCCAACGTTTGCTACTAAAACTTCAGCTGTTGAACTTTTGGACCCTAACGTTCTAATCTGGATAAATGAATTTTTGTCTAATCACACACAAATGGTTTTTATCAACGGTAATCTATCAAGTCCCCTCCCAGTAACCTCTGGTGTGCCCCAAGGATCTGTTCTTGGTCCCCTGTTATTTTTAATATATATTAATGATTTACGTCAGTGTGTCTCCTGTAATATACGCATGTTTGCAGACGACTGCGTCATCTACCGCTCTATCAACTCATCTGACCATACTACACTCCAAAATGATCTTAACAGTGTTTTAGAATGGTGCAGCAATTCGCTGATGACCCTTAACGCCAAGAAATGTAAATTCGTGTCCTTCTCCCGCCGTCGCAACCCTTCCTTCTTCCCATATGAAATAAATACCACACCATTAGAATCAGTACAATCCTATAAATATCTAGGTGTAACCCTGTCTCACGATTTGTCTTGGCGCGCACATGTCACTAGCATTATCTCTGCAGCTAACAAAACCTTAGGTTTTCTAAAACGGAACCTACGGCAGGTCCCATCAGATTTAAAATTGCTAGCATATAAGTCACTTGTCAGGTCGAAACTGGAATATGCGTCAGCTATCTGGAACCTGCATCAAGCATATCTCACCGACGCATTAGAATCAGTTCAAAATCGTGCTGTTAGATTCATTCATACCTCATATTCATACGACGTCAGCGTTTCATCACTGAAATCAGAATCGGGCTTGTCAATACTTTCATGTTGACGTCGCATTTCCAGTCTTTCCCTGTACCACAAGTTCTTCTTTTCTTCCCTTAATCAAGAGCCTTGCATAACAGCAGCAGCACGCATATCTCATCGCACCAGCCATCCACTTCAAGTGGCACGCCCACGGGCATGGACAACCACCTTCGCAGCCTCCTTTTTCTTCCGTACCGCCACAGACTGGAATGGCCTTCCCGCCAACATCACTAATACGACTTGTCCATCTTCGTTCACAGAACTTGTAACCGACCATTTTGTTAAATAATTATTTATGACGATGTTTTGCTATCTTATAAAAACCCACCCCTTATGTAATGCCCCTACGGGGGACCTTTAAGGTAATAAACTGAACTGAACTGAACTGAATTGGTGTGGTGCCTTCTTGAGTTATAAATTGGATGATTCCACACAGCCTTTCTGAAGTTCCATTGCGTTTCGCTCCACTGCTTCTGCTGTTCTCTCAATGTCATAAAAGCACTTGTTGGGCTAGTTGGTAGCTGTTCATTACAAAATATAAAGACTACAAATAAACGGACACACACAAGAGAAGAGAACGGGACAGGGCGCCAATGTCAATTGTGTTTTCCAAGGTAAGGTCCTTCTCAACCAAAAGCCTCTGCTGCACAGTCTTGTCACTGACTGCACACATGAGGTGGTCCCTCAGCACGCAGTTGAGAGCTGTTCTGAAGTTGCAGTTTTCCTCCATTTGCCAAAATTCAGTGACCTAAACTGTGACACTTTAATTTTCAAGCTGAATCCACGTGTTGAATCGAAAGCTTTTGGCTATTTCAGATGGTAGTGGGTTGAAATGGTTGTTCAAGATAGCCATTGGCTCCTTGTACTTCTTTTTTTTTTTGCTTTGCCGGTGGCAACAAACTGCTAAGGGTGGCATATGTATTGGATCCGACACTCGACAAAAATATCCACTTTTTTTCTTTCATCTTTGGTGCCGTCTGCATTAATCCCTTGACTGCCATGACAAATTTCGAAATTTTTTTTAATGTGGGGTTTCTTTTACACCTGCATATCCTGCGCCAATTTTTTCTAAAAGATATGATACCAGGAATGGAGATTGCATCATTATTGCTCTTGTTGCAAAAAAAGAAAACCGTGAAAGTCATTGTGCACTACTTATTTGTCAAAATTACAAGAAACTGCACATACTACTGTGCAGATGTGGAGAAATTGCAGAAAGTTCATGACGAGTTAACTCCTCATTGGCAGTTGAGGTGCTAAAGAACGTGTTGAGCCATTTCACATACGAGAGCCAGGACTCATTGTTGTCGTAGTCCTCCATTTTTCCAAAGCTGTACTTTCATGAGAGAAGGTTGCGCAGTTTCGTTATTCTTCCGAGGGAGCAGAAACACTTGCATGCTTACATCTGGGGTTGGTGTGTTCATCAGGCTGTTCCTGCGTCCATGATCCACACGTTAATTGCCAGTTGTTTTTATATTTATACTGATAACGGTTTATTCACAAAGAGGTACAGAAATAATGATTGGGCATGCGCCGGCTTCCATTGTGTGAATGCGTCCCTCAGGCCGCGTGCAGACACTTGAGCTTTCTGGGGGCACAGTCATGCTAGTGGTGTGGCACCATCTTATAGGGGTGCTGATAAACTTACACAGCAGGCAGGGTCAGTTGAATATCCCTGCCAGAATCCGAATTGATTGAAGAAAGAACATTAAGTTTTGGTAGATATTTTGTTTAACTTACAACTGCTCATTTTTCTATTACCTTGCTGAACAAGGGCAATATGCAAACGAATCAATAGTTAGTCATTAGTGGTTAATATCACTTCTTAAACAACTACCACCTCTTTTAAACATCTTGTCAGGTGTTGTTGGCAACATTAAAAATGAAAGGGGGAGGCGAGTAAATGAAGGTCTGGAATCATGTGTTCTAGTTAGAGACTGATTGAAAAAGAAATTGCGGAAGGGGGGCATCCGCAATTTCTTTTGGATGACTAAAGAGGATCATCATGCCTGATATAATATATCTGATCAACTTTTACAGCGAAGCTGTATATGGCCAGCCGATTTGTCCGTCCGTCTGTTGGTCTCCTGTATGCCGAAAACTCCTCCGGCGCAACCCCATGCGCATGCACGAAAATAAAAAAAGAAGAGAGAAATAGAGACTTGCGATTAGCCAACACCACCTAGATAGATAGCACAAGGCCTGTTTACTCTGATCCGTGGTGTCGCGCTACCTGGCCCGAAATTTCCATTGACAATACTGGTGTGATGAAAGCGGTGACGTCAAAATCACTGTTGCCTACTCATGAGCATCCCCATTAGATTCTATGGCAGTCGGGCGAGGTAACACGACGTCATGAATTGGGGTGAAAATGCCTTGTGCTATCAGGTGGTGTTGTATTAGCTGCACCAGTAGTGACATCATTGCTCTCCATCGCAGCCGAGTGCACATGCAGCAGTTTCTTTCTGGCTCCAAATTGGGTAGGCTCTGTGTTATACGTACTCCTTAAGAGCAGGCAGCTTTCGATCAGCAACACCGTGAGCAGAACCAGGAACGAGCTCGTCTACGCTGTGCTGATGCTGCAGTCCGGGCAAAAGAACGGGCTCGTGCAGCTGAGCAGTGCAAGCAGCAACTGCATACTGAGGATCTGGCAGCCTACCAAGCCGTTGTTTAATGAACCATTGGTCCTAATCGAGTGATAAACACCGCGGCCGCACATTTCAGCTTCACTGGATAACCATCTGTACAGAGTGCTCGGGTGGTGATTTTTATTTTTTGTTTAAAAGGTCAGTCACAATTTTCTATATTTTACCATTGTCTGATTTACATTCAATAATCGTGTATTTATTACATTGGTGTTTAGCTTTCTTCAATTTAGCATTGAGAGAGTTGCAAAACATGTATCTGCAAAGCAGGTGAACATTGTAGGGCCACTTTTTGGTTTCTTTTTATGGAGATTTTTGCTTGCACAGATTGCCTTTAACAATTCTTTATTTACCAGAGGCTTCGAGACGAATTTTTTATTTTTTACATTTCCTTCTGTGAGAGTCAGAATGAAATGGTGTGCACAATAAACAATTTTGAGAACAGCTTTTGCGGGTCAGTACTATCATCCACTAAAGAACTTTTGATAGCTGTGATAACATCAGGGAACCTTTTCCTATCTAGAACAAGCTTAGTGAATGAAGACGTTCTGCACATATGCAGTCATTGTCCAGCTGCGCCATTTGCGCTATTTTGCTATAATTTGGCTTGCCTGCTCCTGACTGAGCCCACAGAAGTGCCATTTGCGCCAACTGCACAATAGTGCAGTATTTTTGCATTTTCACAGCAATGCATTGTTTTCGGTAGGATTATGCAACTACAGTCAACAACCAATTTTCCGGATGCCTTCGCGGCACCGCCACGGTACCCCATAGAGTCAGTGTATAATAACATCTGAAATTTCGGATGCACACACTACCTGAATATTTCGACAGATTGGTGGAGACATAAACTCAAGCTGATGAAGGAACTTTAGCGTACACGTACGTGAGCTGCCTGATCGGTCTCCACGGTCCAGCCAACCGTTGGTGCAGAGCTTAACCAGCCAAGAAAGAGCTAATATTGCTCTAACCAAGTGTAAAACATTTTAAACATTTACAAAAACAATATATTAACGATTACACTCCTGCGAAAAATTTACATGAGCAGCAAAGAAGAATACATTTTGTTACTGCTACTGTGTGTGGTTGAGCTCTATGCCACCAGGTGGCTGCACCATGCAGACCATTCACATTTGCGCCTCTGTTCATCTCCTGAAACAACACGCAAGGGGACACGGCCAGGCTGCCCTGTCCCCTTGCGCTTGCGTTTACCCTAATACCGGACTTGCGAAACACTATTGCGTTAGTAATCGTTCGGTGTAAAGTGATGGCCGCAATCGCACAAATTCTGGCGCTGATCGGATAGCGGCAGTCCGATGCGCTGCAGCCAGTCCGCTCGTCTACTGGCTTGCAGAGGGACACTATGTCGCAGCTTGACATATTGCCAGTCGCTACATTTGCAGTCCACAGCGCAACAAAGTTGAATCATAGCGCTCGCGAAAAGACAAACCGACACTGACGGAGGAGCTCTCATCAAAGACGGAGCACGTTGTAACACAAGCATACGACACCTGCTGTGTGCCGGAAGTGCTTAAGTGTACTGAAAAATTGTGTTTGTGCATTCTATTTATGTTACTTTCTTTTTAGAAAAACAAATTAACTAACATTCCAACTATTACGAACATCATTTGTTTACCATAAAGTTGGAAAAAATATCGATCACACGCCCTGGTCAGCCAATCGTATAGCTCGCCCCACTGACGTCACATGGGTGATTTCGATCATATGGGTAGGGACGGCTTAAAATTCCGCCGAGCAGTGTGCTGCGATCGACAGCGATGTGCATTTTTAAAACCTTATAATAAATTACACACTTTACGCGGAGCAGTTAGATGTGTCAATTAATGATCAGAAGGACTTACTCTAACGACGCAGTACGTTTGTAGAAAATCGTCAGAATCGTTTCAGGGTCCCTTCAAATGATTTAAACAGAATTTACGTAGCATTATTGTCTAATTATCAATTAGTCTCACAGTCGCGTGCCTGTCATGTGTCACTATAAGTGCAGCTATTGCAATGGCGCACCAAGCAAGTGCATGTGGGCATCTGCAAGCGTGTATTTCAGTGCAGGCACTGAGCCGTGCTCCCTCAAGGGCTGCAGAAGAGAGCAAGATAGTGCCAGCCTTTCCTTTCTCACAACAAACCACTTTTATGTTGCGGTGCTGATGCTGTGACAGTTCATTTCTTATTCTTGCCATGTCTACAGGCCTAGCTACTTCGGTGTTCGCTCCCAAGCTACTTGCCCCAGTGAACCATTTATGTCCCATAGATGTCCATAGAACATCATGTTTTAGACGCACACATCCTATAGATATCTGTATTTCCTCAAACAGTATTACAAATATGTACTATGGATAATCTAAGCCCCATCCAGATCACGTTTATCTAACGTTGAAAGGATGTCACAGCTGGACAAAAGTGGTCTCTAATAGATGTTCCTTTTAGACATACAGGAGGTTCATAGAACATCTAATAGATAGTTCCTGTTCACGCTATAGTGAGCTGCATACCTGCAAGTGAAATGCGAAAAGCAGAGCGCGTGACCGAAGCATAACTGGGAACACAGTGTGCGGCATCGGCCAGCCATCATTCTTCGATGCGGAATGCAGGGCTGCTTGCCCTAGGGCGATTACATCACCTGTATTTTGTTTGAAGCTTGTATTGTCGCCCTGCCATTGCAGAGCCATTCATATCTGTGATTACTGTTAAGGTGGCTAGCACTGTTGTTGCTCCTCCAGTGCAATACATTTTTGGTGCTCTTCAAATTACTATTAGACACTGGCAGCTTTGATGGTGATAACAAGAGCAAAACAATAGACATTGGGAAACTGGGTGCTTGCCAGTTATATCATGCTGCAGATGGGGTGATGGTGCTTGCCACCATAAGAGTACTGCCATGTGGGATTGGCACTGCCACAGAGAGATGAGAAAGCAGCTTCCGGACAAAACAAGGGTGACATTTATCATAGTAGGGCGAGCAGCGCTGCACTCTGCACAAGAACCACATGCCCATGCACGTGCCCAATGACTGGCCGACAACACACACTGTACCTTTAGTTATGCTTTGGCCACATGCTCTGGTGTTCACATTTTATTTGTACTCAATCGTACATCTGGTTAGGCTCACTAATGCCACAGTTACCACCATTGTCAGCGAGTAGCTGGTGACCTTGTTTGAAATGTTCCATTATGAGGTAATCATGTAAATGTCAAAATGTAAATTGCAACATTCATGAGGTATCTTTCTTATTAAGCCGAAATGATTAAATGGCTCATCGGTAGAAAAATCTGATGTCTGGCGTTATGGCACCAAAATTGGCTCGAACCCTCAACCTTTGGTGTTAAATAGGGCAAAGCTAATTAAGGCACACTCCATTAAGATATAATTAATTAGGGCACTTTAACCCACATCCTTTGATTGGAGTCGAACCCACTTGGAGATAATGTAAATGTAAATTGCAACATTCATGAGGTATCTTTCTTGTTAAGCCGAAATTATTAAATGGCTCATCGGTAAAAAAATCTGATGTCTGGCGTTATGGCACCAAAATTGGGGCTCGAACTCTCGACCTTTGGTGTTAAATAGGGCAAAGCTAATTAAGGCACACTCCATTAAGATATAATTAATAATGGCACTTTAACCCACATCCTTTGATTGGAGTCGAACCCACTTGGAGATAATGTAAATGTAAATTGCAACATTCATGAGGTATCTTTCTTATTAAGCCGAAATTATTAAATGGCTCATTGGTAGAAAAATCTGATGTCTGGCGTTAAGGCACCAAAATTGGGGCTCGAACCCTCGACCTTCGGTGCTAAATAGGGCAAAGCTAATTAAGGCACACTCCATTAAGATATAATTAATTAAGGCACCTTAACCCACATCCTTTGATTGGAGTCGAACGCACTTGGAGTTAAGGGCAAACCAGCCACATCTCCAAGTAGGATTACAATTGACATCGAAGGCAAAAGTAGAACAGACAACCTTTGGTGAGAGTCAAGCACACGACCTTTGGTATTAATTAAGGCAAAGTTAAGGCACTCAAACCTACGACCCAACATGGAGATATATAATGGGCAAACCGACCATATCTCCAAGTTTGATTCCAGTTGACATGTTTAAGGTCGAGAGTCGAACCCTCTACCATTGGCATTAATAATAATAATAATAATAATAATAATAATAATAATAATAATAATAATAATAATATATGGGGTTTTACGTGCCAAAACCACTTTCTGATTATGAGGCACGCCGTAGTGGGGGACTCCGCAAATTTCGACCACCTGGGGTTCTTTAACGTGCACCTAAATCTAAATACACGGGTGTTTTCGCATTTCGCCCCCATCGAAATGCGGCCGCCGTGGCCGGGATTCGATCCCGCGACCTCGTGCTCAGCAGCCTAACACCATAGCCACTGAGCAACCATGGCGGGCAGCATTAATTATGGCAAAGTGAATTAATGTAGACTTGATGAAGCCATTCGAACCCATGACATTTAATGTTAATTTTGGCAAAGTTAACTAAGGTAAAGTTAATTTAGGTAGAGTTAATTAAGGCACTCCAACTCTCAACCTTTGGTGGGAGTCGAACCCACCTCACTTGGTGTTAATTAGAACGAAGTGAACCCACGACACCAGTGTTAATTAGGGCAAATTTAATTAAGGTACATGTAATTAAGCTCAAGTTAATTAAGGCACTCAAACCCATGACCTTGGTGGGAGAAAACAAGTAATAGGAAATGCACTCGAATGAGAATAACAAGTAATTTAATGAATGTTTCATGAGTGCCCAAGTTTTTGCCTTCATCCTCTTTTGTGTGTGCTAAAGTGACTGCCAACTTTTATATATAGTCCTAGCACTCATCGAAATGTGAAAACTGGGCTCACAAAAACGTAGGTGTGTTTGGAACGTTTTGAATTATTACAAATCCTGCAATGGTTACGTGAAAAAAAAGTGAGTTCAGTAAGTACTAGGTAAAGCACACAAATGAGGCTCGCAATGTCATATCAACGTTACTTTTTATTTCTACAATTGACAAAGCTTCATTGCAAACATGATTGGCACCTAGCCAGGTGCCAATCATGAAATCATGCCAATGTATGAAAATATTCAGTGCAAGTTCTAGCTGTATACAGACAGGTTAAACATGGATTTAAAAAAAAACTTCAATAAAAAATTCTTGAAAATTCAACTTGACTAAAACAATAGTGATGAGAAAACGGTCTTAACGCTCAGAAAATGACTAGCAGTCACAGTGCCACAGTTATATTTAGAAGATTAAAACTGATTACTAGGAGGTAATATTGCATACTAATGAATGACCAAAAGGGTATGGCTTGCATGCCACCACCTGCTTCTGGGGCCACGAGATTCAAAATAGAAAGCCAGTACTTTCTACCTATCTTTAAAAAATATATACTAAAAGAATATCCACACAAGCAGAATCCTGAGTTGGAATGTTCATCTTGATAAGCAACTTGTTCAGGCAGCTTCTCATACCACGAAGTGCCAATATCATAATGCTGCTAGAGACTACGAGATAACCATTACAAATGAGAAATCTCTGACACTTGAAGAGGAGCGCTAGAAACCAAGCGATACAAACATGTCTGAAAGGGAACTACCAAAACCTTACCCTAAGGACATTTCTTCAGGCAGCTTCTCATACCACAAAAGTGCCAAAAACATAATGCTGCTAGAAACTACGAGATAACCATTACAAATGAGAAATTTCTGACACTTGAAGAGGAGCGCTAAAAACCAAGCGATACAAACATGTCTGAAAGGGAACTACCAAAACGTTACCCTAAGGACATTTCTATAAGCGCTCCACAAGGCAAATAATTGTACCAAAAATAGTGGTCAAAAGAACGGCTCTAAATTTCAGTTCTCAATTGTACAGTTCTGCCTAGTATATACGTACTTGGGCCATGGTCAGTGGAACAAAAGTTGAAAAGACACACCAATGAAGCACACTTCGTGCTGCTCGCACGTGGTATATTACCCTGCGCCTGTGTTGAGGTGCATGCTGGCTTGATATCTGTGGCAATGTGAAGTCAAAGATATTGCAAGTTCAGACTTCTTTTTTCATTATACAATCTGTCCAAATATATTAGCAAGTTAAAGATTAGATATTTTTAAGTCTACTAATAGATATAAATGAAAAAGAAAGTGTTTATGTTGTGGTCTCCGCCTATAGCGGTGCTCCGCCGGGAATCACCTAGACCACCGCGCGGGTCCGAGGATCCGAACCCCTCAGGGGGACGATCAGCTCAGCCGCGTGTGTAGCGTGTGCCCGAAGCAGGCGCTCGTTCGGTCTCCTCTGGGAGCGAAACAGAGCGCCACAAGGAGAAGGCCTAGAGTACAAGGAAGGCGTTTAATATACGACCACCTTGGCGTTCAGGATAGCTGTTACACCCGTATCGGCGCGGGGCTCGTGAGCCAAAGCTCCCGCAAGTCAAGGGGTGACACTCAGAATCTCAAAACGCGGTAACACGCCGCTATACAGGAGGATGGATCCCAACGACAGTGTTACCAGGGTAACGTTCCTTCAGCTCGGAGTAGTCCCGAGGGTGACTCAGCGCAGTACGACTGCGCACGTGAGCCGCATTTCTCTGGCGTAGCCTTCAGAACAGGAGCAGCGAATAGGTACGCAACCGCCTCGGGTCGAGGACCTTCGGCAAGACCGGCCAACCAAAGGGAAGACCGGGAGAATCGGAAGTCAGTACGCACCGTTTCGCTGTCCGAGAGCTTCTCTCTGCGTTGCCGCTCCTCGGTCGACTTGAGTCGCCAGGAGAGAGGGAAAGCGGGTTCCCACCCAAACAGACCAATCGGGTGAGCCCCTGGGCCATTCGGGGGCGGACAGCAGCAAGTGTTTAACGGTCCCGCTGCTGTTCGGTGTCCCCGGAGGAACGAGAGAGAGGGAAAGCGGTGGACTGCGTGTGTGAAGTTCGAAAGCGACCTCGCCGCGCTGCGGCTCCTATGCCCAAAACGTGCTGTGCTATGGCGCTGCAACGAAATGGGCTACGCAGTCCCCACACTCTCCCCTCCTAAATCGCCCTCCCACCGGCCTGACGTGGTCAGACTAGCGGGGCGCGCGCAAACCTCAGCTCAGCCCAAACAAAGTTCTACAATTGCTCGTAACCAGTGCCATGCATGTCTATGTTAAAATAACCATGAAAAAAAGAACAATTACTGATAGATACAAAGAAAACACGAACGGAAACCATTTTATAAAGTTAAATCAATATAATATTATTATGAGTCACAGCATATACGAAAGGCAAAACACGCATGCAAATAAACAAACAAAAACAGCAACACAGGAGCGGGGGAAACGGTAATAATGTTCCACCCCTACGAAGATTATTTGGTTACACAAAGAAACGCGTATATTATAGTAAAGTTAAACACAAAAGACAGAAATGATAACACAACAAAACAATATAATAATAATGGCGGCTCGAACAAGGAAAATGGCACCCACGGGAGTCCCATAGCGCTATGTTCGTGCCCACGCTCCCCTGCGCAACGCCCGGTCACAGCCACGAAAGCCCCCCCCCCCCCCCCCCCCCCAGTTCGTGCATCAGTTCTTCGGTATGACGCGGTGGTGTGAGGGACCTCACCGACCATAGCCGTGAACCCGGGGTTCTTCCGTATGCGTTGCCGGCACAGGGCCGCCAAATCCGAGTCCGCAATCTGAGGGCCGCTTGGTGCCGGATTGCGGTCGCCAGCACCAGCCTCGAAAACGGCTCTTTCTCGAGCCCGGTGCAGAGAACCTCGGAAGTGGCTCTGAGAGTAGACCGGCGTGGCACATAGCCGGCAACAGCGGACGCCGTCCGGAAGGGAGAACTGCGCTCCTGCCGAGCCGCTCGTTTCGGTCACCGTGTGCCCGCGGAATAAATGGAGCGCCAGGCTCACCTCCTGATCTCGGCAAACCCGCCTCTGCGCTTTTCATGGGGCGCTGCTGCAGAAGGTCAGGGGCGGTCCCCCACCTTGCTGGCACGTCCAGGTGGCCACACTCCTCGCAGCCCGGTCCTGCCGCCGAGCACTCGTCTGACCCGGCCGGCGGTTCCTCTTGAAAGTCCGGCTCCGGTGAGGGCCGGGCCGGCCTCAACCAGGTCCTGTTGTGAGCCAAGCCTTTCTTTTGCCCTTGGCCCTGGATGCTGCAGAGCGGAGTCGCCGCGACGGTCGCCGTTTGCGGAGGACTGCGCAGCCATCGATGGTGCACCTTGCGCCTCGAAGTCAGGGAGACAAGTACCCGCGCACAACGCGCAAGAGTTACGGTGGCGACCGGGAAAACGTGGGAAGCCTCCCCATTCGCCCGTCCGTCTCGACCCCCACCGAGGCGGCCACCAATGCACACACGGCAGTACACACACACGTAAACGGCGGTTCAAAGTTGAGCTCAAGGAATTGGGCCGGGCCCGCCGGCACAACCCTATCCCATTACACTCAGATAGGACCGATGCCGTAAAACATCCCCCCCGCCAGCCGGGGAAAGCGAGGTGGGTCTCGCGTTGCAGGCCGCAGTGGGTTTCACTCGCCTTTCCCCAGGGAGGTGCGAGTAGGGGCACAGTCGGGGATGCTACCGCCGATCTAGGGCGTCCAACGAAGCACGCACGAACACTTGCCTTGGGCACGGGCGCACACGCACACACCACCCCCACGCAACACGTTCACAGGAATGCCGCCAGATGCGCGCACACAAAGCGGCTGCGGCCACGTTGCAGAGCCTGACAAAAGAACAACACAACAAGCGTCTTGCACGCCTTTTCGGCAGTCACTCCCGCTGCTGTCCTCAACTAGCCGCGCAAGCACACCACAACCCTGCAAAACCGTTACGACGGTCCTCCCGCATGCGCACATCCGGAAGCAACAGCCAGGCGACCGCCGCTTCCCCCTCAAAAGGAAAGCAGCAGCCGACGTGCAAACCGGCCTCTCAAAAAAAAAAAAAAAACACACACATACATACAAAACAAAAACCGCGACTCCCTGCCGCGTTCCCGCAATGGCTCCCGCCCCCGAATGGGCCAGCGAAGAAAACCCGCGACACAGCACTGGCGGCCAGTTAACTACACGGAAAACTGCGGTTCGTCGCTATTTACAGCAAGGCAAAACAAGGACGAACACATGCTTATTGGAAAGTCAGAGCACTTACATGCACAACAAAAAAGTATTTACGTAGGAGTAACACGCAATAGCATATACACAATGAAATGAACATGCACTTAGACCAAAATTACTTAGCATGGGCTGCGGCAAGACTTCTTTTCGGGGAACGCCCGTCGAGAAAGAAGTTTGCCTACTGAGTCTGCGCGTTGCTTGAGGGCCTTCGGTGGCGGAGAGGGTGCGCCGTCTGGCGCGATATCACACAGGTGATCGCTTCCTCAGACTGTACCGTTTGTGGTTGGCCACAACGGGTGTGCCCTGTCGCTGGCGCCTTGTGCGAACGCGCTCGGGCGTGAAATCGCCAGCCCGACCGACATAGGCTTTCAGGTCTGCGACATGGGCACGACTTAGTTTCCCCGAAGGGGGACTCTTCAACAAGTACACGAGCGGAGAGCAAACTCTGCACTCGGTACGGACCAAGCCACTTCGGTGCCAGCAAGGCTGAGAACCCCTTACTAGCATCGCTAAGCGCGTGGTTCCGCTTCAGGACCAGATCACCCACCTTAAATGAAAGGTGGCGGTGCTTGCGATCGTACTGAGCCTTTTGCTGGGCTCTGGCCTTCGTCAAGCTCTGCCTTGCTCTGCTGAGAGCCTGACAAAGACGGTCCCGAAGCTTCGATGCGTAAGCAGAGCGGTCTGCCTGCGCCTTCTCATCCTCGTGCTGGCGGCGAATTACCCTGGTCATAGGATTCGGCAGCTCCCTTCCAAAATTGAGGAAGGCAGGAGAGAAACCAGTTGAACGATTTTCAGAGGTTCGGATGCCGAACGCGAGCTCGTTCAAGTGGTCAGCCCAATCTTTCTGGCGCTCGGCAAAGGCACAGAGCATGGGTTTGAGCGTTCTGTTCATTCGCTCTGTCAGGTTGGACTGGGGAAGTAGTGCGATGATCAATTCCAAAGGAACGGCACGTCGCACCAAACACCCGAACGGTGAAATAGGACGCATTGTCCGTGATCAGCCTTTCCGGGTAGCCGAACCGATTGAACACTTCTAGGATCTTTTCTAGCACCGCCCGTGCTGTCACCTTCCGAAGGGGAAACAGTTCAACCCATTTCGAAAAATGATCAGCAACTACCAACAAGTAGCTATACCCCTGCTTACTCCTAAGGAAAGGCCCCATTAGATCGCAGGTGGCTATCTGCCACGGACGCACACTGTCAATTGGTTTCATCAATCCAGGTGGCTTGCCTCCTCGTGATTTCACCATTTGACAGACATGGCAGGAGCGGCAATAGCGGAGTATATCCCGCCTCATGCCCGGCCAGGTCACAGTTTGGCTCAGTTTTGCAAAAACTTTGGAGCCACCCATATGG
This sequence comes from Dermacentor albipictus, assembly GCF_038994185.2. Lineage (NCBI taxonomy): Eukaryota > Metazoa > Arthropoda > Arachnida > Ixodida > Ixodidae > Dermacentor > Dermacentor albipictus. The sequence goes on along the minus strand of NC_091826.1, from coordinate 1,143,006 downwards.
CCGGCCAAGGGTTCGTCGTGAGAGAATCGCAGCAGTGCACCTCTCAGACTTTTCGGGATAACCACCTTAAAGGCGTCTACGGACTCATCATCGGTGGTTATGTACTTCAGCACGAGCCCATCATGATCCAGCAAATATGAATCCCCAGAGGCCACAGTGACACACGCTGGCTTCGCCTCCACCGCGCCTGCTGCAGTACAAGCAGCGTCTTGGCGCTCTGTCTCCCGGAGACCGTTGCTCAAAGCGCGACAAAACGGGTCATTTTGCTGGGCCGTCAGTAGCTCTTTCCGGCTGAATGCGATTCCAGTACCCACGCAAGCGGGCCTGGTCTCGTCCCCACTCAGGACTGCAGCCATTCCTACCGCCTGCGTTGGCGTCATGGGTTCGCTTTCAAGAAGCTCCCCCTCCCGCCTGCTTTGCAGCACGCTGCTTGCCTGGATAGCGGCACGGGTTTGCCTGTTTGCGGGCTCACCCTTCTCACCGCTTGGCGGCTCGGCCACCGTTTCGCCCCTGATACTTGCTGGCGCAAAGGCCGCCATCGGTTGTCGCACCTAGAGGAAGGCTCCCTGCGGACAATGGAGCACGAGATAGCGCGTCAGCTACCACGTTGGTGCTCCCCTTTCGATATTACACTGACAAGTCATAATGCTGTATCAGGAGGGCCCAGCGCACGAGCCGGCCCGCATGCTCGCAGAGCCGCATCAGCCAACTTGGCGCACTGTGGTCTGTTTGCACGACAAATTTCGTCTCGTCAAGGTAGACATCGAACTTACGTAGTGCAAACACGATGGCGAGGCATTCCTTCTTGGTCACGGAATAACTCCTCTCCGAGGGTATAACTGCGAGTCGGCCTAGTTGGAACATATTCATATTTATACTTTTTGTGCGCAAACAAACAGGGACGAAGAATAGGGGCAACACAAGGAAACGCTTAGAGGGTGTTAAGGGGAGCGGCTGGCAAAGGCCAGCAGTTGCAACACGCCATCAAATACCTGAAGGAGGACGGCTCCTAATCCCAAATCGCTCACGTCAGTCTGGACAACGAACTCTCTGGTCAGGTCGGGGAGCCTGAGCTGCGCTGTCTCTGCAATGGCGCTAGACACACGGCGAAATGCCTCTTGCTGCTCAGGTCCCCAATGCCACGCGACAGACTTTCCCCAGAGCTTGGTCAAGGGTGCCTGCACTCGTGCACAGGACGGAATGAACGATCTGTAGTAGTTGGCCATTCCCAACAAGCGGCGCAGGCCGCGTACGTCCTTTGGCACGGGGAAATCGAGTATGGCTCGAAGTTTCTCCCCTTCCGGCTCAATGGAGCTACTGCCCAGCGTAAACCCGAGTAATTGAACTCGAGTTTGCGCGATTTGGGCTTTCGCCGGATTCAAAGTCATCCCGGCAGCCCACACCCTCTCGAGCACATCGGCAACATGGGTCAAGTGCTCTTCGAAGGTTCGTGAATAAATCACGATGTCGTCTAGGTAGCATAAGCAGTGTGACCACTTGGCTTACCCGAGAACGTGGTCCATCAGCCTTTGAAAGGTCGCCGGACCAAAGAGAGGCCAAAGGGCATACGAGTAAACTCGAACAACCCTCTGTGGCACGTGAACGCGGTCTTGCACCGGTCACGATCATCCATCCGGACCTGTAGGTAACCTTTGGAGGCATCTAGCGTAGTAAAGTACCTCGCACTGCCCAGGTTTCCTACAATGGAGCTAATCGTCGGGAGCGGGTAGGTATCCTTTCGAGTCACTCCGTTTAGACGATGGTAGTCTACGCAAAGGCGCTGACTGCCATTTTTCTTAGGCACCAACACAGTTGGAGACACCCAGGCACTGGAAGAGCGTCGGATAATGTCCGTAGCTAGCATCTCATCCAGCAAACCGTCAATCACCTGCCTCTTGGCCAGACTGACAGGCCTAGGGTTGCACTTCAGTGGAAGCGCATCACCGGTTTCGATCTTGTGGCTCACTAGATCGGTACAGCCAGGTAGATCGATGAATAGCTCATCGTATTGGCATAATAGTAACGACAACCGAGCCTTCTGTGCATCACCCAAGTGAACCGCACTGGCGGCCAACGGGTGTAGTGCCTTAATGTGCCGTGCTGCTTTATGCCAACGGGGGCTAGGAGCAGGCGAGCGCACAGCGCAGGGGCTTGCCCCCGAACTTTGCGCGCGGCACGGTCCGAACGCCTCTTCTGCACGGGCAAGAGTCAGCGCCGGGGGGCTGATGAACGGCTTAAGCGAGGAAAAAGGTCCGTCGCGATAGCCACCATTAGCAATGTCCACTACGATCTCGGTTTTCAGGAGAAAGTCCCGTCCGAGAATCACAGGCACACTGAGCCCTGGGAGGTGAATGAAACGCATGCATCTCAGTCGTTCCCTCCATCTGACGGTCAGCCTTGCGGTGCCTGCTGAATGGGCCACGCCTTTCGCAAGGTTGAAAGTCGTTCGGCTGTCTCTCAAGCGCACTGCGTGCTTGCTCAAATGGGAGAAAGCCTCATCGCTGAACAACGAGGCGCTAGCGCCCGTGTCCAGTAGCGCCGCAAATTCACGACCAGCAAGGGTGATTGGAATAAACGGCGCGTGCGCACCAACATCACAGCTTGCGCGGTACACACAGGGAGCTGACAAGGGTTCGGCGGATCGTGCACTCACGAGCGACCGCGGTTTCCGTTTCCCTGCCCCGCCGGAGGCCTGTCAACGGTGCAATCTCTTGCCATGTGACCCCGCTGCGAACAGCGGAAACAGCGCATTCCAGCCTGATCTCGATCACGGGCTGGATCAGCTGCTCTCCTCCCGGGTTGGTTCAACGGAGTGCCGCAAGGCTCTCTGTTTTGAGGCTCCCCAACGCGATAAGACAAATGACGTCCTTTCACGCGCGTTTCGAGCGATGGCGTAGTCAAAGCCACGCGCCTCTCATAGGAGAACGGGTCCAGAGCTTGTTCGCTCAGCTCCCAGTTGTTTGTCCCGCTTGTAGCTGCACAGGCAGCCTCAGCAGGGCGCCGGGGCAGAAAGGGCATGGCTCCTCCCCACGCACAGCTCAGCTCAAGGGCCTCGCTGACAGGCGGTGGCGGGCGGTATGCGCAAGTGGAGAGAATGTCCCCCTGTATGCGCTTCGCCTCGGTAGCCAGTTCCTCTAAATTACGGAACCGACTGCCACGCAGGTAGGCCGAAAAAGTCGGATGCGCCTGCCGTATCAACCGGTCGACGCGTTCCTCGTTTGAGGCGTGGGGCTCAGCAATAGAGAACAACTCTTCCATCGCTCGCACATATTCCTGCAATGACTCATCCGGAGCCTGCGTGCGTTGCTCCAGCTCTCGCCGCACTCTACCATGGTAGTCTGCGGGTAGAAATTCGCGTAGGAAGGCCATGCGAAACTCCACGAGGTTTGCTGCTCGGTGGCCGACAAGTCGATACCACCTGGCAGCCGCATCAGTCAGTGCTGCGGGAACGACACGTGCCAGCATCTCGTGTTCATCCAATCCCATGGTTCTCTGATAATGCGCCAGATTTTCTATGAATTCTCGGGCACTCACCAGGTCGCCATATCCACGGTATATCGGAATGGCCAACTTTACCGCAGGGCGAGTGAGCCTCGGCGTAGCGACAAGGGCTTTCACCGCCTCCGAGAGGGTTTGGACCATGCCTGCAGCGTTGCGCAGCAACGTGTCTGCTCCAGCTTCGCAGGAAACTGTTGGAGCGTTGCAGGTGCTCTCGAGCGAAGGAGCTATGGCCCCCAACTCGATAAGCGGCGCGGAATCCAAGGGGGTTCCATTCGCGCCAGCCCCGGAAGAAATTTAGTTCCTAGGGGGAACATCCCGTTGTATTCCGTCGCTACCGAGAGCGGCAGATTCGCTTAAGCCACGTTCGGCCAGCGTTGACAAAATGGGTCATTGCTCCGATGCTGCGCCACTGGGCGCTGCACCATGCACTCCAAAGGGACCCTGAGAAGCAGAATTGTTTGTGGAACGGCTGGGTGCCCCACAGGCGGTCGCAGCTGTCCACGGTGCCTTCTGACTGCTCAACGTGTTCGCAGCCAACGAGCAGAAGTTGGAAATGGCTGAGGCCACTGTACCGATCTGCCCACCGTAAGCTCCACAGGGAGCCGATGAGGGCCAAAGTGGCAACAGACTGTCGCTAGCTTCATTGGGAACAGCTGTAGGCAGCGGTGCCGACACGCACGGTTCGGGGAGCGCCAAGGCTCCGTTCCCGTACTGAGCTACGTCCACTCCAGTGGGAGCGGTATCATAGCGTCTCGCTGTCGTGTTCACCCCACTGTGGGCGGCAGTACGCGAGCGTGTGTGTATGCTCGGCTCGAGGGGGGACAAGGCCCCGGTCTCTCGCAAAGCGATGTCTGCTAACGTAATGAGAGGTCAACGGCCGCTCTGGTTAGCAGACATGGTGTGATCAGCCAGATTGCTCAGGCGTTAAGGCTTTCCGAATGAGTTGCCAGGGCTTTTATGTGACAACAGCCTGCCGTTAGCTCCGCAGGGAACCGTTACAGGCAAATGTGCAGGCACGCACAATTCGTGAAGAGCAAGGCTCCGTTCACAAACGTGCTACGTCCGCTCCAGTGGGAGCGATAGCGTAGCACTATGCTGTCTTTTCCACCCCAATGAGGGCTGCAGCGAGCGTGCGCGAAAATAATTCTGCCAGCAAACGAACTTATGCGCCACTTTGTGATCTCTCACGTGGTGATCCTATGGGAACCACCTAGACCACCACGCATGCCGAGGATCCGAGCCCAAAGGGACCGATACGCTCAGTCGCATGTGTTGCTGGCGACACTTTGTGGTCTTTCTCACATGGTGTTCCTTAAGGGTACACCTATAGACCACCACGCGCACCGAGGATCCGATCCCGCAGGAACGATACGCTCAGCTGTGTGTGTAGCATGTGCCCGAAGCGGGCGCTCGTTCGGTCTCCCCTGGGAGTGAAACAGAGCGCCGCAAGGAGAAGGCCCAGAGTACAAGGAAGGCGTTTAATATACGACCACCTTGGCGTTCAGGATAGCTGTTACACCCGTATTGGTGCGGGGCTTGTGAGCCGAAGCTCCCGCAAGTCAAGGTTTTACACTCAGTATCTCAAAAACACGGTAACACACCGCTATACTGGAGGATGGCTCCCAACGACAGTGCTACCAGGGCAACGTTCCTTCTGCTCGAAGTAGCCTCCAAGGGCGACTCAGCGCAGTACGACCGCGCACGACAAGTGAGCCGCGTCTCTCTGGCGTAGCCTTCAGAACAGGAGCAGCGAATAGGTACGCAACCGCCTTGGGTCGAGGACCTTCGGCAAGACCGGCCAACCAAAGGGAAGACCGGGAGAATCGGAAGTCAGTACGCACCATTTCGCTGTCCGAGAGCTTCTCTCTGTGTTGCCGCTCCTCGGTCGACTTGAGTCGCCGGGAGAGAGGGAACGCGGGTTCCCACCCAAACAGACCAATCGGGTGAGCCCCTGGGCCGTTCGGGGGCGGACAGCAGCAAGTGTTTTACGGTCCCGCTGCCGTTCGGTGCCCTCGGAGGAACGAAAGAGAGGGAAAGCGGTGGACCGCGCGCGCAAAGTTCGAAAGCGACCTCGCCGCGCTGTGGCTCCTGTGCCCAAAACATGCTGCGCTATGGCGCTGCAACGAAATGGGCTACGCAGTCCCCACAATGTACAAGAAAAAAAATGGCGTAACTGAAAGCTTTGGTTTCTGACACGCGGTGTCCAGCAGTGCATGCAGAGGTCGTGCAAAATAGCTACTGATAACAACGTTACAAAGAAATAAGTATGGTCATAACTGGAATTCTGTGCTTTAATGCTTCAACTTGAGACTTTTCAAGATGAACAAATGGATATTTCGCAATTCAGGAACATATTCCCCCTCTCATAGCATCTCAAACATGCACATGATGGGGAAAAGCAAAGTAAATGCCCGGCCACAGTGTTGAAACAGACAATAGCACGATTTTTCCTTTCCCAGCGTCTCATTGTTAAGCATTGGAGACACTTTGCTTGTATGTCTGTGGCATGGTGCGTTCGTCTAGTCACATTGCACAATGTATGATCAATGCACGAAAGCTTTGGACCCTTGACTGCCATGTACTAGTGGAACATATTATAGATGTGAACTAGACGTCGTTAAGTGTCTCGGCTATTTGGTCTTTTGTGGTGCATTCAATGGATATTTATGGTTTGCTGGGGCTGCCCAGTGCCGTGAAGCATGAAATGCTTTTAGCTCCTGTTTTTGGCGACCTTCAAGAGACCTCGAGCCAAAATGCTGAGGTGTTATCCAGGCACTCAAAACAAGAATGGAACGAGAACATCTGGGCATTGTTGCAAAGACAAAACAAGATAATCTGGGCAGCCAGTCAAAACTTAAGAAAATGCGGCCTTTGGCACCCAGCTCTTTGTACAAGACCATATTACATACGCTGCCCAAAAAAGTTACAAAAATGTTGCTTCCGAGTTCTTTCTAATGTTTGTTCACAATAACACTCCAGTTGTAACTCCTAGTATGCTGAAGTTTTATTTGTTTCAAGAGGCGAATAACAGGGCACTGTGGGTACCCTACTATGGAAAACTAGTGACCCTTTTCGCAGCGATACCGTGGGTGCTGCCATGTTTGATCATGTGGTGATGCGTTCATTGCTTGCCTCAACTGCCTTCATTGCCTCCGTGTTTACAGTGAGTGTGTATGATGCCAGTGCGGCTTAGCAAACCTCTGTTTCGAGAAATATCATAGACGGTGACTGGGTGGATGACACGAAGCTTTGGCCACAGCTTCAGGAAACATGCAAAAGTGCTTTGGAAGCTGATTATGCTATGTCCAAATGGCGCGAGCAGCATATATGGCACCCGTTTTAAAGGCAGGGTTAAATATATATTCCAAGCTATCCAAACTTTCCGCTCATGAATTGAATCAGAATTAGCGTGTTTTGCTCTTCGTTCTTTATTTGGCAAATATTTTGAAGCAGCGGCTTGTCACATATCTGACTCTAAATTTCCCTACTGCGGTCGCTATCTGAATATTTCTGCCTAATCGTGCGCGGGTGTGCTCAGTTCCGATAGATTTGTTCTTGCTGCACGCGAGGCTTGAAAGATAGCTGTTTGGTACATTGTAATACCTTGTGGCAAAGATGTGTTATCGATAGTAACTCCCTTACTCTCGTGGACTGTCACAAAACATTCAGCTTCGACCATTCGTGCGTTATCGGTGTAGTCCATCATTTAGCGTGTGTATTCCTTAATATGCCAGTCAGTATTTTTGCAGCCAAGTACTGCACACATTTTCAGTCCACATGAGTCAATCCAGTGTGATTGGAGCACAGTGAATTGGTGAAAACTCAGTTGAATTTCCGACAGCTGATCGTACAGAAGCAAGGTGGAAGTGGTAATGGTTTCGTATTCGTGCGCTGTCGCTCAGACTACATGCGGCGCACCGCTGAAAGCGCAATCTCGTTTCTCTAGAACAAACTGTGCCACAAAAAGGGTCAGTACACTTGGGTGTCATCATTTGGCACTGAGACAGGGTTGCCTGTGCTCTTTTCAATGCCAGCAGTCCATGAGTTCTGTGGCACATCGACAGCATCCGGTGCACCGTGGATGGCTGTTTGGCCGAGAGGAGACTTGCAATGAGGTTCTGTCTGTGACAGGAAACTATTGCGTCCATATGGACCAGTGCACAGTAGGGCTTTATGTGGTGTTGTGTAGAGTGCCGTTGCGAACATGCACTACACCCATTTTAAGATTGTTTCTAGTACCACCTCCAACCAATATTCTTTACTGGTAGCCATTTCATGCTTACATCTACTCTTGATTACGAGAGGAGAAGGAGGAAATAACTTTATTGTGTCCTGAGGAACCCCTCCTCACCCACTCCTGGTTTAGTGGTCGGCAAGGGTTGCGGGCTGCACCCACGTTGGGACGGGAAGCCCGTGAGCCTCCGCCCATTCGTGAGCCCTCTGGACGGCCCGGAGCTGGGTCTGGTGGTCGTCGCTTCGCAGGGCGTTTCGCCACAATCCGGACATTGCGGCTCTACTTCTGGTGAATAACGGCTCAGTCTGCCTCTCGAGGGGAACGACCCTGTCTGAAGCATTCTGAATATCGATGACTGGTCTAGTGAGTTTAGCGTGGGGGAGTGGGAAGGTCCTCCTCGACAGCTGATAGTGTGTTATTTTGTTGAAGGTGAGCAGTGGGTCTCGGTGCTCCCCTCCCTCCCCGCCACTTCGTTCGCCATGATCGCCACGGTGCGTGAGTCCTCGTGCGCGTTCATGCGCCAGCTTGTTGGCGTTGGGAAATTCGGGGTGCACGTCGGCCCCATGTGGGCTGGAAACCATTTGACGATGTGATGACCCGCGGCTCCCTCGCTGCCGAGGACGGCCGCCGCTTCCCGGGATATCGAGCCCGAGGCGAATGCTCTTGCTGCCGATCGCGAATCTGTGTAGACGTAAGGACGTTCGGGGTCCCTCATTGCCATGGCTATTGCCACCTGTTCGGCCACTTCGGACGTTACCCCCTTGACCGATGCTGCGTTAATTATCGTACCATCCCAGCGTATCGAGACGGTCGCGTACCGGGCAGTTGGCGGTCGATTTCAGCAGTGCTTGGGCCCTCGCCTTTTGGTGCCCCTCGTTGAATTGCGGGTAGACGTTTCTCGGAAGCGGTTCTACCTTGAAAGTGCCCTTGACCACCGCACTGAGCACAATCTTGCGTGCGTTGCACTCTGCCTCGGCATTTATCCCTGCTTCTTCTAGGATGCGCCTGCCAGGGCTGGCAGGCGCATCCTAGACAGCTGCACGACCTGTGCCTTGGTCTGCGCTTCGATGATTTCTGATAGTGAATTGTTGACCCCTAACCGATCGAGCCGTTCTGTGCTTGTAGTGATCGGAAGACCTAGCACCCTTTTGATGCTCTTGCGCATCAGTGTCTCTATCTTGGCCGTGTCACTCTTGGTCCATTTTAGCGCCGAGGCTACGTAATTTACGTGACTCATGAGGAAGGCGTGGTAAAGTCTGATGAGATTGCTCTCATTGAGCCCTCCCCTGCAATTTGTCACCCTGAGGATCAGCCGGAGCATGTTCTCCGTTTTGGACCTGAGTTTCATGACAGTTTGCGTGTTACCGCCTTTAGCCTCAATTAGCAGCCCCAGGATTCTTATAGTGTTCACTCTGGGAATCGGCTGGCCGGCACTCGTGTGTGATTTGATCGGTATTTGATCGATCGGCATCTGTAGGAGCTCTTTCATGATGTCGCGACTTGTTTCCCGTGAAAGTAAAAAAATTAATATATCATTCATTATTTCACTCTCAAATAAGCTACTGCCGTCTTGTGTGGGGAACTGCGGCTCGCGTGCATCTAAACCAACTACTGCTTCTGCAAAAAAAAGCTATCCGCATAGTTTCTGGCTCAGATTGCCTAGCTCACACCAGACCACTGTTTATTAAACATGGAGTATCTCCCATTCATCATCTAGTGTCATTTACCATTCTTCGCGCCTTGAATAACTTCAGCTTGCCTCGGGCTAAGTTCATAATCCAACTCTCATCGGTGACAAACGCACACTCATACAAGCACCAGACGCAAAGAGAAATGGCATCTACCCCGACTTCGCACGACGTATGGCTCCCAAATGTTGCATTTCCTGGTTCCGAACACCTTTAACACAAACAAATGGTACACAGAAAATATGAACCTAAACAGAAAAACAATTGTTCAGTAATTTTTTGAACATGTGGTGGGTTCAAACCCAAATTAGGCTAATTGTGTTTTTTTTTACATTGTATAAGAAGAAATGCTGCTATGTATTGTTTGAACTTGATATATTATATCGTAATGTTGAAATGCAATTACGTTTTACTCCTTCTGTTTCTGCTATACCGCTGTATTATGCTTTTTTGTTACTTCTCAGTGCATTGTATATTTGAATTTTTACTTTGTATTGCATTAAGCTTAATTGAAATTCTGCATTGTGTATGGTTCCTTGATTCATGATGTATGTCAAATTGTACTTTTTTCCCTTCACTGCTGCCATTTTGTAAATGGGCTCCGGACCCCGTCAAGCTGCTTCAAGGCAGCTTTTTGTCCCTGGCCTTTTTCTCTTGGAAAAATAAATGAATCTCGAATCTTGAATCTTGAATCTTGAAATTCCTCATGCCTTGTTTCGAGGGCCTGTACAGCAACAGTACGATCTCTGTTGTCTGCGCCGCTGTTAGCAATGGCGCAGACTCTGCCTTTGTCATCCTCGCAAATGGCTTCGAAGGTCAGAAAGCATGTCGCATTGCATAATGCTGGTTTCCGATAGTCAGCTTCGCCTCAATATAGCAGCATTACGCAGTGAAGCATACCAAAAGTGGGAAGGTGCACTTATCATGGAACACAGTATGCATTCCTTAATTATATACAGGTGCACCAGCCGTCACCTGTCACAGTACGAGCACCGAGGTGCCTAATAAGTGTGCTGGCAGGCCTCCAGAGCTATTTTGGACATGCCTGCAGCCATTTGAGCCCTTGGGGGCAGTAAGAGGCATGCATTCACTTTTTTTGGGCTGCCCGATTTTTCTGATGTTTTTGAGGCCCCTAGGGAGTCCGAAGAATCGGACATAGAAATATATGTACCCAACTATACGAATTGAAGTGTGAACATTCATATAATTCAGTTCGTGACTCAATTTTGTACTACTATATTTTTCATATATTTAGTGAAATACTCGGCTGAGGTCGATGCATTGCACACCACCTTGCCATGGCACTTCGTTTGTTTTGGGACAAAAGAAAATTTAATTCTGTAGTTCTTACGTGGCAAAACCAGAATATGATTGTGAGGCACGCCTATCCTGGCACAAGGGTCGTCTGTGTCGTCAACTCCAGTCTAAACAATTCATATACTTGACGCTGACAAAGGGGACGGCGATGAAAGCAACATGTATGTGCAAAGATACAGGACTGATTAGCCACTGGAAGGCATGCAGATCATATCGCATACGCATGTTCATGCACACAGATTCATGTGTTTGCACATGCAGTTCGGAAGTTTATTTCAATCTGTGAACTTCTATGCGCAATTGCAGTAGTTGCCAACTTCTACAGCTGTTAAAAACATCTATGCATGATCGGAGAACTGATCACCGGTTATCCACTCATACGAACATATTAACGGCAAGCTTTCCATGATGGCTTGTTGAATGTTTGCTGGTCACATCGGCCATCAGCCAATTTTCATCATGGCACACTGCCTTGGCCATTAGGCCTAATCGGTAGTTCTTTAAAAGTTTGGCCGGGTATCGTTGACAAAAGTTGTGGTTTTATGCTGAATCGACTTGTATATATTCACAGAGGCCACACGACAGACAGGAAGCTGACAAACCAAACTGCCTCACAACGAAAGTGAGTGTACGGGATGGTATGAATGTTGTTCTCTAACACCACCATCTTTGCGACACACCTTACGGAGGCATCTCATTTTGGTGCCATTCATAGACGCATAGTTTTTTGTTGAGCTCTTAGCATTGTTATTGTAAAGCATATCAAAGTATATCTGTCATTTGGAATGCACATAAGACGCCTGTCATTGAATTTTGTCTTGGGCCTGATGGCACAAATTGTTCTCGTTCATTTGTACTTTTATGTATGTCTTGCGCCCAGGCACATATGTTTGTTCTCGTTAGCCTACAAAATTTTAATTAATCATTTGAAAAATTAAATTCCTTGACCCCAATAAAAATATTTGCAACCTACCATGCATGGTTACCATCCATGGAAAGCCAAGCTTAATTGGCCACTGTTGGCTTTGTGTCTTGCTTTACTGTTGAGAGCAGTTACTGATTGCACAGTAATAACAAGCTTCGACAAATGGCTACAAATTACTGCTGTACTACTCAAAGTGTTCCAAAAATACCAATATTACTGCTCTGGAACTGCTCCAAAACTCTGGTGTGGCTGCTCCTAAACTGCTCCAGAACATTTTTCCTGCTCCAAAAATTGCTCCAAATCCTAAAGGCTGGACCACCACTATATAGAGGATAATAATAAATATGTGTGTGTGAAATATATGTGACATATATAAGGATAATGATGTCTACACTCGAGACGCTTGCTTTGGGTGGAAGCAGCAAATTTGACAGTGCATTATCATTACTACACCTTATTATTACTACACCTTTGCCAATTTTGTTATTAGGAACTAAAGAAACAAACAAACAATTATGCAGTTTTATGTGCCAAAACCACGATGATGAGGCATGCCATAGTGGGGCACTCCAGAATAATTTGGACCACTTGGGGTTCTTAACGTGCACCTAAATATAAATACGTGGGTGTTTTCACATTTCATCCCCATCAAAATGCGGCCTCGTAGCCGGAACTATGAAATAAAACCATGGAAAAAAAAGTAGTTTTATCATGGAATTGAATATTTATGCCGTCAATACTTTTCTTGTTTTTGTATAATAGTGTTTTCATGATTATATTGACCATGTCACAAAATTCAGTGGTGAATGAGATGGTGAATGGCAAATAATTCCAAGTACCTTTTTTGCTATGACGATTAAGAAACTGCTTGTTGAGTTCGAGACATACTGTGGGGATGCGCGACTCTCGCACGTCCCGATATTTTTCCCGCATAGCGCGTCTCCTGTAATGCGGCTTCGCCGCGTGGCCTGCGTGATGCCCGCAGCGGTCGATGTGGTTGGGGCGCAGTGCGAGAGATGGCGCGAGTGTTGCGCTGCTAACGCCGCCGACAGGCAAGGTTACCTGGGCGCCGAAAGGAAGGCGCTTGCTCTCTTTGGGTTCGGGAAGCAAGCGGGACGGATGTGCCGTGCCGCGCGCCGACCGATGCTTCGGCGAGACCGTCTCGCGTGGCCACCTTCGAACGCGCCACGATTCGCGTGACCACACACGCGAACGACCAGGCGTTGGGATCCAGCATGGGGCGAACATATTCGCACGTTTCCGGTCGCGGTGAGTCGGACTTCTAGATTTGTCGCGCGCCCATTGGCATGTTTTGTGGATAGCAACTCGGCTAGCAGGCATTGATCTATGAAAGGTGCAATAAATGCCCTTGTGATTGTTTGCACTACTGTGTTGTCGTTCCTTTGTCCCAAGAGCACGGAGGAGAACCCCACAATACAAACTCGTGATCATGTCTACGCTGACATGTCATGCGAGCCCATACAAAAACAACGCCACCATCTTTGCTGGTTTTTCTATAGCAATACTGTGAACTATAAAGCAGAAAACAGAAAAGATTGTGATCATAACCACACAACCAAGTCTCAAGGCACACCAAACAATCATAAAGGAACTGTGAAATGTAAAAAGTGGATTGTTAATGTCATCAAAATGCTTCTCTAGACATCTAGCATTAAAATAGGTTACAGAGGGAAAGCATTGTGACTTAAATTAGTTGAAACGGTCAACTGAAAAGTCGGATGCCATGTTTGGCAATCAACACAATGAGCAATAGTTGAAGGATCACACATGCGACTAACTGATTATAGCAATGTCAGATTTGTGAACAATGCGATAAATCCTATTGGCAGTCATTTTTCCCATCTTAATGTTAGTTATCTGTGCAAATAAACTGCAAGTTGTTTGCCTTCTTTAACGCTAGGGCCTTAGAAAAGGGCACCTTATCTTCTCGAGACGTATTGTTATTGACAAGCACAGGATGAAACCCTCCTATAGAAACCAATATACTTAAAATATCTTTTTAACGGACTCTTTTTAGTTCAAATTGGAGATTTACTTAATTTTGTGCCAAGTAAGCTAAACTCTGGTGGCATGCATTAATAAATTACCCCTGGTAAGCACAGCTTCAATACAGGACAAGAGAAAACTGTAACTTGCTAGACTGACTGTTCAAAACTCCTGTCAGCTACCAGCAGCATACCAACCAGCCGTGTTATGAAGGCCACTACCACCACTCTATGCCCACTTGTGCAGATTCTGGCACACAACGCTCTAGCATCCAACAGTGCACCAAGGGTGTTGCTTTGTGCTTTGCACCTGCAATTTTTTCACCCAAGTGATAAAATCAGCACAAATAAGAGAGAGAGAGAGAGCGGTACATTCCTCTAGCCAGCTACAAACAAAAGAACGCCTGCAGAAGCTATCTCAGGCAAACCACTAAGATGCACATGTGAAGAAACCACGCATATACCAAATACCCAGCACATTGTGACTATATGCGGAATGCACTACATTTTATAGTACTACAGGAAGTTAGGCAAGTTAGTTTCTGGTCCTAATGAACACACAGAGTTCAATAAGAATGTACAGAGTGTCCAGTCTACTATCTTGCCTTCGTCCCTATTAGTGCTCTGATTAAACACTTCATTTCCACACCTGTCAGTGTTGACAGATTACTGTATAGTTCAATTATGATATAATGAAGTTTAATTATGAATTTTCTACTGCACCAATTGTGCTCAAATTTTCCCGACTTGCTGTGGGATGCATATTTTTTTAAATGTACTGCATCATTCAACCCAAAAATTTAGTGATGTGGACTCGCATGAACACCTTGTCACATCACCACCTTGTCAATTTCCACAAACATTATGCGAATTACTTTTGCACATAATTTTTTTTATTCTGTTGAGGGTTTACTAAAGCTATACTGTGGTAAACTTTGTACATCCAGAGTCAATTAATTGGTTCAGGGGTTGCTTAATTTCTCTGCTGTTCTTTTTGCTACTTTTTCACAAACTTTTCTATTCAGTAACCAATGTTGAGTTACTACATAAAGGTCCTGGTCACCTTTTGGTGTTCAAGGTTGTTCTTTAGGACTGCCTGAACTTTATTTCTATGTGTGCCAACCTTATTACTTATGAAGCCATGTACTAAGATTTTAAAGTTTACACATTACTTACTTTTGGACAAATTTGTTACGGCTGACAAATCCCCGATTTGTCTTTCATTGTGCTCTATGCATATTTTTATAGACGCCTTTGGAAGTGCCTAGAGCAAGTAAAGGACAAACCGCTTCTATTTGCAGAGGAGGTGCAAGCATGCTTGGAGTTCCTGCTTCACATGGCTGACAGTGGGCCTCCAAGTGCAAAGCAACAAGCACACTCCCTGTTCTTCGCGGTACCCCCAACTGCCCCAGGCAATGAACAAGTGAGCACGGCCTGCTTCTTATGGACGCAAACAGGATATTTAGTGTAGGGTTGAACCTCATTCTAATGCAGTCACATTTGACACAAAACTGCTTTTATTTTTTTAAATATATTTTTTTACTATATTTTGAATATATATATTTAAATATAACAAGCTTAGTACCAATTAAGGGAAAAATGGGCCATCCACCCAATCGTAGCAGTTGCTACAAAGGAAACCCATGCGGATTCCTCGAATGAAAAGCCTTGCAGTTGAACGAAAATTTATCCTGGTCTGGGTGGTACTCAAACCCGGGACTATCGCCTTTTCCAGGCAGCCGCTCTTCAATCTGAGCTAGCCAGGCGACTAGCAGATGGCAGGGCGAAGTTGAATTTGTCGACTACTCAAAGCAAAGGCAACAGTTTGACGTAATAGTTCTGCAGAAACCTGCAAGGTGGAGAGAAGTAATTAATTGGATTACTTAGTTGGATTACGATTGGTGATGCATGCGTGCGGCAGGGCACTGCATTCAACTAGTGCATGTGGCAGTGTGCTGCACGTAACTATTTTCGGTTGCTAGCAGAATTAGCGAAAATTGACTTTTTCTTCAGAAACGAATACACTAGCGGCAAGCTTCCTGCAGCAGCGTGCCACACAGTTTTCATGTTGACCACGCAAGCGGACGACTGCTGCTACCATTGTTGGCTCAGTACTGAGGAGCCAAGGAAGCACCATGGTTGCCACTAGGCGTAACCAGCTTTGAAGTGCAGCCGTAGCACTGTGCTTCAAAAACAACTGCTGATGATCACAAAATGAACTGTTTTGAGAATGCCTTATTTCTCATTGCGTCAGTTCGTACACAAAAAGAAGACATGCTGCTATATGCGCCATCGAGACATCGATGCACCTACGTGATGCCGTCTCACCATCTCGCATGCAGTGCAACAGCAACTAGACGCAGGCTCTCAAGTTGAACTTTCCATGTACCGCAGCTCTCGTTCGTACTACATATCTTACAGTGGTTATCGCTTGTTGCAAAGGATAAAATTAAGACACCCATTTATACTGCTGGCCACCGTATTGCTTCAAGAACAAACTGTAGCTGCAGTTGTGTCACCGGTGAGGATGGCGATGCGCTCGGACCAGAAAGCCGCAGCTTGGCAGCTCTCGATGGCTGGATCCCCACTGGTGGGCCAGCTGTTGTCGATGTATGGTTGTTTATAGGCTAGTACAGTATATAGGTATGGTACGGTATATAGGTACATACAACCACACCTCGATAAATCGAACATAGATATATTGAATTATTACGTATACCGAACACTTTCTACCGTATTTACTCGCATAATGATCGCACTTGCATAATGATCGCACCCCTGAATTTTGTCATCAAAATTTGCTCTTCTTTATTTCCCGTGTAATGATCGCACCCTGAACTTGCTGCAGTGATATGTCGTGTGCCAACTCTAGCTAATAATGATAGCGCTATCTGTCGAATGCTACACGAACGATTCTTCTAGACAAACCAAGCAGTCTGCATGCACCAACCATTCTCAAGCAGATGCCCCATTTCATTCCTTTCATCACTTACCGCACTTCCATGACAAAAAAAAAAGAAAAGAAAAAAAGAAGGCTACAATCAAGCTCGCCTATATTATGTGTAGGCTTAATTATGGCTGTGGTCAACAACAACAACAAAAAAAAGGCACCTTTCGATTTTTCTCGTCTGCACTCGTGGGCACGCAACAAATCACGAGCGGCAACGATAGCAGCCACGTTTACACTGATACGTTAGAAGTGTACCCTATTCATACGCCGATGCTTGTAACATGGCTAAGATATTCACCCACCCTTAGCAGAAACATGCTGTATTAGGATGGTAGTGAAGACAAATGCCACAGTTTCCGCAGCACGCTCGCCATGTGTTCCTATGTCACTGGCAGCTAAGCGCGCCCATCTGTTTCTGTCCCCTCAAAGTGGACATGGCTACATTATTGCCGCAAACTTGCCGATATTAACAATATTATTCGTTACTGATACAGAAGAAACTGTTCCAATGCACGTAATGTCCTCACAAGAACAATAAAAATCGCGTTCAGCGCATTCGGCTTGTTCCGCCGACCGCCATCTTTGTTTTGGTGTCCCGCACTACATACAGGGGCAGCCACCTATTTGTTGACCTGTTGTCATCTTGCAGCAAATGCGAGATGAAAAAAAAATTCTTTTTTTTTTGCGGGAAATTTAACCCACGTAATATTGCACCCTGAATTTGCTTCAAATTTTATTTGCTTCAAATTTTTTTTTACAAATAAGCGTGATCATTATGCAAGTAAATACATTGTATCACCTGGAAAATCGCGTTCATTTTCTAAAAAAATTTTCGAGTGGGGTCGTACGTAAAATGCATATATCGAACTCCGCCACCCCAGACCACGTGTGCTCTGTTTACAGACAGTGACCTTTCCTGCAACACCCTCGAAGATAGCGGTAGCGCAATGGGCATTCTCGACTGCTGCGCACCGTAGCTGCACACATCGATCGCACTGAGGGCTATATGTGAAAGTAGAGGCGTACGCAAACGACGGCTTGTCTAGTTCGACAAGATCAACAATGCATTGCATTTGTTGCATTTACACCGCCTGCCGTGCCTCATGAGGTATGGTAGTTTGCATTCACAAACATGCGCAACAGTGTGTGCTCAATGGGCTCCCTCATAGACGCCTTGGCAGATGCCACTTAATACTTTGTTATTGACAGTGTTTGAAAATGCTTCAATTGACGGATGTGGAGATCGCAGCACAAGTAGTGGCCAAACAAAGACGCTGCCGAGGTTGATCCTGCAAGCACCGATGTTGCCACGCTTCAGACTTCAACTGGGGCTATCTATGGGCGTATCCAAGGGGGGGGGGGTCTTATGGGGCTTTAGGCCCCCCCCCCCCCCAATTTTCTTGCGCTGTCATGCACCGCCGACCAAAACGACCCCCGCCACTTTAAATCATTGTGGATCTTGTCTAGAATATGTTTTTATGCTCGAACAGACATTTCAGCGTGAACATTGGGAACTTGGGCTCGTTTTAGTGGTAATGCCCATGCATTTGGAGTTACATAATGCTAGGAGCCCCATCCGAGCACAAAGTTTCAAGGGCATTTTGATGGCGAGAGGGCATGCTGTGGCATCTCATGGAAGCTGTAGAATCTACAAAGTGCATAGATTTCGATTCCAAAACCTTATGGGTTTAATGTTCTTAGTAACTTTTAATGCGAAAGGTGCATTGACATTTCCAAAGTCGGGCTTTATATTTTCAATTCCGGAACTTTGTGGGTTTAATGTTCTTAATGGTTATATTGTGCTCAGTTTTACACAGACGATATTAAGGAAGGACAGGATGTGGACGGACATAGCACAAAGGCCATGAACGTTCACCAACTAGCCCCCTTCATTGCTTTACTAAAAATTTAATGTTCTTTAAACATTTGATCCCAAAGGTGCATTGACTTTTCTATATTTGTACATCGGACCATACAACGAGACAAGCCAAATCAACACACTAATGGACAAGTTGACAAAGCACGCAGCGAGGTCCGATGAGAAGGAGTGATATGGTGGATTGTTTCGGCCATCATGTCACAGAAAAGAATATTGCTACGGGGTATGCTCCCACTGACGAAGAGCTGAGCAGGAAGAAGACGAAGACGACGATTTAGAAGCTAGCGCGGGCTGTTGCCTCTTGGCCAAGCGCAGCGTATTTTCCTTGTAAATATATTTGTACATAGCTTGTCGTCTGCATCTTTCTACGTAACATATTTGGTGGAGGTGGACGTTCCCTGTACCTCGTCACGGAGCTTCGCAGTGGCCGGTACGTCGAGCCTACCTTCATGGCTCCCGGCGACGCCAACCCGACTCCACCGGCTCCGACACCTGCTGCCACTTCGACGACCTACATCACCCTCTCCGCTCCCCGTGATCCTGGCGTATTCTCGGCAAAAGATGGGGAAGACGTCGAGGACTGGCTCAGCCTTTACGAACACGTCAGCCGCAATAACCGGTGGGACCCCACTATCATGCTCGCCAACGTAGTCTTTTACCTCGGTGGCACACCTCGAGTTTGGTTTCGGACGCACGAAGAGGAGCTCACCAGTTGGGATTCGTTCAAGCAAAAGCTCCGAGACTTGTTCGGCAACCCCTACGGTCACAAACTTGCCGCGCAGAAGGCGCTTTCCGGCCGTGTGCAGACGTCAACAGAGCCCTATGTCACGTACATTCAGGACGTCCTGGCTCTGTGCCGCAAAGTTGATGCACACATGCCTGAGTCGGACAAGGTATCCCACATCCTCAAAGGCATTGCCGATGACGCCTTCAACTTGCTCGTATTCAACAACGTCGCGACGGTGGATGCTGTTCTCAAAGAGTGCCGCCGCCTGGAACTCGCTAAAAGCAGACGTATCAATCAGCAGTTTGCCCGTCTGCCCAACACCCCAGCGACTTCTTCCTGTGCCGACGCTCCTCGTCCCAACACCACCGGCGATATTACCAAGATCGTTCGGCGTGAGATTGAGGCCGCCTATCCGGCTGCCTTCGACTCCAGCCCCACCAACGCACCGGCAGTCACGGTTTCCCTGATCCAGGCAGTTGTCCGCCAGGAGTTCGAAAACATGGGCCTTCACACCATCTGCTCGGCCCATCACCCTGATACCCATCCGGCTTCTTCGATTCCGCCCCGTCCCGCATCGTCTTACCCACCACGTTTCCGCAACCCAGCTGAATGGCGCACTGCTGACGACAAGCCCATTTGTTTTCACTGCCGTCGCATCGGGCACATTTCTCGGCACTGTCGAAGTCGCTGGACTTCCCCGACCCGGTCTGCTTATACTGCCTATTCCCGCCCCTCGGGTGGCCCTTCTCGTCCTTATGCCGCACGCTCCGATAATGCCGCCACTGACTCTCCTGCGCCGAACCGCCCCTATTCTCGTTCACCTTCGCCCCAAGGACGACAATCTCGCTCTCCCCAGCCCCGTCGCTCCTTTTCGCCGACTCCCTTCGGACGCCGCTCCCAGCCGGAAAACTGAATGATGCAGCGCCTCGAGGTGACGCTGCATTGCTCCCTACGCCGCCAAATCCTCCACTGACGTTGCCCACTCATCTGAACCTTCTTGACGTGCAAGTCGACGGTGTTCCTGTATCTGCTCTTATAGACACTGGGGCGCATTTGTCGGTAATGAGCGCGGACTTTCGTACCCGCCTGAAAAAAATAATCACGCCCGCCACGACGCTTGTTGTCCGTGTCGCCGATGGCGGAACAGCCCCCGTAATTGGTATGTGTGCCGCCCGCGTCTCCTTCGCCGATCGCTCAACAGTCGTGCTATTCACAGTCATCGCCCACTGTCCCCACGACATCATCCTCGGCTTAGACTTCCTCTCCGCACATTCTGCTCTCATCGATTGTTCCGCCAGTACTCTCCGCCTTGACCTGCCTGTTCTGGATCCTGCTGAACCACACCCCAGTCGCCTCAGTTCCGCCGACTTCGTTCGCTTGCCACCTTCGGCACTGACCTACGTTGACCTAGTGTCATCCCCACCAGTCCCCGACGGTCACTACATCGCGGCTCCTATGCCAGACGTCCTCCTTACACACGGGATCACAGTACCCCATACAGTTTTATCTATTACGGCGAATTGCGTCTGCCTGCCAGTGGTCAACTTTGGCTTGACGACACAAGTGCTGCCACGTGGGATGTCTTTGGCCCAGCTTTGTTCATTCGAGGATCACTCAGTAGCATCCATTGCAGTAGACGACACTTCATCCGATCCTCCTCTCCTATCGCAGTCGACAAATTGTACCATCGCTGACTTACGGAAAATGATTGCCCCCGACTTGCCCTCCGAGCACGCTCGTGACCTCTACCGCGTTCTGTTTTCCTACCACGATATTTTTGACTTTAACGATCGTCCTTTAGCCCAAACTACAGCTGTCAAACATCGCATTAATACCGGCGATGCCCCTCCCATTCATCGCCGCCCGTATCGAGTGTCACCAGCTGAGCGTCAAGTTATTCACGCAGAAGTTCGCCAAATGCTTGCCAAGAACATTATTGAACCGTCATGTAGTCCTTGGGCGTCACCGGTTGTGCTGGTAAAAAAGAAGGATGGCTCATGGCGCTTTTGCGTGGATTATCGGCACCTTCACAGGGTTACCAAAAAGGACGTGTATCCCCTACCTCGGATTGATGACGCCCTTGACTGCCTCCACGGTGCTCGCTATTTCTCCTCTATTGACCTTCGCTCCGGCTATTGGCAGATTGCCGTAGACGATCTCGACCGCGAGAAGACTGCCTTTGTAACACCCGACGGTCTTTATCAATTCAAGGTGATGCCGTTCGGCCTATGTAACGCTCCTGCCACTTTTGAACGCATGATGGACTCCCTTCTTCACGGTTTCAAATGGTCCACATGCCTATGCTACTTGGACGACGTCATAGTATTCTCCCCAACGTTCGCTACGCACCTCGAGCGCCTCTCGGCAGTCCTGGACGTTTTTCGTCGCGCCGGTCTGCAACTGAACGCATCGAAGTGCCAATTCGGCCGTCGCCAGATTACCGTCCTTGGGCATCTCGTTGACGCGAACGGAGTGCAACCGGACCCAGGCAAGATCCATGCTGTTACGCACTTTCCTGTTCCGAAGTGTGTCAAGGATGTGCGCAGCTTCATCGGCCTTTGTTCCTACTTCCGCCGTTTCGTGAAAAATTTCGCGGCCATAGCACGACCACTAACCGAGCTCTTGAAAAAAGACGCCCCTTTCCAGTGGGGCGTTAACGAGGCCTCTGCATTCTCGCATCTAATCGACGTTCTCACAACGCCTCCCGTTCTGGCCCATTTCGATCCGTCTGCGCCTACCGAAGTTCGTACTGATGCCAGCGGTCACGGAATTGGCGCAGTACTGGCACAACGCCAGCGCGGCAACGACCGTGTTATCGCTTACGCCAGCAGGCTCCTTTCACCCGCGGAGCGCAACTATTCCATCACTGAGCGTGAGTGTCTGGCCCTAGTTTGGGCGGTTGCGAAGTTCCGCCCACACTTATATGGCCGACCCTTTTCCGTTATCGCAGACCATCACGCGCTTTGTTGGTTATGCTCATTGAAAGACCCTTCAGGAAGACTTGGTCGCTGGGCCCTACGCCTCCAAGAATATTCGTTCTCTGTCACCTACAAATTTGGCCGACTACACAAGGACGCTGACTGCCTGTCTCGCTACCCGGTAGACGAGCCTGACGACGCCGACAGTAGTACTGCCGACGGCATTTTCTCTGTGTCTGCCTTCGTTAACATCGCCGATGAGCAGTACCGAGACCTATCGCTGCGAGTACTCATCGAGCGTCTGCGCTCTACACCTACCGACGCATCCGTTCGCCGATATGTCCTCCAGGGCGGCATTCTGTACCGAAGGAACTTCCTCCCTGACGGATCTGATCTTCTTCTTGTCGTGCCAAAACATCTACGACAGACTGTGCTCTTTGAGATGCATGACGCACCTACTGCAGGACATCTTGGCGTAACCCGCACGTACGACCGCGTCCGCCGCCGCTTCTATTGGCCTGGTCTCGCTCGCTCTGTCCGACACTATGTTGCTGCCTGTGATACCTGCCAGCGTCGGAAAACACCTCAGGTGCTACCTGCCGGTCATCTCCAGCCGATCACTGTCCCTGTGGAACCGTTCTTTCGTGTTGGATTAGACCTCCTCGGTCCCTTTCCCACGTCATCCTCTGGGAACAAATGGGTAGCCGTCGCAACTGACTACGCCACCCGATACGCTATCACGCGGGCTCTCCCTACCAGTTGCGCCACTGACGTCGCGGACTTTCTCTTGCGGGACATTATCTTACTTCATGGCGCCCCGCGACAGCTGCTCACTGACCGTGGTCGTAGCTTCCTCTCGAAAGTTATCGCCGACATTGTACGTTCCTGCTCCACTCAACACAAGCTGACTACCTCATACCATCCTCAAACCAATGGCCTGACAGAGCGGTTAAACCGTACTCTTACCGATATGCTGTCAAAGTATGTTTCCAAGGACCACCGCGACTGGGACATTGCGCTTCCTTACGTCACATTCGCTTATAATTCTTCCCGGCACGACACCGCCGGATTTTCTCCCTTTTATCTGCTCTACGGTCGCGAACCGACCTTGCCCCTTGACACGGCACTTCCTCCTGCTTCGATCTCAACAAGCGAGTATGCGCGCGACGCCATCGCTCTCGCCGACCATGCACGCCAGCTTGCCCGTGCTCGACTGACGGACTCGCAAACCACTCAGCAGCGTCAGTACAACGCCCGCCACCGTGACGTGCAGTTTTCGCCTGGTGCGCTCGTGCTCTTGTGGTCGCCCTCTCGTCACGTCGGACTTTCACAAAAGCTCCTTTTGCGATACACAGGACCCTACCGCGTGCTGCGCCAGGTGACGCCTGTGACTTATGAAATTGCTCCTGTGAGCTCAACCTCGTCATCTACTCTGGCGTCTAGTGATGTCGTGCACGTCAGTAGGCTCAAGAGCTACTATACTGCTTCAGAGTCCAGCCTTTAGTCACTCCGGGACGGCGCTTTTGCCGCCGGGGGTAGTGCTACGGGGTATGCTCCCACTGACGAAGAGCTGAGCAGGAAGAAGACGAAGACGACGATTTAGAAGCTAGCGCGGGCTGTTGCCTCTTGGCCAAGCGCAGCGTATTTTCCTTGTAAATATACGTACAATATCAACAATATACGTAACAATATCAACATATCTTTTTTTCACCTGTGCCAAAGCATCCATGTCAAGACACTAAAGCCAGCAAAGCTATCATCATCATCATCATCATCATCATCATCAGCCTGGTTATGCCATCTGCAGGGCAAAGGCCTCTCCCATACTTCTCCAACAACCCCAGTCATGTACTAATTGTGGCCGTGTCGTCCCTGCAAACTTCTTAATCTCACCCGCCCACCTAACTTTCTGCCGCCCCCAGCTACTCTTCCCTTCCATTAGAATCCAGTTCGTAACCCTTAATGACTACGGTTATCTTCCCTCCTCATTACATGTCCTGCCCATGCCCATTTCTTTTTCTTGATTTCAACTAAGATGTCATTAACTCACGTTTGTTCCCTCACCCAATCGGCTCTTTTCTGATCCCTTAACATTACACCCATCATTCTTCTTTCCATAGCTCGTTGTGTCGTCCTCAATTTAAGTAGAACCCTTTTCGTAAGCCTCCACATTTCTGCCCCGTAGGTGACTACTGGTAAGATACAGCTTCTCTTGAGGGATAATGGCAGCCTGCTGTTCATATTCTGAAAATGCCTGCCCAACGCACCTCAGCCCATTTTTATTCTTCTGATTATTTCCGTCTCATGATCCGGATCCACGGTCACTACCCGCCCTAAGTAGATGTATTCCCTTACCCCTTCCAGTGCCTCGCTACCTATCGTAAACTACTGTTCTCTTCCGAGACTCTTAAACATTACTTTAGTTTTCTGCAGATTAATTTTTAGACCCACCCTTCTCCTTTGCCTCTTCAGGTCAGTGAGTATGCCTTGCAATTGGTCCCCTGAGTTACTAAGCAAGGCAATCTCATCAGCGAATCTCAAGTTCCTAAGGTATTCTCCATTAACTCTTATCCCCAATTCTTCCCAATCCAGGTCTTTGAATACCTCCTGTAAACACGCTGTGAATAGCATTGGAGAGATTGTATCTCCCTGCCTGACGCCTTTCTTTATTGGGATTTTGTTGCTTTCTTTATGTAGGAGTACGGTGGCTGTGGAGCCCCCATAGATATCTTTCAGTATTTTTACATACGGCTCGTCTACACCCTGATTCCGTAATCCCTCCATGACTGCTGTGGTTTCGACAGAATCAAACGCTTTCTCGTAATCAATGAAAGCTACATACAAGGGTTGGTTATATTCCGCACATTTCTCTATCACCTGATTGATAGTGTGAATATGGTCTATTTTTGAGTAGCCTTTACGGAATCCTGCCTGATCCTTTGGTTGACGGAAGTCTAAGGTGTTCCTGATTCTATTTGCGATTACCTTAGTAAATAGTTTGTAGGGAACTGACAGTAAGCTGATCGTTCTATAATTTTTCAAGTCTTTGGCATCCCCTTTCTTATGCATTAGGATTATGTTAGCGTTTTTCCAAGATTCCGGTACTCTTGAGGTCATGAGGCATTGCATACACAGGGTGGCCAGTTTCTCTAGAACAATCTGCCCACCATACTTCAACAAATCTACTGTTAACTGATCCTCCCCAGCTGCCTTCCTCCTTTGCATAGCTCCCAAGGCTTTCTTTACTTCTTCCGGCGTTACCTGTGGGATTTCGAATTCCTCTGGACTATTCTCTCTTCCGTTATTGACGTGGGTGCTGCTGGTACTGTATAAATCTCTACAGAACTTCTCAGCCACTTGAACTATCTCATCCATATTAGTAATGATATAGTCGGCTTTGTCTCTTAATGCATACATCTGATTCTTGCCAATCCCTAGTTTTTTCTTCACTGCATTTAGGCTTCCTCCGTTCCTGCGAGCATGTTCAATTCTATCCATATTATACTTCCTTATGTCAGCTGTCTTACGCTTGTTGATTAACTTGGAAAGTTCTGCCAGTTCTATTCTAGCTGTAGGGTTAGAGGCTTTCATACATTGGCGTTTCTTTCTCAGATCTTTCGTCTCCTGCGATAGCTTATTGGTATCCTGTCTAACGGAGTTACCACCAGCTTCTATTGCACACTCCTTAATGACGCCCACAAGATTGTCGTTCATTGCTTCAACACTAAGGTCCTCTTCCTGAGTTAAAGCCGAATACCTGTTCTGTAGCTTGATCTGGAATTCCTCTATTTTCCCTCTTACCGCTAACTAATTGATCGGCTTCATATGTACCAGTTTCTTCCATTCCCTTCTCAGGTCTAGGCTAATTCGAGTTCTTACCATCCTATGGTCACTGCAGCGCACCTTGCCAAGCACATCCACATCTTGTATGATGCCAGGGTTAGCGCAGAGTATGAAGTCTATTTCATTTCTAGCTTCGCCGTTCGGGCTCCTCCACGTCCACTTTTGGCTATCCCGCTTGCGGAAGAAGGTATTCATTATCCGCATAATATTCTGTTCCGCAAACTCTACTAATAACTCTCCCCGACTATTCCTAGTGCCTATGCCATATTCCCCCACTGCCTTGTCTCCAACCTGATTCTTGCCTACCTTGGCATTGAAGTCACCCATCAGTATAGTGTATTTCATTTTCACTCTACCCATCGCCTATTCCACGTCTTCATAGAAGCTTTCGACTTCCTGGTCATCATGACTGCATGTAGGGGCATAGACTTGTACCACCTTCAATTTGTACCTCTTATTAAGTTTCACAACAAGACCTGCCACCCTCTTGTTAATGCTATATAATTCCTTTATATTACCAGCTATATCTTTATTAATCAGGAATCCGACCCCTAGTTCTCGTCTCTCCGCTAAGCCCCGGTAGCACAGGATGTGTCCGCTTTTTAGCACTGTATATGCTTCTTTTGGCCTCCTAACTTCACTGAGCCCTATTATATCCCATTTACTGCCCTCTAATTCCTCCAATAGCACTCCTAGACTCGCCTCACTAGACAACAGTGAGGTCTAGTGAGGTCTAGTCTAGTGAGGTCGCCTCACTAGACAACGTTCTAGCGTTAAACGTTGCCAGGTTCATATTCCAATGGCGGCCTGTACGGAGGCAGAGATTCTTAGTAGCAAAGCTAACTACATTCTTATTTATTTTTTCTACTTTGACTTTTATTTGCGAGGACACGTTGAGCCTCTTCAGTTTTCTTCTCGCTACCTGCGGGCTGCCAGAGCCAGCCAGAGCACGTGCGTTTTTCTTGTGTTGCCCCAACTACAGTGCGGTGCACTTCGGTGAACATTTTGGTTCGGTGGCCTGGGAGAGTGTTGGACGCTTTCTAGCTAGCAGACGAGAAAAAGAAACAATGGTCGCTCACCGGATGGATTGCAACACGTTCCCTTGAGGGCATCACCTTCACTTCAATGTTATTGCAACCTCTTTGAAAAGTCTTCTGTCTTGCCAGCGTAGGATACTGAGCAGTATGCATATATGGTTGTCTATGAACCAAGCATCTCACGTTCGCTTCGATATTCCTTCAGTAGCCACAGTAGGTGTCCAGAGTACGCATTTGATTGTGGCCAAGATGCTTTTCTTTGCATTTTTTTGATTTCGGTGCGCCTGTCCTACAAAAGAAAAAAAAAAGACATTGTTGCGGCGAAGCGAATCTTTGCATGGTGACAGTTCGATTTTGCTACTTCTTCTTTTGCGGAAAGTAATGGGCCATGGAATTTTTCATTTGCCGGATACTCTTACTATAGTATTGTGACAGCAGTTATATGGAAACTCCAGGTGCAGTCTTGCTGTCGTTGTCATATTCCGTATAAAGCATGCATCACCACGTGCCACATACTGTATCATGCGAGCGAAAGTGTAGAAAGTAAGAGGGGGATGCGTGAGCCGAAGATGGTAGCTCAGCCTTGTGTGCGCAAGGGAGAAAAGGGAGGAGGAAGCGTGCTGCCTTCCATTGTAAGGGATGCATCGGGGGTAGTGGAGGGATGGGGGCTTAAGATTCTGTGATCTGTAAATCTGTGATTGTGCAACATGTTTTTTGTCTTGTTTGATGCATTATATACATTTTGATTAGATGTGTAGATTTATTGGAGAATTATACGTATATTTAAATATGTTGTTGCGAGGTTTTGTGTATATACATGCAGTGAACTTTGTTTTCAGGGACACTTCTTTCTTTCCTTTTATCAAGCTGTATTTTGGCATCAGTATATTCCATTGTATCTTTGCATTTATAAAGTATATTTTGCAGAACATCTGCTTTTTATACAAGCTCTCTGTTGCGACTACAATTTCGCTGCAATTGCTAACAATACACGTCCGTGGTTACAGCTGGTGCTGCACAGTACAGTGGAACAAAGGACAGCATCATTAAGATTTTTCCCTGGCCATTGCATATGTACAAAAATGTAAACAAGGTTCTTGAATGACAAAGTTTCATTGAAATATTTGTCCTCATCTTGTTCATTTCATGGCCTTTACGTTTTTTTCATATCAGCGGCATACCGCTTTGCTGATTTCAAAAACTAATATTTTTATTTATTTATTTATTTATTTAGTACCCACAGTGCCCATTCAGGCATTACAGCGGGGGGCAGGGGTGGGGGTAGAGATGAAAAATAAGCATAAAAATTGCAAGTTTCCATAAATTTATTTGCATAAAACTATTTGCAGGTTTGCATAATGGTTCTAAAGATTGTGTGATATTTTCTTTACTTAATAGATGGATAAAAACATGGAAGCATTGATATCAATTATTTCTGGCACAACTTTTGGGACATATGAATGTATTCTTTTATGAAAAAAATATGCAGATCCCATGCACTGTGGGAATCGATGTAAGTTAAGCTTTCCGTGCTAGATGCTTTGATTGACGATAATTAGCAGTAATGTTGACGACTAAAGCTTAATTTCTTCAACGTTTAGGCTAACACGAGAATGGTGAGTTGTTGTGAAATGTTACCTTGCGTGCACCATTGCTGTTTGTCTGCGTAGTACACAGAACACACAGGGAGAGGTGCTTGCTTGAGGCATTGTTGTGCGCCATATTTTATTACCTCTGAGAGGGTTGAGCGTTGTCATTGCCTCACATGGCACATCGCATTGTGGCAGAAGTATTAAACTTGAACTATTAACTATTAACTATTAACTATTAACTATTAACTATTAAACTATTATGGGGCTGTACGTGCCAAACCCCCACCGAACGAAATTTCTGGCTATGCCACTAGCTATAGCTGCTTTGGCCCTTCTACACCACTACTACGCAATAGAGGGCCCTGGCCTATTGCTTGTGGATTTTTTTTTTTTTAAGTACTGCTGGCCTGAATTCCAGGCCTTAAGCAGGAGTGGGTTACTCTTCGGTACAAATATACCTGAACAACAAAAAGAGCACACATACAAAAAAATGTAACTGGAGAAAAAGTGAATGTTGTGTGAAGTACGGCACTGAATTATATAATTTCAAATGGTAAAGTGTTATATATATGAACACACATCATATCGCAATAGTAGATATATGAATACACATCAAGACATATTTGACAAGTGCGTTGCTCAACAATTGACAATGTGAAGGAAACAAGAGAAAAAAAGGGTATTTGGTTCGATGCGTTATACATGTCAATGCGATGCACAATATAAAGAAAACATAACTGTAAAAACATCAAAATAAAGAAAAGCAGGAGATAAGTGCGACGCTTTCATGAAACGTTGCTAGATCATTGGTGAAAAGACACAATCATTTCACATTTTGAAGTGCGGCCGTGAAAGCGGCAACAGAAGAGCTCTCAATTATTTCTCTGGGCAAACGATTCCAATCACGGATGGTACGGGGGAAGAAAGAATTCATGTAAGTGTTGGTTCTACAATAAATTTCGCTAACTTTTTTTGAATGGAAAGAACGAGTGGAACGCTGCGTAAGAGGTTTCAAGTACGTGTTTTTGTCGATTCCAAGGTTATCATTGTATATCATGTAGAATGTTTTTAGCCTTTCGCGGTACCGTCTTTTTTGAAGAGATTCTAGATTTGCAGAAGTTAATAGAGCAGTCGGCGATGTTTTGCTGCTGTACGAATTAAAAATGAATCTAGCTGCCATTCGCTGAATGCTTTCTAGTCTCCTTATATTTATATTTGAGTGCAGATCCCACACTGCTGCAGCGTATTCTAGTGTTGGTCTTATATAAGTTTTGTAGGCCAAAAGTTTTACATCGCTTGAAGCTTTGGGAAGTGTTCGCCGTAAGTAGCCTAGTTGTCTCATGGCTTTCTTGTGTATGTACGTGATGTGATCATTCCATCGAAGATCGGATGTAATATTTACCCCTAAATATTTGTAACTTGAAACTACAGATAGATTGTTACCGTTGATGCTATAAGTGGAAATGAGTGGGTTCACCTTACGCGTAAGTCTCATCGCTACCGTTTTGCTGTGGTTTATTTGCATTTGCCACGAAGTACACCAATTTGATATTTGGGCTAAAGATTTGTTAAGAGAAACCTGGTCGTCAGAACTGTGGATTTCGTTATATAGAATGCAATCATCGGCAAATAAGCGGATTTTTACCGGTATGTCTTGAGCAATGTCGTTGATGAAGATTAAAAAGAATAACGGCCCAAGAACAGAACCTTGGGGGATACCTGAATGAACGTAGGCAGAATCTGAACTGATATCGTCGATGGACACTGATTGCTGCCTAAAAGACAAGTATGCTGCGATCCATGCAAGGAGGGAATCGTTTTTGAGTATAGGTGTTAGTTTCGAAAGAAGTTTAGGATGCGATACACGATCAAAAGCTTTCTCGAAGTCAAGGAATATGATGTCAACCTGACCAGATTTATCCAACGCTGCGGCAAAGTTGTGAATGCTCTCTAGTAGTTGCGTTTTTGTAGAAACTCCGCGTCAGAAACCATGCTGGCGACTATCGATTATCTTGTTATCTTCAATGAAGCTGGAAATATGCTTAAAAATGATGTGTTCGAGTACTTTAGCGCAAGTACAGAGAAGAGAAATTGGCCTATAAGAGGTAACAATGGAAGGATCACCTTTTTTGGGTATTGGAGTTATTCTGGCGCATTTCCAATCACTAGGAATTTCGGCGTGTGACAGCGATTTCCTAAATATTAAACATAAGAATTTTGCGCACCACTCAGCATATCGATGTAGGAAAGCGTTAGGGATTCCGTCTATTCCAGATGATTTTTTGACGTCTAGTTTGAGTAAAATTGATAGTATTCCCTCCTCACTGATAGTGATGTCATCAATTGGTGGTACTGCTTCAAACGTCAAAATATGTGGAACAATTCCATCGTCGTCAGTGAACACCGAGCAGAAGTAGTTGTTAAGTGCATCAGCCATTTCCTTCTTATCAGTTCTAGCCGTGCCGTTAATTAGGAGACTCGCGATAGATTTCTTTTCTTTCGGAGATAGATGTCGCCAGAATTTTTCCGGGGATGTAGAAAGAAAACTTTTTAAGGTCACATTTTGATAATAGTCCCTTGCCTTCTTGATGTCGTGCTTTAGTCGAGTTCACAGTTCAGATAACTTATGGGTACTATCAGCAGAGGGGCGTCGCTGGTGCTGCCTACTTGCTTTTTTTACTTTTCTTCCCAGTCGAACAATATCTTTTGTTATCCAAGGATTCGTAGTACGTGGCTGTCTTCGCTTCCAAGGTACGAAATTGTTCATGCATTGCCAGACCGTTTCTTTGAAAAAACACCACAGGCTGTCGACAGATATGTTGCTTGATTCGTACCGGGACACAAAATTAGAAAATGAACAATCTAATGTATCTAGTATGTCGACATCGCTTGCCTGGTTAAACAAGGGAATTAGCCTATCTTTTCTCTGTTTTTCAGGCACGACGTTAACTGGGATTGTGAGACAAGTCATTTTGTGATCCGATATCCCCTCAAAAAGATGCACTGTCGGGTTTCGTTTGAGCAGTGTATCGTTAACGAGGAATAAATCTAAAACAGAAGCGGTAGTTCCATTGACACGTGTTGGTAGCTTTACAAGTTGGGTTAAAGCATGGAGGAGGACAATGTCAACGAGAGGCTCAGCGGAAGCAGAAAGTGCATCAGGGAACTCGTCTGCCCAGCTGACTTCTGGAACGTTGAAGTCTCCGACTAATAATAAATTGCTCTTACAGTTTCTATGTACACACAGGAATTCGTTAAGTTTCTCAAATAAAACACTGGGTGAATTTGGTGGGCGATAAAATGCCCCAACCAGAAGGTGGAAATCCCCAGAAACAAATTTTACTATAACACATTCTACGTCCGCGATATCGGGTAACCTCGTGGCAGTCACAGATTCGCGAAACATAACTGCTACACCACCGCTGCGAGAGCCCCTATCTTTCCTGTAAATTCTATACCCGACTGGTGTAATTTCCGAGTCATTAATGTCGCCGTGCAGCCATGTTTCAGTGATAACCAATATATCCGGGTTATGGGTGATCACAATAGTTTCAAGGTCCACCGTTTTATTGACAATGCTGCGGGCATTTATGTTCACACAACGAAATGTTCTTTCCGCACAGCGTCCTTGTCATTTTGGCTGTGCACTCCGTTTTATGTGTTTATGAAGAGGGACGATTTTCATTTCGACAGTGTCCCATTCAAACAATTCGTTGTCAATTTTAACTTTATCGTGAATCAACCTCACTTTTCTGCCATTACGTCTCGCGTCAGCAGTGTTATCCCAAAGGTGTTTCCTAAGCTGTCTGGTTGCGGCTGAAAAATCTTCGGAAATCGATACACTGCTTCCTTTTAGCTTAAAGCAATTTTTGAGTACCATCATTTTTTCGCGATGGTCGAACAACTTCAGTATCGTAGGCCGTGGTCTATTCGATTTCGTCGTTCCCAATCTGTGAATTCTTTCGACAGATAGTACTTGCAAGCCCAGTTTGTTCCGGAATAGATTGTCAACCACGCTTTCTGCAAGAAGTTCAGGCGTTTCCCGAGTGGTTTCAGGAATACCAAATATGATTAGATTATTCCTTCTACCTCGGTCCTCGATGTCAACTAACTTTCTTTCCAAATTTTGGATTGTTCTTTCCATATCTGTCATTTTCTCGCGAAATTCTTTCACTACAGCCAGAGACGTCTCGACGTCCTTAAGTTTGCCCTCTATTGCGTCAAACCTTTGCTGCATGCTTTTTTGACCGTCAAGTAGCTGTTGTAAAAGCTGTTCAGTGCTCGGACCAGGATTAGATTCTATGTCTCCACAGAGCATAAGTAAGGACAGTGCAATGTTTCGTACACACAACAGAAGGCAACAAACACAGTTGGGGCACGTCAGCTGGACCAAAAATCGGTTGCTAGATTTGATAGATGAATACGTATTACTAACCTGCGTGAAAAACGCAAGGGGGTTTGTCATGATGTTGACAAATGGCCAGCCGACATGCCCACTGAAGTGTTGATGGCTCGGTGGTCTTCTTATGTAGGCCGAGGTCGAGGGGGGCGGTGGCGTCCCGTCAGTGATCCTGGCAGTGACGTGGTCTGACGACACCAATGCTCACGCTCCGAAGTGCAACTTGATTGCGCAGGCTCCGGGGGATGGCTTTGGTGCGACTATGTGCGACAATCTGTCAGGTGCTGCGGCTGGTACTGCCGTTCCTAGTAGCAGGATCTGCGTGAAAAACGCAAGGGGGTTTGTCATGATGTTGACAGATGGCCAACTGACATGCCCACTGAAGTGTTGATGGCTCGCTGGTCTTCTTATGTAGGCCGAGGTCGAGGGGGGCGGTGGCGTCCCGTCAGTGATCCTGGCAGTGACGTGGTCTGACGACACCAGCGCGCACGCTCCGAAGTGCAACTTGATTGCGCAGGCTCCGGGGGATGGCTTTGGTGCGACTATGTGCGACAATCTGTCAGGTGCTGCGGCTGGTACTGCCGTTCCTAGTAGCAGGATCTGCGTGAAAAACGCAAGGGGGTTTGTCATGATGTTGACAGATGGCCAGCCGACATGCCCACTTTAAACTATGTTGCGTGTTTAAGCGTGCGGCTGCCCATAAGAAGCAGGCTACACTGTTGCAGTACTTCAGTACTTCCAGCCAAATAAAGAAAGACTTTGTGTGAAGTTTCAGGTGAGTACCATGAGTAACTGCACCATGATTGGGGTAGGATTGGAGATCGTTGTGCGGAGCGTGCGTTCGGGTGTGCCGCGTGCGATTGGCATAGGCCGTGCCAACTTTGCACGACTGACTAAGTCGGCGCGGCCTAGGCTAATTGCGTGATGTGCAATCAACTGCGCGCTCACGGCGGACGAAGTCGGCAAGGGCTAGGCCACTTGTGCGCAGCACAGCCAAACACACGTTCCCAGCAATTGTCCCTGATCGTGCCCTTAGTTCATTCATTGATTTGCAGAAGTTTTGACATGTTCTTTTTATTTTATACATCGAATTCTGGCAATATCAAACTATTTCACAATCACTGCACTGTTCGATATATCGAGGTTGACTGTAGTTGGTAGGGGGGGGGGGGAGTGCTGCTGCTGACCGATGTGCAGCCGCACCAGC
Organism: Dermacentor albipictus; assembly: GCF_038994185.2. Lineage (NCBI taxonomy): Eukaryota > Metazoa > Arthropoda > Arachnida > Ixodida > Ixodidae > Dermacentor > Dermacentor albipictus. The sequence continues at coordinate 1,108,783 of NC_091826.1, read as the reverse complement.
TTGCGTGCTTCCTCAGTGTGCTGAGCGAATTCTTCGGCGACAGTAGTTAGGCGCTCGTCGTCTTGACACGGCAGCATGACGTCTAGCATTGTCTGAACTTCGCGGCCATAAAGGAGACGAAACAGGGTAAAGTGCATTGTTTCTTGTATGACGGTATTGTACGCGAAGGTCACATAAGGCAAGATATGATCCCATACTTGAAGGTCCCATCCATGATCCCATCCCATGCTTTGTGCTGGACATCAATACACATAGAGATCATGTCCATGATAGTCTTGTTCGAGTTCGTTAGACTGTGGATGGTAAGCAGTCGTCTTTCGATGCCTGGTGTTGCTCATTTGAAAAATTTTGTGCGTGAGCTGTGCTGTGAATGTCGTCCCTCTGCCTGCGATTACAGTGGACGGGGCACCATGGCACAATACAATGTGGCACATGAACTGTGCAACCTTAGAAACCATGGTTCGTGGGAGCACCTCCGTCTCGGCAAAGCGGGTTAAATAGTCATTCGGAACAATCACCCACTTGTTGCTCTCGGTTGAGAGAGGAAAAGGCCCAAGAATGTCCCAGCCAACTTGGTAAAATGGCTTATGAGGTGGTTCGAAAGGTTGCAATAACCCAGTGGACTTCATGGGTGGGGACTTTCGCCACTGATGTTCATGGCAGCCTTTAACATACTGTTTGATGCTCGCCGAAAGCCCGGGCCAGTAATACAGCTCGCGCACTCTGGCAAACGTTCATGAGGAGTGGCCAGATGTCTTCTCGTCACGGCAAGTGAAAAGAATATCATCCCGCAAGTCTTTTGGGACCACCAGGAGGTAGGCTCAGTCATTCGAATGGGCGTTTTTCTTGTAAAGCATGTTGCCATGTAGACAGAAGGATGTCATTATGTGACATAGATGGCGTGGAATATTTGTCTACCTCAATCTGCCAGTACCCACTTTTCAAATCGAGTGACGAAAAATACTGGGCATGCTGCAGTTCGTCTAACAAGACGTCAGTGCCTGGCAGTCGGTACACGTCCTGTTATGTTGTTGAGCTTCTGGTAGTCGACGCACAAGCATAGCATTGCGTCTTTCTTTTTGACAAAAATGACAGGAGATGACTGTTTTTAGAAGGTTCGATAACTACCTCTTCAAGCATCTCGTTTACTTGCGTACGAATCGCTTCACGTTCTTTCACCGACACGCAGTAGGGCTGCTGGCGTGTTGGACATGCGTCATCGCATGTGATGACCCTGTGCCTTGTGATTAAAGTCTGGCATACCTTAGATGAACTTGTGAAGCATGCCATAAATTCAAGCAAGAGCTTGCGCAGTGTTCCTTGGTTGTCTTTCGAGAGCTGTGAAATAATGTCGATGTTGCCCAGTGACCTGTCAGGCATCCCCACGGCTTCAGGAGCAAAACATTCAGCCATGTTATCTATTTTGTTGGCAACTGTAATTGAAGTACTGCGGAAAAGGTGGCGATGCTTGTTGCTGCAGTTGGTCACAAACAACTGAGAATGGCCACGACTAAGCTGTAGCACACTCCTAGCCGCACAAACACCTTGGAATAGCAGCTTGGGCTTGTTGGTTTTCCATTCTGCTAGTAACAGCGCAAAATGTAGACAAGAGACGAGACAAGAAGACACCACAAGCGCTGACTTTCAACAACGTTTATTCCGAGAGAAACACGGCTTCTTATAACCATTGCCCACACGTGTCGCAGTCACGTGATCGCACATCATGTGAAACATGCACTTTTTCTTTTTTGCATTCAAGATAGTGGTTACACAAGGTGGTGTCTTCTTGTCTCGTCTCTTGTCTACATTTTGCGCTGCTACTAGCAAGACAAACACCTTGCGTCAGTAGATGGGATAAGTTGCTTTCTGCAACCACTTCGCCTTTGCGCATTTCACTGCACATAACTTGGACTAGGACACTGCCTTGTGGAGGAAGCGTAATGCTTTTGGCGGAAACACGAAGAGTGTCGTCACGTCGGTTGCCGTCGTATCTGTCGATTGCTTGGTCGGCTCAGAAGGGGACTACACTTCCCCGAAGGTCAATAACAGCGCCGTATTCTTGCAGAAAGTTAACCCCGAGAATGACGTCGTGGGAGCATTTGTGCAGGACAAGGCGCAGCTCGCCACAAATGTCGATCCTCGAATTCGAACTCTAGCCTTGCAGCTTCCCTGTGCAGTAATGACGTTACCACCAGCCATCTGAATCTGCGAGCCATGCCAAGGGGTAATTACCTTCGTCAGGAGAGTCGCCATCTTCCCACTCAAGATAGAAAAGTCTGCACTGGTACCCACTAAAGCGCTAACCAGCATAACCATCAATCACCACCGGTATGTCGAGCGACAGCCAGTCATTCTGTTCAGCTGCAGTGACGTCAAGTCGGTGCCCGTCCTCATTTGCATCGATCGGAGGTCTTCAGCGCATTTACTCCCAGCGGCCTCGCCCCCCAATGTTGCTGTTAGTTTTCCCAGCGGGGACTTGGCAATCTTGTGCTTGAATATCGCTGGGGAGATGGTAAAAATCGTCTTGGTGGCGGCGAGCGTGACTCTCGCCCTGTAGGCTGTGGCGTGCGCTATTGAGGCAGATAATATTCAATATCCCGTGCTCGTTGGCCATGTCTGGGTGGCGAAGAGTAGGTGGAAAAGCCCCGCAACGCGAGATGTCGGTATCGGCACTAGCGGTACAAATGATCTGCCTCACCGCAGTGGGAACACAGAGGACGGCAGTCTAGTGTCTGCCAAACTTCCGACTTCCGAGGGGTCATGCGTCAATCGACAGTGTAATGCACTGGCTGCTCTGGCTGAAGCACAGCAAGAGGGGCGGCAAAGGGAAACGCTGGAGGAGTGTGTTGTTGTTCTATGTATTGTACCGGCTGGGCCAGTGAAAGTGCAACCGGATGAGTGGCGGGAACAAACAGCGGGGGTGATGAAGCAGGGAATTTGAGGGCTTCCGAGTAGGTTGCATGCCGGTCTCAGTCAGTGCAGGCATGGTGTTAGCAAGAGGAAAGGCAGACCGGAGAGCTTGGTGCAGTTCCTCTTTTACAACATTCACAATGGAGCTCTCCGTAGCCTGTGATGCGCCATAAACCTTCTGCAATTCTTTGCGCACCACGGTGCGAATGAGTTCTCGGAGATTGTCGTCATTGTTGGAGGTTGTCGTTGTTGCCTCCGGTGGCCGTGAAAATATTAGAAGGAGAAATCGTATTCACTTGCCGCCCATAGCAATTCGATTGCTGCTGAAGCATCGTCTCCATACTGACAGCCTCAGATAAAAATTCAATGACAGTCTTTGGAGGGCTCCGCACAAGACCAGCGAAGAGCTGCTCCTTCACTCCTCGCATTAGGTGACGCAACTTCTTGTCAGCAGTCATTCCTAGGTCTGCTCGTCTGAAGAGGCACATCATGTCTTCAACGAATGTTGTGACATTTTTGTTGAAAAGCTGGACGCGGCCTGTATCGCGTGTTATGCTCGTTCGCGGCGATCAGCACTGATGTAGGTGTCTAGCACTGATGTAGGTGTCTAGCAGCTGACGGCAGAACTCAGGCCACGACGTCAGTTGCTTCTCATGGTTTTGAAACCACGTATGCGATCCATCCTCTAGGCAAAAATAGATGTTTCTAAGATTTGTCGCGTTGTCCCATTCGTTGTACTCGGCCATGCGCTCAAAGTCAGCCATCCAGTCATCGACATCTTCGAACATGTCGCCGTGGAACATTATTCAAAAGACTAGTGCAAAACAGCTGGGACAAAGACAGAAAAGATGACAGGACGAGTGCTAAACATCAACTCTCGTCCGCTCGTCCTGTCGTCTTCTCTGTCTTTGTCCCTGCTGGTTTGCGCTTGTCTTTTGAATAATGATGACACACCAACTAGCCCAGCTTTCTGCCTTGATCGCCGTGGAACAACTTTAGAACCTGTAGGTTCTGAAGTGTGTACCTGTTCGTTATCATGCTATCCATGCCAGTTGAGGTCGTTGGAATCGCTGTGTTGTCTTCCGTAGGCAGTCCCCTGATCCTATGGCTGGCCTGATGGACGGGAGTCTCGATTGGTACTGTGCTGGTGGTTCCGTATCCAGAAGGGGTCTGTGGCATGAGTTAGAAATATCCAGCACCTCCACCACTTTGTTACATGTCTTCAAACTTCAAAGAGGTCTCGCGGGTTTAATGCGGACGATGGCGGGACCTGGCTATTGAGCGGGCAGATGGTAACACGCGCGCTTCTTCCTTCTTGTTCTCCCTGCCTCTTTTCTTGCACTGTGCCCACTACTGCAGGGGGCAATATCTGTAGTTATTTTATTTAATTTTGTTATTTTTGTAGATTTTGTGATGGCTTACTGATTAGACAGCAGTATAGCAAAGTTTCACCATTTCTCAACATACCGCAACCCTAATTTTGAATAAAATGGGCTTATTTTGTTATGGACATTTTTCACCAGATTATCACGGTCTGTTGTAATGAGCGTCAAGTGCATTCGTTATAAGCATATACCCTAATATCGCATAAAACAAATAAAAAGCTTTAGTGGGGTCTGCTGGGCCAGTTGGTGCATGGTGAACGTATAGGGGGTTCCAGCAAGTACAGACACGACCATTCTCTGTTCCTTTTACTTGTGCTTGCGTCTGTTCTTGCCAGAACCCCGTGTACATTCAAATAAATAGCTGCCTCAGGGGTATAAAAAAAAAAATGTGATTGTGATACCTTCTGTGGCCCAGAAAAGGGTTTCCTGCAGATTTTGATAGTCTCTCGGTGGCTTGCGGTGCAGATGCATGGCACAAAAACAGTTAATTACATACGACTGCCACAGTGTATGGGATGGTTCTAGAGCTGCTGGCTTGTGTATGTGCAAGTAAAGCTGGATAATGGCTCCCTTTTGTTTTGCGGGCAAGTGTAACCTCACACAAGAGCTAATGATAATTTACACAAATATGTTTTATTCTGATGTGCACTTTAATACTGATGCGCACTGTCACGACTCACCTCTGTGACAAACAATTTGTGTCAAGCTGCCAAAACCATGGTGGAAGCCGAGACATTTAAAAGACGTCAAGAAACCTGCAATGGTTAAAAGACATTTGCATCTGGGTGTGTGTGTGTCTGTGCCTTCTCCCTTGAGCATACGTGACGGTTAATGACCGTTGAGTTCTGCATGTGCTTTTGAACCTTCTCTCCCTCAATGCCTGGGACAGTTGACGACCATTAGACTGACGGCCGCAAGTGTGGAGATAGTCCACTTCCTCCGTCTCCTGAGCTAGAGCATTCCGAAGATGCTACAATATGCGCCTATACCAATTAGCCTCTAGCCTTCGACACAAGCTTAGAGTGTTTGTGTCATTCACTGGCGAGAACCTTGTCAAGGTGACTGCTTCGTACGTGGTCATGTAATTAAAGGGTTTGTTACTCGTTACGACATTGCCTCGTCTCTGCCGGTCAAGCTCCAGATTGCTGTGCCAAAGCTCCTCCAACATTCCTGGGTGCCTGTTTCTAACAGCAGTTAGAATGAAGTAGAAAAACGTGCCGAAAAGATATGCAGATCCCATGTGCTGTGGGAATCTATTTTAATCAAAGCTTTCATTGGTGTTTGTGAAGATGGATATTCCTGCTTTGCCATCATTTGCAAGTGGAGACTACATGACCCAGCTGGACGCGCTTTTGCTGGGAGCTGCCTCACACAACATAAACTTGGTGCGCTCAATCATGCACATGCTATGCATGACGATGATGTAACAACCATGATAGCATGAAGGTGACAGTATTACGATGACAGAATAATGACCATGGCATTACCAAGACAAAATGACGGCAGTGGAATGACCACGGTGGCGTCACAGCTATATGCCAACGATGTGATGACAATGGCATGACAACAATGATGTGATGATGACAGCGTGAAGTTGACTATTGTACAATAAGATAATGATGGAATGACCGCACTATAATTAGTGTCGTTATTCCATCATAATGCCATTACTGCGACAAATCGACGGAACGACCGTGAAGATGGACAATGATGGCACAGCCACGACGGCATGACATTGACTACATGACAAGAATAGCATGACGATGACGGAATGGTGATGACAATGGTGTGACAACAACTTGATGCCAGTGGTATGATGACGGTGTGACAAAAGAAATGACAGCTGGAATGGTGACGATGGCATCATGACAGTGGGATGACAACCACTTGATGCCAATGGTATGGCGATAACAGTGTGACAAAAAGAATGACAGAGCTGGAATGGTGATGAAGGCCAAGCTGACAATGGGGTGACAATGATCAAATGATTACAGGGCTCCCATTCTTGTGCCAAATGTGCCAAATTGCACCAAGCAAGATTTTCTCCACCATCCTGATAAAAAAAAACAATTTTGTGCCAAAGTGCGCCAAAATTAGTGACTGCGCATTACGTGGCTGGCCGCAGTGGTTTGGAGACGTGCTTAGCGTGCATGACTATAGCAGTTTCGTAAATTGTACTTCACGTTGTCTATACGTCTCTGACTGATAATTCGGGCTTTTTTATTTATTTATTTATGCACATACCTTACAGGTTCCAACTGGAGTATTGCGTGAGGGGGATAAGAGAAACGACATGTAGCGAGAATTGGAGAACATACCTAACAACAAATCAAACAATTGAAAAAAAAAGGATGCTGTCTAACATCAAGCGAACGAAGAACAACAACATGCTGGACGATAAAAAACGCGCATGGCTCATCGAACTCCTGGCGAAGAACTGCAAAACGCATGTATACCTATAAACTGCTTGCAAGAAGCAAGAATGACAATAGTTAAGTCACATGGTACAAATGAAACAGTGTGTGCGCATGACTATGGAATCATTTCTTAAAATGTTTCTCTGAATGATTTCACATTAATAATTTCAACAATATGGCTTGGAAGATTGTTCCAAGCTGCTATTGCCAGAGGTAATGTCGATTTGTTAAATGCATTTGTGTGGCCAAATACACATGTGAAACTGTGCGTTATCAGGGTGTCTACCAACCAGGAAAACCGGAAATTCTCAGAGATTTTGAATAGTCTGAAAATACTTAGGGAAAACCCAGGGAATTTGTGCTTCTATCAGGGAAAATTAGCTGTAATTTTATTGAAAGGGAACGAAAGTTGCAGTAATGCTGGCTCATGTAACAGAGAGAGATCGTAATGAATCTTTTGACGCCGTGTCGTCGGCTGGAGGAGTTTACAGGCAATGCCCGACTTTCCGGACGCCTGACGGCTCCGCGGCACTATCACGTACCCCATAGAATCAATTTCTAAGAATGTCTGAAACTTCGGACACAAGAGCCCTTCGCCGTACGATTTTCTGGACTTTTTGCCGTGACCGCAGGTCCGAAACGGCATTAATCAAAGCCACCACTGCCGCCGTTTTGATTACCTCGCCACCGTGGCAAACGCTTGGCCTAGCTGCTTCGACGTTCGTTTTAAAGCTTCTTGCTGTTCGGCGCCGTGTTTTTCATTGAAAGAATTCGCCGCTGTAAGCAGTGGCACTGACTCCGTCTTTGTGGTCTTCGCGATTGGCTTCGGAGCTCGGAAAGTACGGCGCGTTGCATAATGCCGGTTCCCAAAAGTCAGCTTTGCCTCGATATAAAAGTGTTACTCGGTGAAGCGTAACAAGCGTGGGAAGGGGCAATTGTCACGGGACACAGTATCTATCCCTTAATTATACACGTGTCCATTCACCATCTCCTGTCATAGTGCAGGCACCCATAAGCCTAATAAGCGTGATGGTAGGTCATTTCGGATGTGCCTTTGGCGATTTGAGCCTTTAATGGCAGTTAAAGCGATGCACTCATTTTTACGGGCTGCCCGATTTTACGGACGTTTTTGCAACCCTTAGGGAGTCCGAAAAATCGGAAGTTGACTGTGCAGCTGACGAAGAGGATGCTTCGAATGGTCCGTGGGGTGAAAGCGCGGTAGAAGGAGGACGAGAACAGAAAGGACCTACGCACTCAGCAATGAACGGGAAAGGAAGCCTGCCGCCACTTTTTTTCAAGGAGCTTGAGCTCAAAAAATAAAGTGTTGGCTGACGCTGGAATGCAGGTGTTGCTCATCCAAACCGAAATAAACTCGCTAAAGCAGCCAAATGCAACACTGAGGTGTTGTGTGTGGGCTGAGAGTATGTCAGGAGAGTTGAGGTTGACACACCAGCTGTTGAGAATCTCATTCGTGACAAAGTTCGGGCCTCACATCAATGAGCTTGCTATAAATTGATAAATGTAGCTCATATCACCTTCAGTCACAGCATGCACATTTGTAGACGCGACCTATGTTTGCTGTTTCTGTGCAGTGGTAGTAAGGAATAGAGCATGAACATTAAGCTTACGGCAAATTGAACGTTCTGTTAACCTAACTTACTTCCATTTTGCTTCTGAGCGATATGTATCATTACAGAGTATCGCTTTGGGGAAGGTACTACCATGTTTTACGTGATGCTTGATGTGGGGAATGTCGGTAGCAACCTTGAAATACATATATATATATTTTTCTTTCGTGAATTGGTTGAGGCTAATGAATAACTTGTGCATGTAATTCAAGTGGGGGATTTAATGCTTTTTATGAAGAAGCGTAGCATGACTGACTTTACACTATTCAAATATTTAGTTACTCTGTAATTATAATGACTCATCATAAAATGCTCAAAGATTCATTCTATCACCTTGATTTGCTTTTAGTGGAGTCTCAAGCACCACCTATGTTTCACACATATGTATCGACAGTCAGTCATATTTCTTGACTGAAGTGGATATTCAGAAACATTTTCTTATGTATGAATCTCATTTTTATTCATATTTGAGAATGTTCCACTCGATTTGCAATGAGTTTTGCCATTTTTTTCAAAGTTATCTTATTCGCTGTTGTAAAGAACGGCGAGTTGCGCAACAAAATTGCCACCTTGCCACCCGATTACGACAAGGGGTGCAAGACGCGCACCTCCCGCTCTCCGCCGCTGCAGCTGCGAGGCGTTCAAAGAAGCGACCTTTGCGCTGGAATCCGCCGCCTTCCTCCAGCCCCTTCGACATTGTGACGGGACGAGTTTGGTGTGGGGACAATGATTCCAGAGTTCCTCAACGCGGAGCTGATCTGACACGCCTGAAGAAGCTACCGCGGGAACGTCTTATTTTTGCGCTCTCACGGTTCTGCATGTTGCAAAACAACGAGCGACCCTCGAGCGGCGTCGATTTTCCGGAACGGCACCACCTTCAACGCCGTCGCTTGGGCTTCGGAATGTGTGTGCCTTTGTGTCTGTAAACTGGTCTTCAGAGCAGCTGCGAGTTGGTGATGTGTAAACGAACAGCCGCCGCGTCGTAGGACCGGCGGATCGAGTGTATAAAAACTGTGGTTGTGCGAATGTTGGACGCACTTCTCTTGAGCAGTCATGTTAGACTGGTTCACTTCTCTCATGCAGTCCTGTTGGACTAATACTATTTTTCTCAAACAGTCATGTTAGACTGAGTTAATTTTCTGTAAATAAACCCCTTTTTCCTCGTTCTCGATGAGAAGCAGTTCTTCACTTCATCAACGATCTCAGCGTAAATAAGTTGGACGACGGCATGGGCCAGCTACCTTCGAATTCATGCCGTACTCCAATCTTGGCAAAGGACCACGGACGAAGGGATTGAGCCCCCAATCCTGACAACTGGTGGCAGCGGTGGGATGGACTTTGCGACATGGTGCTGTATCTGCGGTGAGTGCTTGGTTTTTGCTTTGACTCTCTAGGCTTCATTTTGTGGTTGTTCTGTTTAGAACAGTAGGGAAGCTAGATTGTTGTGTGTTAGCTAGGTTGTGTTTTCCTAGCTAGATTTAGAGAGCAGAATCAAGGCAGTAAAGCAGCGGTCATGGAGTTAAGGACACTGCTGAGAGACGAGTTGTTGATTGTTGGTGAGGAACTGGGCCTAGATGTACGCAAGGAAATGCTCAAATCAGAATTATTGGAGCTAATTTCCAATCAGGCCAGTGAGCAAGATATTGAAATGGGATTGGAACTTCTCAAAAAGAGAGAGAAACGGGAAAAAGAAAGAGAAGAACGGGACAGAGAAAACCGCGAGTTTCAGTTAAGGAAAATGCAACTTGAACTTGAAAGCAAACGTTTGGAGTTGCCTCAAGGAAGTGAAGGCGCTCTGGGTCGATCAAGTGAGGCAGAATCATACCGCATGGACAGGCTATTAAAGCCATTTGAGGTCGGGACCGACATAGGCTTGTTCCTAAGCAATTTTGAAAGGACTTGCGAGAAGATGAACTTCGGCCCGAGTACATGGCCACAGCGGTTGCTGTCTATGTTGCCGTGTGAGGCGGCGGAAGTAATCGCCAGACTAAGTGTGCAGGATGCATATGATTATGCGAAAGTTAAGGCTAGTCTCCTGAAGAAATACCGCCTTTCAGCCGAAGCTTTTCGGCAAAGGTTTAGGAGCACAGGCAAGAAAGATAGCGAGGGCTATCCGGAGTTTGCGTATAGCTTAAAGGCCAACCTAGTCGAGTGGCTTAAAAGCGCGGAAGCGTACGACAGCAGAGACATGATCATTGAATGCATGTGTCTAGAGCAGTTTTACAAAACCATCCCCCAAGCTGTGAAACTGTGGGTGCAAGACAGAGGTAGTGTAAACACTGTGGAAAGGGCGGCTGAATTAGCCGAAGAGTACGCAACCCGTAGAAAATTGAACGCCGAGGAGGGAAACTGGGACGGTCGAAATGGACCGCGGAAACCATTTCCGTTCAAAAAGGGTGCGCAAACTAGACGATCCGAGCCTGTAGACATGGCGGAAAAGCCCGCAGAAAAGAGCGAGGAGAAACTTAACGGAGAAACCGCACAAAAAGAACAGAAAAGAAAATTCGAATCTGTTAGACCAATTCGCTGTTACAAATGCCACAAACTGGGACATATAGCTGTAAACTGCGAGAAGTCTAGCGTAGTTTTTTCCTACGTGGAGGAAAAAGATGAGAATATGGAACTTTTAAGTCCATATCTCCACGACCTGCAAGTTAATGGAAAACCATGCCGAGTGCTAAGAGACAGTGCCGCCACACTAGACATTGTCCATCCGTCTTACGTGATGGTAGATCACTTCACCGGAGAAGTAGCATGGATAAAACAGGTTGTAGAAGAACACAGCGTGTGTCTGCCCATGGCCAAAGTCAAGATCAGTGGACCATTCGGGGAGCTAGAGACTGAGGCGGCAGTTTCCAAATTTTTGTCACTGCAGTATCCCTACATCTTTTCGAATCGTTCGAATCAGTTACTGCGTGACAGAGGGCTCAAACTGGGAGAGGGCATAGTACAGGCATTGACCAGAGCCCAAGCTCGTAAGATCGCGGCGCTTTCGGCTGAAAATGCTCAAGCTCCTCCAGCTGAAGCAGAAAAGGGGATAGCTTCAATACCCGAATCCGAGCTAGGCCCGAGGGACAAAAGAACAGTTGAGGAGAGCCTGCCAGTTGACCAGCTCAATGAGAGCGTAGCACTAGAGTGTCAGAGTTCTAGCCTGCAGGAAGAGCAAGCAGACGCGCTCACAAGCGAGACAGGGTCGTTGTTATCACTGGCCTCAAAGAACTTTGATCAACTCTTACGCGTGGATAGAGAGTCACTGGCAGCTGAGCAAAAGAATGATGAGAGCTTAGCTAAATTACGTGACACAGCTAAAGAAGGCATTGCTAGGCGCAACGTAACGATACATGAGAGAGGAGGATTGTTGTATCGGCATTACAGAGATCGAAAGGGTAAGATTTTAGATCCGTTAGTCATACCTACTAAGTATAGGGAGGACCTTTTGAGTCTTTGTCATGGAAATGGGTGGTCCGGCCACCTAGGCATAAACAAATCAAAGGAAAGATTGCTTATGGAATACTACTGGCCTGGCTGTTTCAAAGATGTAGAAAACTTTGTAAGATCATGCGACGCCTGCCAGCGTTCTGGTAAACCAGGAGAGACTTGGAAAGCCCCACTGAAGGTAGTGCCCTTAATAACAGAGCCTTTCAGACGACTTGTAATAGACACGGTAGGGCCTCTTCCAAAAACAAAATCGGGCTACAGGTACTTGTTTACCATGCTGTGTCCGGCCACCAAGTTTCCAGAAGCAATCCCTTTGAAAGAGCTCAGCTCCACTGAAGTAGTAGACGCGCTTTTGACAGTGTTTGCACGAGTTGGGTTTCCAGCCGAAATTCAGGCAGATCAAGGGTCAGTATTCACGAGCGCACTGACTTCCACATTCTTGCAAAAGTGCGGGGTAAAGTTAATACACAGTTCTGTCTATCACCCTCAGTCAAACAGTGTAGAGAGGTGGCATTCGGTGCTTAAGCGAGTTTTGCGTGCGCTATGTTACGAGCACAAGGAGGACTGGGAGAACTGTCTGCCGGCAACTTTGTTTGCTTTGCGAACGGTTCCACATGAAGCGACAGGGTTCTCTCCAGCAGAACTAGTGTATGGGAGGACACTCCGTTCTCCACTGAGAATGTTAAGAGAGATGTGGGAGGAAAGAGGGGAGAGTCCAACCGTGGTTGAATACGTGCTAAATTTACTGGAACGGCTAAGCGCAACCCAAGAACTAGTCGGAAAGAACATGGCACTAGCTCAAAAGAACGCCAAATTCTATTACGACAGGAATGCGAGGCTTCGTACGTATAACGCCGGAGACCAGGTAATGATCCTCAAACCTTCAAGAAAGAACAAGCTTGAAGTTCACTGGGACGGGCCCGTTAAAGTGTTGCACAAACTTTCAGAAACTAACTATGCTTTGAGAATGCCCGGTCGCAGGAAGGAAGTGAGGATATATCACTGTAATTTGATGAAGCCGTATGTAGAGCGGAGCGGAGTCGTTAACTATACTGTCAAAGAGCCGGAGGGCATCGGTACCAAGTTTAAGGAGGATAGGGCAACCTCCAACTCTGAAATCGGCCTAGAAGAAGTAGTAGAACACTCGGTAAGCTCTCATGCTCTAAGTCCCGAGCAGCTAGATGAGCTAAAAGGGGTGTTAGGGGAATATCTCGACAGATTCAGCGATCGGCCGGGTAGAACCGAACTGATAACGCATGAAATTGAGCTGACCTCTACCGAACCAGTAAGATTAAAACCTTACAGGGTGTCTCCAAGACAGAGAGAGATTATGGAGGCAGAGATACAGCGCATGCTAGAGTTGGGAGTTATTGAGCCCGCTGAGAGTGACTACACGTCACCGCTAATACTCGTAGAAACCCCTAACAAGGACCCTCGTCCGTGTGTTGACTACAGGAAGTTAAATGCGATCACTAGGGATCAGCTGTACCCGATACCCAACATTGAGGAACGAATTGAAAGAGTTAGCGCTGCTAAATACATTTCAACTATAGATCTCGTGCGGGGGTACTGGCAAGTTCCCCTTTCAGAAAGTGCCAGCCGCTATGCCGCATTCATCTCGCCTGTAGGCACTTTTCGCCCTCTCGCACTCAGCTTCGGGCTGAAGAACGCGCCGTTTAGCTTCTCTAAGTTAATGGATATTGTCCTAAAAGACTTGCAGGAGTTCGCCTTACCTTATCTTGATGATGTAGCCATTTTTTCGGACAGCTGGGAACAACACGTATCGCACCTCAAACAGGTGTTCTCACGGTTGAGGGAAGCCGGCTTAACGATGAAAGCGGAAAAGTGTAGGTTTGGATGTTCGCAGGTTACTTATCTGGGCCATGTTGTTGGTCAGGGCATGAGACGGCCGGCTGAGCTGAAAATAGCTACGATTGGAGATTTTTCTCAGCCGCGCACGAAAACGGACGTTCGTTCATTTTTGGGACTTGTGGGGTACTATCAACGGTACATTCCGAATTACTCGCAATTGGCAAGTCCATTAACAGACGCCCTCCGAAAGGGAGCACCGAGTAACGTACACTGGGATAAGGACAAAGAGAACGCTTTTCAAAGTTTGAAAACGCTATTGGTTTCTCGCCCTGTGCTTCGCGCGCCAGACTACACTAAGGAATTCATAGTTCAATGCGACGCAAGCGACAGAGGTATGGGCGTGGTACTTAGTCAAGTCGGCGACGATAACGAGGAGCATCCTATCCTCTACGCCAGCCGTAAACTAAATGTAAGAGAGGAAGCCTACAGCGCTTCAGAGAAGGAATGCGCTTGTTTGGTTTGGGCCGCCCAGAAGTTGTCGTGTTATTTGTACGGAGCGAAGTTCATCTTCGAGACCGACCACTGTCCTCTGACGTGGCTCAATCAAATGTCACACAAAAACGGCCGCTTGCTCCGATGGAGCCTCACTCTCCAAGAGTACAACTTCTCCGTTAGATATAAGAAGGGAAAGTTGCATAGCAATGCGGATGGTTTGAGCAGGCTAATTTGAATTCTGCGTTTGAGGGTCCCGCCTAAATTTTAGGGTTACTAGTGTTAATTTTATTAAGCGAAGAAGATCCCCTCTCATTTAGCAGGATTCCCTCCATGATTGCTGAATTTGTCAGCAGGAATTTGCTTCAGAAATTGGCATAGTGAAATGCAGCATTTTTTTTTTGTTTCTGCACTTATGTTGTTGTTTTTTTTGAAGCCTAGCGAGTCTAAAGTGAGAGCCAATGCACGTCATCTCGGCGCAGAGCCGTGTTGTGGGGTTCATTTTGCAGTTGCCTGTCCTTGTTGGATGTTTTGGGGCGGTGACATCAATGCACAAGTGGTCGCTGCGAGCCAAGACATCAATCCCCCCCTGACCAGCAGCCGTTCTCTTCCTGCCTAGCGGTTGTCAGCGCTAGACAGTCGAGACTTTTCGGGCCATGGAGGCGCTGTAAAGAACGGCGAGTTGCGCAACAAAATTGCCACCTTGCCACCCGATTACGACAAGGGGTGCAAGACGCGCACCTCCCGCTCTCCGCCGCTGCAGCTGCGAGGCGTTCAAAGAAGCGACCTTTGCGCTGGAATCCGCCGCCTTCCTCCAGCCCCTTCGACATTGTGACGGGACGAGTTTGGTGTGGGGACAATGATTCCAGAGTTCCTCAACGCGGAGCTGATCTGACACGCCTGAAGAAGCTACCGCGGGAACGTCTTATTTTTGCGCTCTCACGGTTCTGCATGTTGCAAAACAACGAGCGACCCTCGAGCGGCGTCGATTTTCCGGAACGGCACCACCTTCAACGCCGTCGCTTGGGCTTCGGAATGTGTGTGCCTTTGTGTCTGTAAACTGGTCTTCAGAGCAGCTGCGAGTTGGTGATGTGTAAACGAACAGCCGCCGCGTCGTAGGACCGGCGGATCGAGTGTATAAAAACTGTGGTTGTGCGAATGTTGGACGCACTTCTCTTGAGCAGTCATGTTAGACTGGTTCACTTCTCTCATGCAGTCCTGTTGGACTAATACTATTTTTCTCAAACAGTCATGTTAGACTGAGTTAATTTTCTGTAAATAAACCCCTTTTTCCTCGTTCTCGATGAGAAGCAGTTCTTCACTTCATCAACGATCTCAGCGTAAATAAGTTGGACGACGGCATGGGCCAGCTACCTTCGAATTCATGCCGTACTCCAATCTTGGCAAAGGACCACGGACGAAGGGATTGAGCCCCCAATCCTGACACTGTGCATTATCGAACCCCTCGGTACAGATTTTTTTAAATACAGTCTAGCCCGGTTATAACGAAGCCACTTATAGCGAAATAGCGGTTATAATGAAGGGATTTCAATTTCCCATTCCCATTTTTGCATTTTCAATACATTTTGGGTCCGGTTTTAATGAAGTAAATAAGAGCGCGTCAGCGGATATAACGAACAGATTTAATACCAACCGAAAAATAATCTGTCAATCAACACATTTTTGTGTCCTTGAGGCGATTTTTTCAGCGAAAATAAGAGCGAAATTCGGCTGACGACGTCCTTGTGTGTCATGGAAGAGACCTTGGCAGACAGCGCCTCCAACAGCGAATGCGACGATGCGAGTTGTGCCCCTAAGCCGGTCACCTCCGCAGCGGCCATCGCAGCTGTTGACACGCTACGGATGTACCTCGGGAGTCCGGAGTTCGACCAGATCTTTGGTTCGCAGTTGGATGGTATGGAAGCCGCAATCCTGAAGTCCGCACTCGCGAAACGTGTTCAGGGGACGCTGGACCACTTCTTTCAGTGGCAATAAATCGGTATGCCCATGTTTGCATTTCTTTTTCATAGTCCACATATTACGAAATAGTGGATATAGCGAAGTGATTTCCGATTCCCGCCGACTTCGTTATAACCGGGCTAAGCTTTATATGAAATAAATGATACTCCTTACTATTCAAACTGGATAAAGTCATTTCTTAGCATGCTTACTAGAGAGTGACCAACGTTACTAGACTAGCTCCAGTTGTAAAACTCCCCGCCCGCGCGCTTACAGCCGCTGTCTCCACTTCTGTGACAGCCGCCAGAGGGCAACGCTGTTCCATCGGGGTCCACTGCAGACACCTCATCACAGCCTTGAGCTCGTGCGGATGGGCAGTTGGCGCGTGTTTCACGCTCGCTGGCGTTCTCCCTTGTCCGAATTAGCGATACCACGAGAAAGCGGTATCCACCTACAGCAATAAGATTTATCGCGCCAGTTCGTTAATACTGAAAGAAGGGTAAACTGCACGAAAGGAAGAAATGCATACAGCGAAGCGCAGAAGCTGCGTTTCTAAATGTTGTGTGTTTCTTCCTGTCGTCTTAACGTTTCGCGCAGTTTAGGCTCACGAGCCTGAATATCTGGCCAAAGTGCGTGATTGTAGGATGATCTTCATCCCCACCGAAGCTTCTCACCACGCCACAGAAGCGCTACAAAAAGAAAAATGACGTCGGTCTTTGTACACACCAGCCACACACACAAAAAAAAAAAACAAAATAAAAAAGTAGGATTTTTTATTTCGTGCAGATGCCTAATCAGTGAAGCTGAAACTTGCGGCCCCTGTGTTTATCACTGGGTTAATCCCGAGGGTTAATTAAAGTATTACTCAGTTATGAGGTTCCACACACAATTGGCTGCGAGAGAGAATGACGTCACTGACGGTATGCCCGCAGTCAGCAGTTGTCGCTTGCGTTCGATGTCTCGAGTTTGCTCGGCGGCGTGGTTAGCAGCCTTCGCCTGCAATTTGCCGCTTGTGATTCTTCGAAATTAAATTTCTTCAAAATTAAATCTTTCCGTTACGTAAGACCATGAGTGGCTCATACTCCCTTAAGCAATGGCTCATACCCCCGTAAATGCGGCGTCCCCATTACGACGACAAAAGTGAAGCGAAATTCTACGCTGGAAAGATGAACAGCCACGCAGCCAGCTGTGGAAGACGATGACGAACGCGGGAGCAGTGGCACGAGCGCGTGCCGTTGATTTCGCAGAGAGTTCCCGGTTGGCACGAGGAATCGCTTTGTTTCACGCCGAGCTAAGCGTCGCATTGCTGGGAGCACAAAAAAAGTGGTGCACCTTACTGCTGACATCGTTCCGATAGTGGCCTATGCAACCAGGTACGCAGCACGTCAGCATCGTCTGCCGATATTCTTAAACTCGGCGAAGGCTGTAGTTCAATGGATGACATGCTTGCTGAAATTCGCTGTCAACAACGAACCACAGAACACACCAACACTGCACCATGGCTGCACCGCGTGCTTAGTCTGGCCCGTGCGCCTAGCCAGCTAGAGAGGAAGTGAAGCCGGGCGCGACTGCAGCGCCACGAAGGCACGGGCGGATCCCGGTTCTGCGCAACGGCGCCGAGTTTTAAAACTGAAGCTAGTCTAGTAACGTTGAGAGTGACAGCATTGGGCGACATAGTGTCAGCCTGTCTTAACGTAAAACAAAGTTCTGTGTCACTCAGCGAATTTTGCAAAGGCACTCAGGGAAAACCTGGAAAACTCAGGGAATTTGAAAATGTCAACTTGGTAGACACCCTTGTTATATAAGTGGTGAGATGTGCGAAATGGTTAGGAAAGGGGTAATGTAGTTGCGTGTTGACTGTGAGTGATTTTGTGCAGTAAGCAAAGCAGAGATATCGCCCTTCTAGATTCAAGAGATGGGAGTGATAGTGATTTCTTCATAGTAGTAACGCTGGAATGCCTACTGTGATCTTTCGTGATGAAATGTGCAGCATGGTTTTGAACGGAGTCGAGAGAATTTATTAAGTATTCCTGATGTGGCGACCAGATGCCGGAAGCTAATTCGAGCTCAGGATGTACAAAGGTTCTGTATGCTATTTCACGAGTCGCTGGAGGTGTTTCATGTAGGTTTCGCATCTAGCACAGCAAGTGTGCTAGATGCTTTTGCTGTAACATGTTTTATATGCGCCTTCTATGATCAGTTTCATTTCATTTCATTTTCATTTCATTACCTCAAAGACCCCTTGATAGGGGTATTACATAAAGGGTGGGAATACATTAGTACATAATTTGCATAATACATAACTGACAACGCAAACAACAACAAAACAGTGCATGTACTAAAGTGTTACATACGTCAGCGTAAATACACATAGACCTAAGTAATACAAACTAAAGTTGCACGAGCATATAAGCCTGGTAACAGAAGTCATTTTCATTGTAAAAAGTGTGCAGTGACACTCTCCATGAACCTACAAGGGCAAATGATGGCAGAGATTTGGTGGGGCAGATTGTTCCAATCTGTAGCGGCATGGCAAAAGAATGAGGCGGAAAAGGTAACCGTGCACATGCGAGGGTGGCCCACTTGGGAAGTGTGGCTTGTACGATGAGATGTTCGAGCTGCGGGGAGGATGTAGGGTGGTTGATTAAGCGAGCTGTGATAAAACTTATGGAAAAGTGAAAGGGTTCCAGTGCGCCGGCGCGTACAAAGGGGAAGTAAATTCAATTCTTTCTTTAAGTAAGGTATGCTCACGTCATATGAATAATTAGAATGGATGAACCTTGCGGCGCGGTTTTGAACGGCTTCGAGTGCGTTAATGAGATATGTTTGGCGCGGATTCCATATGGTGGATGCATATTCCAGTTTCGGTCGGACTATTGACTGGTAGGCCAGTAGTAACAGGTTTGGGGGCGCATTTTAGATGACGCTTGAGAAAACCCAGCGATTTGTTGACAGATGAAATGATGTTACTGACGTGTGTTCACCAGGATAAGTCGTTAGATATAGTAACACCTAGGCACTTGTAAGACTGCGCAGCACACACGGGAATGTTATTAATTGTGTATTGGTAAGGAAATGGGTCGTGCAACGAGCAAATACCATCAAGTTGCATTTCTTAGGATTAAGTTCCATTAACCACCGGTCGCACCATTGCTGTAAGTAGTTAATGTCCTCCTGAAGTAAGTCTTGATTAGATGTGCTAGTAATTGTTCGATAAATGACGCAGTCGTCTGCGAACAAATGATTGTTGCAAGACACGTGCAGGGGTAGGTCATTAATAAATATTAAGAAGAGTAGGGGTCCAAGAACAGATCCTTGCGGTACACTGGAAGTCACTGGTAGGTGGTTAGATGCGCGGTTGTTAACTGTAACGAACTGAGATCGGTTTGTCAAGAACGCTTAAATCCATCGCAAAATGTCGGGATGAAGATTCGCAAGAGAAAGTTTTAGTAGTAGACGTTGGTGTGGTACCTTGTCAAAAGCTTTTGCAAAATCTAGAAATATCGCGTCTGTTTGGAGGTTAGAATCTAAATTAATGTGAATGTCATGCAGGAAAATGGCTAGTTATGTTTCGCAGGAAAAGCCTTTGCGGAACCCATGCTGTGAAGAATGAAAGTATTTGTTCGAGTCAAGAAATTTCATTATTTCTGTGTACATGACGTGTTCCATGAGCTTACAGGGCACACTCGTTAAT
Organism: Dermacentor albipictus; assembly: GCF_038994185.2. Lineage (NCBI taxonomy): Eukaryota > Metazoa > Arthropoda > Arachnida > Ixodida > Ixodidae > Dermacentor > Dermacentor albipictus. Next base: position 1,089,048 of record NC_091826.1, on the reverse strand, counting down.
GAAATGGGGCGATAATTAAGCGGGCAATTCCTGTCACCTGATTTGTGGATGGGAACAACCCTCCCCACCTTTCAGTCATGTGGTATTTCACCAGTTGAAAGTGACTGCGAAAACAGCAAACAGAAACACCGCGGTGACATGTTTAGTATTCTTTAACAGTTTCGAATTAATGTTATCCATGCCGGCTGACGATGTGAGGTTAAGGTTGTCAATTACTGATGAGATACCATCTAGGGAAAATGTAATGGTTGGCATAATGCTTGTTTCATTAGTACGCGAAGAAAAAGGTGACATGGTAGGCTCTTCTGTAAATACAGAGGCAAAAGCTGCATTAAAAAGGTTCGCGCACTCTACATCGTCGACTGCTTCACCACTTTCATTGGTAAGTGTTACACTGTGCCTTTCTTGAGGGTTTATCACCTGCCAGAATTTTCTCATGTTATTGATTAAAAGTTTCCGAAGGTCATCACCGAAGAATGCATCTTTCGTCTTGCGAATCACTGATAGGTATGCGCGTTCAGCAGTGTAGTATTTTTCCCATGCACACGTGTTCATCCTGCATTTTACAGCACGATACATGCGTTTCTTTTTGTTTTCTAGTCTTTTTAACGAATTGTTAAACCATGGTTGTCGTTCATGTGTCCGAAAGGTGATTTTGGATGTGAACTGGTTCGCTAAGTTGTTTATTTTTTGTTTGAATATCAGCCAAGTTTCATGAATGCTGCAGTTATGACACGTATCTTGGAAGGAAGGTAGAAAATTCTGTAAGTGGTCACATATTGCATCATAATTTCTTTTGTTGTATAAGTGTATAGTTTTCTCCCGCTTCTCCCGCAAAGCTGGAGCAAAGTGAAAAGAAGCATGGATGACCTTGTGATCACTAATTTCTTTAAGATAGGTGATGGACGACAGACTGTCTGGACGGTTGACCAGTAGTAAATCTAATATGTTTGCAGTGTCTTGGGTGACGCGCGTTGGTTCAAATATGAGTTGTGTCAGATTGAAGTTGAGGCAAACGTCGAGAAAATCTCTCGATTCGGTTTGGCTTACCAGAGAGGGTACTGTGTTGTGCCAATCAATGTCTGGTAAGTTAAAGTCTCCAAAAAGAAGAAGGTCGGCATTAGGATAGCGAGAGCAAACCACATTTAGTATATTGTTTAGATTACGAGCGAAGTCGACGCTATTGCGAGGGGGCCTGTAACATACACCTAAAATTATAGACTATGGGGCGGCGTGGCTTAGAATAAACAGTATTTCTAATTCTGATGTGATGTTAATGGCAGAGCACAATAACTGTTGACTCGCGGCAATAAGCACACCTCCTCCTCTAGTCCCGGCACGATCTTTTCGAAAGACGCTGAAGTTTGGCAAATCAGCCAACACTTCTGAGTCATAGATTTCATTACAAAGCCACGTTTCCGTGAGTACAAGAATGTTGCTGTTGGACGACAGCACGAGGTTAGACACGTGTTCTCGTTTTGGAATGAAGCTTCGTATGTTAGTATAAATTATTGAAAGGGAAACATGCGCTCTACTTTTCGTTCGAGGGGGATGGCTTGTTTTTTGATGATGCAATGACTGCTATATTTCTTTCACTGTTCGCGATGCGTCATCGTACACGTAGCGCTTGGAACCAATGAAAAGAGTTTTAAAGCACAAAGAAAATGGCACAGATTTGGCTTTCACAAACGAAACAAGTTGCCTGCGGGCGTCCCTAACTGCCGGGGAAAAATCCTCAACCATGCTGAGATCAGTGCCCTTAAGTTTGCGTCCATTTGAGAGCACCATTTTTTTTTTCTTATAATGATTAAACCTAACAGTTAGTGGGCGCGGGTGATTAGCAGAATAGCGACCAACACGATGCACTCGCTCTATGTCTTGAGGTTCAAGTGGCACGTTCAGGTGGTATAGACGTAAAATGTTTTCTTCAGACGCGGCCGACGTTTCTGATGCTGCTGTATCAGGAAGGCCGTAAAACACAAGATTGTTTCGTCTTGAGCGATTCTCTGCATCGTCAACGCGGGCATTCAGAGTGTGAACAAGCTTTGCTGTTTGCTCGATATCCGTCCTTATGGTCTGTATCTCTACTTGCATTGGTAGTAGTTTCTGATAATGGCCCTCTAGATCCGCTAACCTCTTGCTTAAGTCGACGAGTGTGGCACTTGTAGCCGTGCATTGGCTTTTAAGGCCCTGCATGTCGGCTATTATTGTGGTTTGGCCAGCGGACAGTTTTTTCAGTTCGGCAAGCACAGCACCATTAGCAGGACCAGGGTTCATTTCAATATCCCCTGAATGTAACAAAATCGATCTAATCACACTGAGACACTCACAAACAATATCAAAGCAGCACTGCGGGCTCAGAAGCTGCACCAAAAAGTAATTGCTAGTTCTCTTAGTATAAAAGTAGTCTGGTTCACAAACCTGCATGATGAATAGAAGTGGGTTACTGGTGCGTGTTGTGGCACAGCCACCAAGCCCACAGAGCGCGGATGATGGCAGTGGTTCCTATATAGCTGGCTCTGCAATTGTTGTCGATGACAGCGCTGCTCTCGGTAATTGCTTAAGCATCCAGTTTTGAGGTGGTGGTGCATTTGGAGAGGCAGAATGACTGTCGACACATATGCGCCAACTAATCACATCAATCCCGGTTGTCAGATCTGGCGGTTCCCTCACGACGCTCGCTGACATCACCATCGAGGGCAGCAGCATCCATGCGACAGCAGAAAGGAAAACCTGCATGATGAATAGAAGTGGGTTACTGGTGCGTGTTGTGGCACAGCCACCGAGCCGAAGTTTGTTGTAATATGGATACTGAGATATTTGTACAAGGGGGGGACAGTGACAGCACTGTTATTAAGCGAGTAAGTGTAAAGAGAGTTTGTTTTCTTTTTGGCTGATGGTCATTAATTTCCATTTTTCTGTATTTAGTGACATTTGCCATTGTGTGCACCAGTTTGTAATTTTGTGCACCAGTTTGTGTGCACCAGTTTGAGCATGTGTCGAGCGCAATCCATTATACTCAACCCTTCTTTAAATAAAAACAAATAGAAGAACTTAAGCAAGTCTTACGTAAATGCAGACAGAACGAACCGTATAACCGGCCTTTCAGTACTGCCTAGTTACCTTATTTACTCACTTCTAATGCACCCTCGATTATAACGTGCACCCGTTTTCCATGAAAAGAAAAGTACAATATTGCGCACCTCGTGCTTTTGTATAGAAATACTATTTTCTCTCATTTGGAAACAACAGGTTTATTCCCAATCCTTTAAAGTTTCAATGAATAAAAACACAAATGGAAGTGGCGTGCCTTGCCGCCAAGATTTTCACTGCGCTGGTACAAGTCGCATGGGGCAATAAATGTCACTTTGTGTATCGCATACCTCTCTCATGCGGACTGTCCTATATTGGCCAGACAGGTCGTTGCGTTAATGACCGCATGCGTGAGCATCGCTATTTGCTACTTACAGATACAGGAGGGAACTTGCCATTGCATTGCAATAAGCACTATGGCCAACCAGTTTTTGATAGTGTGTTGATAGTGGGGAGAGAGCGCAGCAAACTGCAAAGAGAAATTAGCAAAGCGTTCCACATGAAAAAGTTGGGCGCGCATACATGTGTGAGTGAACCTTCGGTTCATATCAATGATAAAGAACTTCAATTTCTAAATTTATTATGTTAATCCAAGTGTTGTTGTCTTTGTCGGGAAGGGTTGTGACTTGGCTTTTGTGTACGTGTATATCTTTTGTTGACATTTGACTGCAAACCTTGTTATTGTTCTTGGGTGTATACGCATGCGTGGCAGTGATTTGTGGAATGTATTCACAATAAACTTCAGGTGTAAGTTCAGCATTGTCCAGCATTTCTACTTACTTGTGCTCGTGTCCGTACTTGCTGGAAACAGTTATATGTTCACCATGCACCAACTGGCCCAGCAAACTACTCTACTTGTCTCCTCTTATTCATTATGTTGTCAAGGCTAAATATATGGACAAATGATCGCTCATTGGGGCATCAAGGACGCTTCCTGTATTGAACTATTTGTGCTATTCATAATGAACAAGTCTAGTAGAGTAGAATTGCTATCGGTAATATGTGTTGGGATAGTGATTACATTTAAGAAAAAGGAAGCAAGAAGGTCTGACAATCTCATCTGTTTGGGTGTATTGCTCAACATATCTATGTTAATGTCTCCTCCCACAACCAATATATAATTAAGCTCATTGACAACAGAAAATAGATTTTCTAAATATTGAATAAATGAATCAATATTTCCATCAGGTGGCCTGTACAACACTACAAACATATTGCTCTGATACTTTAAGGTTAATACCTCAATGTCCTCTGTACACTGAGACAAATCTTCAATATATTCGTACACAAATCCAGTCTTTACATGTTGCATACACCACCGCCAATTTTTTATTTTCTATTTTGGTGTACAACTTTATATCCATCAATATGATACACATCTGTATATCTACAGTACCAAGTTTCATTCACCATAATAACGGAGAATAAGAAATTGAAGTCATCAAGAAATGAAAGAAAATTTTCTTTTGAACGACCTGATTGCATATTAATATGAAGAAATGTCAGCAGCTGCATATGATGGTCGCTTACATATGAGTTCAATTCAGATGCACTGGAATGCATCACCATTGTTCCCTACAAAAAATATAGTAAGGATGTCACTAGGCTAGACTAGTTTAGTCAAATCGGCATCAGTAGTTACATGTAAAAGGGGAGTCCTGTCTGCCTTCCTCATGAAAATTTTGCCCTGTGATACCCACACATATTTCCATTCCCTTTCACGCCTTGCTTGCCGTGCTTTACTGAGCAGAATCTTCAATTCCATGCAGAGGTGCTCATTTCTATAAACTGGGTTATTCTTGTCAAAACCAAGATAACTGCTGTCTAGTTTAGCCTTTTTTGCTGCAAACAACAGTTTGTCTCGCACAGTTCTAGTGAGGAATCGGACGATCACATTAGATTTCTTTTTATCTTTTGACAATATGCAGTGCGACATGTCAATGTCTTTTTTCTGTGACGTCAGTTGCTAAGCATTTAGCAATGTTTGCAACAGGTTTCTGCAAGTCTTCATTCTCGGTTTGCAGAAGACCTTGGATTTCGATATTCATATTTCTACTGTATTGCTTCAGCTCAACAATCTCCTGCTTAGCTTCCCTGAGGTCCCTCCGCAGTTTTACATTTTCATTGCGGCACTGCGCACTCTCAGCTTTTACCGCGTCTATTTCATTGTGGAAAGCCTCTACATCAGTTCTAAAGTGCTCAAAGTTCTCGTTCATGAGGCTAATGGCGTCTTGAACACCTCTAAGTTCAGTAAATATTTGAGTGTTCAAGGAAGTGACCTTCATTTCATTCCTTAATATGCCAGTCACTATTTTTGCAGCCAACTACTGCACACGTCTTCAATCCACATGATTCAATCCAGCTTCGTTGGAGCACAGTGCATTAGTGAAAACTTGGTTGCATTTCCGACAGCTGATCGCACAGAAGCAAGGTAAAAATGGTAATGGTTTCGTATTCGTGCGCTGTCACTGAGACTACGTGTGGCGCACTACCGAAAGCGCTATCTCATTTCTCTAGGACAGACTCCTCCTCGAAAAGGGTCAATAGCTTACAACACACTATCAACATTCAAAATTGATTCCATGTGCTGTATTTTGCCGTGAAAGCTGTGGTTGATTAGCTAATTAAGCCCTAAATGAAGAACATCCTGTTTTGTATATCATAATGATATTCATTATAGGAAAAAAAATTCAATTTTTAAATCAGCTGGTAAAAATACATGAACTGTGCAAATTTTATTCGAATTGTATAAAAAAGTCATAGTTATTTTAAGTGCCTTGTCTCCCCTTAATGGGCGTTGCATTTCTGTTACTTGTATTATGTACAGCATGTCAGGGAGCCATACTCAGGCTGCTTTATAGTTGTGTTGCTTGTGACGACAGACACAAATGTTTTCTTCACCTACTGCAGGTTCCACCTTGTTTCGTTCCTGGTATCCCATCTCTTCGTGAATATCCAAGGTAAGCAATGTGTTTGATGTATTGTCTGCAGATAACCCTTGAAGTCTTCAACACAAGTCTCTGTGCATAGTGTCGTAGTTCCTGTACCATTTAGGGGACGTGCTGGATGAAAAATGGCATTAGAAACTAAATTTTTTTTTATTGTGAAAATATGCTATAAGTAGAAGGTGAGAAAAACATAATACATTGAAATCCCAATAATTAAGATCTCTTCATTTGAATTGATGGATAATGTGAAATGCTCTGCTGGATCCAGTTGTCATGAGTCACCGGCAAGACCTGTATGACAATGTGAAAAAAATGAAGACATCGGTCGACGGAACGGAGAAGGGACCTGCAGGCGAGAAGCATGTGAACCGTGAAATAAGAAGAATAAATTAAGAAAAAGGATATGCAGGCGGAGATGAGCTGGCATTGCTGGCGTGGTCAAGAGGCAAGACAGTGCCACTTCCAGCTGTGCACTGAAGACGAGAGGCAGCAGCTTCGGGGACCACGGACCAGAGAGGGGATGTTCGTGAGTTGGTCAGCGACAACTCCAGCTCCTGAGCCTTGACTGTGTCGCCGTGGCTGTGTTCCGTGGCCCCGGTCCAACCCAACGCTGCCGAAACCGGTTGCTGTCCCGTGCAACGAAGGCAGTCGCCTGGCCGCGTCAGCAGCGCAACAGCCGACTGGTCCAGACTGCACCCTGTGTAATGCAGGTCGCTGCAGAAGACTACAACCTCAACACTCTCGTCAGAGGTTGACGCCCAAGCTGTGTTGGAACCACGCAGGCCAATGTCGTTTGCCACGCTGAGCCGGAGTCCAACATACTGGCGACAGTCAGAACGTTCATTTGCTCGTGACATCGAGTTGGTTAGTCGAGCGGAAGAACAATATGTAGTTGCGGGCTTGTTTGTTTTTTATGTGTATAGCTAGTTTTTAGGAGTGTTTCGTGTGTGTATAATGTTTATAGTGTGTCAGGGTAGTTTGCTGTTTTTTTCTTTCATTATTTTTTTTTCTTCTAGATAAATGTTCTCTAACATTTGAATTGTGTCTCTGTCCATTTCTGGGGTGCTGAAATTCGTGACATCAGTAAAGCCCTATGTGTTTGAATAGTGAAAAGCTCTCTACAATTTCAATTCCTAAAAATATGCAATGGTTATTTGCGACAAAATTTCTCACTCCCATGGACCACTTGTTGGACAAGTCCGAGGTAAAGGCTAAGGCTCAACGTGCCGCTAACTACCTTAAGCTTGCTTGTCGTAAAAATAACGAGGAAGGTGCATGCCTTCTTTTCCCATCCAGCTTGAAAGCAACAGGAAGGAGCCATCTGTGCGTTCTCTATTACTTTACCATGTGTGCTCCCCCCCCCCCCCATTTCTCTCTCCTAGCATGTGCTTGATCACATTACTGCGCAGCTGATTATGTCACCTCTAACATTGGGCACAAGACTGTAAATAAGAGAGGATGACGTAAGTCCAGCCATCATCCTCCTCGGCTCACTGTCACACCTACAGCAAACAGCATGCCAGGCTTGATCTTATCGCTCTTGCTTTCGGCACATGTTGCATGCTGATGGACAAATAAGACTTTTTCAATGCGACCCCAGTGTTGGTATTGTGCGCTATGGTGTACTGGTATGGGGCAGTGTGTCATCCATATAGCAAAACAAGGGGAAAACCAAGGTCACATCTGCGATGATGGCACCAGATGGGTGCTGCAATCGAGTGGTTTGCTTAGCATGAAAAATTTAAATCTGTTGTCCAAAAATTTCTGAATTTATAAACTAAAACACTTTCAAAACACAATTGAAATTATCATAATTTGCAAAATATAAATCATACAAACTGTTAAGATAAATGCTGTCCGCACTTGCACGTATCCAATCACAGATGATGCAGTGTTCCTGATCGTTTGCTCAGCATTTTGGTAGCAGAAGACAAACACACTCATCTGCTCATTCCATTCAGTAAGCATGTATATTTTGTAAGCAGACATTTATTCTCATATATTTTGTAAGCAGACATCTATTCTCTATGCTTTATACAGGCCTCCTGACACCCTCCAGAATTCTTAGCTGAACTACAGGTTCACATGCGCCAGCATAAAAACAAGAAAATAATTTTGGCTTTCAATTTTAATTTCCCTGGTATTAATTGGGATCGGCTTGATGCTGAAAATGATGCAAATGTTATCTTCGACGTAATGTTAGAGCACGATATTATACAAGTTGTAAACCAGCCGACTTGGCTGCATGGCTCTTCCAGTTCTGTTTTAGATTTAGTGTTCCTTCCACATTATACTGTATGTATAGTACACAGGCTATCTGACCACAAACTCGTCAATGTTTCTAGGCCAATTTCTTGCCATAAAGTACAAAAGGAAACTGCTGTACATTACTACAAAGATTACTCACATGCGGATGATGCGTCAATTATTGATCACTTGGAGGCATGTCTTACCGATTTTGATAGTGGTGATGTTAGTGTTTTATGGGAACATTTTAAAAGCAGTTTGCTGGGCCAGTTGGTGCATGGTGAACATATAACTGTTTCCAGCAAGTACGGACATGAGCACAAGTAAGTAGATATGGACAGGACAACGCTGAACTTACAACTGAAGTTTATTGTGATGGTAAAGTGAAAAGATTAAAAAAGAACTAAGCACCACTTAACGTCATAGCACAATCCACTGGAAGCCTTGCAAGAGCATTGCATCATTCAAAGGAACAATATGTCGGTACAATGCTACCAAGCTTTATTAAAACCCACCAAACTAAATTTTGGAACTACTTGAGTGAAAAAAAGAAACCAGTTTCACAGATTTCTGCTAACGGCATCATTATTAACGAACAAAGAGGCATTACCGAATAATTAAATATATACTTCAACAGCATATTTTCTGCTGCAACTGATGGCCTTCTTGCTGCCACAGACACTGCGATTACAAGTTTTTCAAATATTATTAGTTACCCTGGAGTTCTCTCAATGCTACTTAACTTGAAAACTAAGACTTCTTCTGGTCTACTCTAATTTCCTGGCGGCGAGGGTTAACCTTGTGTGGCTAACCAGCCTTGGTTACACCATGTACGGTTATAGTAGTGGCGTACAGCTGGCATTCACAAGTCTTGAGATACAAGCCTTGTGGCGTCCCCATGTTGGGCTCGGTGGTGGGCGGCTGGCGCTGCTACCGAAGACAAATACTTTTTATGGCTACTCCATCCATTTCTCTAACTGATCGTCCTCTAAAAAGGGGGCGCAACGAAGCAACCACTCGATTTTTCTTCAAGAGCTACGACAACTTTGCAAAGTACCATGTAATCCACAGTGACGGCAGTATAACAGCCAGAAAACTATCTCCCTTCAAAGTTTCGAAGTGCCTAAGAGACACATTAGGCCCAGGATTCAAAGCTACAAGGATGACTAGTGGCGACATCCTTCTGGAACTGAACGACAAAGAACAACTTAAAAAGCTTACAGACCTCAAATTCATTGGTGACATAGCAGTAACTGTCACGGCGCACCGTTCGATGAACAGTGTTCGTGGGGTAATCTCTGATGAAGACATGATTGATCTTAGTGAAGAAGAATTGCTTGAAGGTTTCGCAGAACAAAATGTGACGAAAGTTCAAAGAATCATGATCCGTCGGAATGACACCGAAATCCCTACAAAACATGTAATCCTTACATTCGGCTCCACCACACTACCAGACTCAGTCGAAGCAGGCTATGTGAAAATCCGTGTGAGGGCCTATATCCCCAATCCTAGACGTTGTTTCAAATGCCAGAGGTTTGGGCACAGCTCTCAGACATGCAGAGGAAAATTAACATGTGCCAAATGCAGTTCTAACGATCATCCATCAGATAATTGTAATGCTGAATCACACTGCACGAACTGTGAAGGGGATCATCCTGCATTCTCACGATCATGCCCAATCTGGAAAAGGGAGAAAGAAATCATTGCGCTTAAGATAAATGAAAACATCACATTCTCTGAAGCACGAAAGCGACTTACATTTCCTCGCAACGAAAGTTTTGCCGCTGTGACGAGGCAGGGGGCCCTCTCACAACGGCCTAAAGAGCCCGCCCTGGTCACACGCAGTGAACCACGGGGGACTTCTTCTGCCCCCACACAGGCAGCACCCAGTGCTGCCAAATCCAACAACACGCAGACCTTGCTCTCGCAGGGCTGCATTACTGTGCAAAAATCGAGGCCCGAGACACGACCCTCAGAGCCTCGTGACCCCGCCTCCACCGCCTCTCAGAAGGAGATGGAGGTTGACACAAGTACATCGGTGCCAGTGGCACCAAAAGACAAGCGCAGCTTGCTTGAGGGACGTAAAAAAGAAAAAAACCTTCGAATAATTCCACCAAAACCTAAATAACATTATCACTCTACACAGAACACTTCCAAAAACACCTTTGTCATAATGGATGTTCAGATATTGCAATGGAATGCCAGAGGGCTTTTGCATAACCTAGATGACGTCAAAGAATTGTTATCTACATATAAGCCTAGAGTGTTCTGTGTTCAGGAGACGCACTTAAAATCAAGTGACTCGAACTTTCTAACTCAGTTTGGAATTTTTCGTAAAGACCGTGATGATGGACATGCTGCATCAGGTGGCGTGGCAATAATAATATCAAAGACTGTTGCATGCCAAAATCTCCAACTTAACACGCCTTATGAAGCAGTAGCCATACGAGCTATTTTGCTTAATAGGCTTGTTACTGTATGCTCTTTGTACATCCCACCAGACAAGAGGCTCGACATTACTGAGTTTGAAAAACTAATAGACCAGCTTCCTGAGCCGTATATTGTGGTTGGTGATTTTAATGCCCATAGTGGACTCTGGGGGGACTCACGCTGTGATGCAAGAGGCCGCGTAATTGAAAAATTCCTTCTATCCTCTGCAGCATCCCTGTTTAACAAAAAGTTTCCGACTTATTATAGCATTACGCATAACACCTACTCCTCAATAGATCTGGCGGTTGGCTCTGCAACACTTATGCCATTGCTTGAATGGAGAGCTCTCACAGACTCCTTTGGAAGTGACCATTTTCCAGTTCTTTTAGAGGCAATACATACGTATGACCCACCTGTGAATCCAAAAAAATGGAAACTAAATGCTGCAAACTGGGCAGAATTCAAAGAGCTCGCATGTATATCCCTTGAATCCATAAGGCAGCTTGACATTGAAGAAATGACTGCCTATATAACTGAACACATTATTCATGCCGCGAAACAATCGATACCACAAACCTCTGGTAAAATAGTGAATCCTAAGCCCTGGTGGAATGAAGAGTGCAAGCAAGCACGAAAAGAACAAAACAAAGCCTGGCGTACGTTTTCCAAATATCCAACAGAAGAAAACCTTATAAATTTCAAACGTGCAAAAGCAAACGGAAGACGTATTCGTTGGGAAGCCAAGAGAGATAGTTGGAGAAATTATATCGGCTCAATAAACTCATACAAAGATAGCCAGAAAGTGTACAGTAGGGTTCGAAGGCTGAAGGGGAATACCCAACTACCCTTGCCCGTGGTAAATGACACTGCTACTACATTAGAAGGGCAAGCAGATGCTTTGGGCGAACACTTTGAGCACATATCGAGTTGCGCGAACTACACAAAAGCATTCCTAACCTATAAAAAATTAGCTGAGTCAATACCCTTCTCCTTCCGAAAATCCCATAGCGATGGGTACAATTGCCCATTCACGATGCAAGAATTAAAAATAGCTTTGCACAACTGCAAAAACTCTGCGCCAGGATTAGACTGTATTAATTATGAGATGGTCAAGCACCTACCCGAGGAAACACTTGAATGCCTCTTATACCTGTTCAATAAAATTTTCTGCAGTGGTCGATTGCCGTCCTGCTGGAAGGAAGCTATAGTAGTGCCAATATTAAAGCATGGAAAAGACCCCTCCTATGTACAGAGCTACAGACCTATCGCTCTAACGAGCTGTGTATGTAAGGTGTTTGAAAAAATGACAAACCGCCGATTAATGTTCTTTTTGGAATACAATGGAATTCTGGATCCCCACCAAGCCGGTTTTAGACCAGGAAGGTGTACAACAGATAGCCTAGTTCTACTTGAGAGTTATATACGAGACGCATTTGTTCATAAGCAATACTGTCTATCAGTATTTTTTGATCTCGAAAAAGCTTATGACACTACCTGGAGGTATGGCATATTGCAAGACCTCGCGTCGTATGGCGTGTCAGGCAACATGTTTAATATAATAAAAAGCTACCTGTCCGAACGAAAGTACAGAGTAAGGGTGGGAACTGCAGTGTCGAGAGTCTTCGTGCAAGAAAACGGTGTACCACAAGGAGTGCTTAGCTGCACACTATTCTTAGTTAAAATGAACACACTACAAAAAACACTCCCACCATTTATATCCTACTCACTCTATGTAGACGATATACAGATAAGTTTTAAATCATGCAATCTGTCCATATGCGAGAGGCAGATTCAGCTGGGAGTGAACAGGCTTTCAAAATGGGCGGACAAGAATGGATTTCGCTTTAGTGAAGAAAAGACGACATGCGTGTTATTTTCTCGGAAAAGAGGCATACATCCTGAACCGAATATTACGATGAACGGGTATGTGCTTAGTGTAAAAAAGGAGCAGAAATTTCTCGGTGTTATATTGGATGATAAGCTCTCGTTTGTGCAACATATAAAAAACATAAAAATGAAATGCTTAAAAACTATGAATATCCTCAAAATTCTTTCGCACCAGTCGTGGGGAACTGACAAGAAATGCTTGCTCTCGCTGTATAACAGTTTGATTAGAACACGTATCGATTACGGGAACCTTGTTTATCAATCAGCTTCACGTTCTGTTTTAAAAATTCTCGATCCTGTACATAACCTTGGCATGCGGCTGGCCCTAGGTGCATTCCGTACTAGCCCTGTTCCAAGTTTGCACGTAGAAGCTAATCAGTGGAACCTAGACCGACAACGTAACTACTGTAGTTTTATGTACGCACTTAAGATTAGTTCCAACCGAGAACACCCGTGTTACAAAATGTTGAAGAGCACAGAAACGGAAACCCTCTTTGCAAAGCGGCCATCATTAGCAAAGCCATTTCCACTGAAAGCACTGTCGCTATGTCAAGAAAACAACATATTGCTGTCGGACGTTCACCTGCATAACCCTAACGAGTTAGTAGCACCATGGGAATCGGTCATTATACATTGTGACTTCTCGTTCACCGAAATAAACAAAAAGCATACACCCCAAGAAGCTGTAAAACAACACCTCTTATTACTACAGAGTAAGTACAAGTGTCCGGAATTTTACACTGATGCTTCAAAAACTGCTGAAACAACATCATGTGCTGCAATTGGTCCAGATTTTGTAGCCCATTTAAGATTAAACAAATACACAAGTATCTTCACTGCTGAAGCTCACGCTATACTCCTCGCAGTTAAAGAAATAACAACAAAACAGATCAATCAATCGATAATATACACAGATGCCTTAAGTGTGGTCCGGTCAATACACATTGAAAAACAAAGAAAGAATCCAGTGATAAACACTCTCATCAGCAGCTTAACCTTAGCCTACAAGAGAGGGCTACATATTATAATCTGCTGGGTACCTGGCCATACTAGTATACCTGGTAACGAAGCAGCAGACGCAAATGCGGCCTTAGCAGGTCTAAGGCCCCAAATAGATTTAAGTTATGTACCATATACAGATATGAAACCTGTCGTTCGAGGAATACTGCGTCGCGCATGGCAAGAATCTTGGGACACAGAAAACAATAACAAACTTCACATCATCCAACCCTACATTACCCAAACACCTGTATACCGGCATAGACAGGAGGAAGTAATCATGTCGAGACTGAGGATAGGACACACACATGCAACTCACTCATACTTGCTAACCGGTAATGATCCACCGGTCTGCATTAGATGTGGAAATCAACTCACAGTCATCCACGTTCTTATACAATGCCCTGGCATGGAAGCTACGCGAAAAAAATACTTTCCTGAACTTTACCGTACCAATTTACCTATGCATCCTGCATTTTTCCTATCGGCTGAGCCGATGTTCCCCCTCGACCGGCTGTTAAGTTATCTTAATGATGTGAACTTTTTGAAGAATATATCTTACCGCTTTTAAACTCATCTTCTCTACGCTGCCTGAAATCCTACATGATCATCCTAAATTCTCCCAAGAAATGCAAGCCTCGTGTTTTTAATTCCTAGGCCTTTACAGCCACCGCAGTACATCACAGGCATTGCAACTCACTATACCCGCTGACAGGTTTATAACATTCTACTGCACTACTAAACATCGTTGCTGGCGCTCTTTGGCCGTTGTAGCCCTTGCGCCATAAATACTAATTAATTAATTAATTAATTAAGACTTCTTCTGGACGTGATAACATACCAAATGTTTTTCTTTGCCGGTATGCCGAACCTCTAGCAAAGTACCTTGTCATCATATTTCATGCTTCCTTGTCGTGTTCGAGTTTGCCGAAGGACTGGAGGACAGCTTGTCTGGTGCCCATTTTTGAAAAAGGCGACCGACTACTTTTAGAAAACTATCGCCCGATCTCACTAACATCAAGTTGCTGTAAACTAATTGAGCATATTATTGCGAAAGCCCTCTATGATATTCTTGAAGAGAACAAAATTCTTCCCAACTCTCAACATGGTTTCAGAAAGGGATATTCTACAGTAACAGAACTAATCACGGTCATTCACACTTTTGTTTTTTCCGTTGAAAACGACAATCAAATTGATTTAATTTTCTGGATTTTAGTAAAGCCTTCGATAAGGTACCTCATTCCAAACTAATATTTAAACTAAAAGCTATGGCACACCAGGAGTACTTGTTTCTTGGATCATTGAATACTTAAGCAATCGCAAACAGTTCGTGTATGTAGGTGGGCATCACTCGGCCTGTCTTCCAGTGACATCTGGGGTACTACAGGGAAGTGTACTGGGCCCTTTGTTGTTCCTCCTGTATGTGAATGACAGTGTTGATATTGTAAAGCTGAATGCTCAAATAAGAATATTAGCAGATGAGTGTGTTTTGTTTAAAGAAATTATCCACACTAGTGACCAAGATGATCTCAATGATAGCCTTAGTAAAATTTTCTGTTGCTGCACTCAATGGGGGATCACCTTGAATATTGAAAAAAGTATTTTTCTTCGCATTTCCCGCAAGAAAACATCTCTCCCTTATAGTTATATTGTCGACCCTCCTGACATTTCTGCAGCCAGCATACCTGTCACCGTTCTCTCTCTGGCTGCTTTTCGCAACATTGGAGCCGAACAATGTCGGAACGCCTCCTTACAACGCTTTATTCAACGGTTCACTTCAACGACGCCTGATCCTTCCCTTCACATGTTTGAACTCCAAGATGGTATATTGTACCGCTCTAACATGCGCCGGGCAGCTCTGCTCGACTCTTCGCTATGCCTGAGCATTTGCGTCAGACTGTTCTCGCCCAGCTTCATGATGTACCGACCGCCGGTCACCTTGGCGTATCACGGACTTATGACCGCGTTCGTCGACACTTCTTTTGGCCTGGTCTATACCGTGACATCTGCCGTTATGTTGCTACGTGTGACCTTTGTCAACGACGAAAAAAGCCGACCACACTTTCTGCTGGTCGCCTTCAACCACGTGACATACTATCAGAACCATTCTTCCGTGTGGGTGTTGATCTTTTAAGCCCTTTTCCTATGTCTACTTTGGGAAACAAGTGGATTGCTGTAGCAATAGACTAAGCCACCCGATATGCAATCACACGGGCTCTTCCGACAAGCTGTGCAACTGATGTCGCCGACTTCCTCCTAGATAACATCATCCTTCACCACGGTGCCCCTTGACAGCTCCTCACCGACCGAGGCCGCTACTTTCTTTCTAAAGTTGTCAATGACATTCTACACTCGTGCGCAACTAAACACAAACTTGCTACTGCTTACCATTCACAAATGAACGGTCTAACCGAGCGCCTTAACTGCACTGTTACTGACATGCTGTCCATATTGTCTCCGCTGACCATTGCGACTGGGACATTGCACTGCCGTTCGTTACTTTCGCCTATAATTCGTCTCGCCATGATACCACAGGCTTCTCTCCATTCTTCCTCTTGTTTGGCCGCGACCCTACGCTACCTTTCGACACCGTTCTGCCTGCTAGTCTGCTAGCCCGTGAAGCCACAATCAAAGCACAAGAAGCAGGCCATATTGCCCGATGTCGACTTGTGGAGTCGCAGGACAATAAGTGGCACTTGTATGACGCCCGCCATCGTGACAGCCATTAGGCACCGGGTGCCCTGGTTCTCCTTTGGTCGCTGTTGCGATGCGTTGGCCTCTCGGAGAAGTTACTTTCACGCTACTCTGGCCCTTGCCAGGTCTTGCGTCAAGTAATGTTACTTACGAAATTGCCCCTCTTGAGGCTACCGTGGCTCAGCATCACTCCAACGTGGTCCACATCGCGCGTCTTAAGTTGTATCACTCGCCTGCCTCCTAACCAGCACCGAGCCGGTGCTTCAGCCGCCGGGGGTCATGTGAAACGCTGACGAAAACATTTTCAGCTTGATCGGAAGAAGACGACGCTCTGGACTTGACGTGCTGTCTACCATCTTGTCAGCTGCTACAGGTATCGTAAATATCCTGTAAATATACATCTGACTGTTCTTATCCCCGTAACAATATTCTAGGCTCCTCTGCACTTAAACATATTTCTAACTAGGTGTCACCTTTTGCAGCAACCTGTCCTGGCACCTTCACGTGCAAAATATATCTTTCTCTGCTTTCTGTAAACTGTGCTTTCTCAAATACAAGCTTAAGCACACCCCAACCTCTGTTAAACTGCTTGCTTATTATTACTACTTAAACGGACCCTGAAATGATTTTGACGATTTTCTACAAACGTGCTGAGTCGTTAGAGTAGGTCCTTCTGATCATTAATTGACACATCTAAGTGCTCTGCGTAAAGCGTTTAATTTATTATAAGGTTTTCAAAATGCACATCGCTGCCGATTGCAGCACGCTGCTCGGCGGAATTTTAAGCCGCCCCTGCTCATATGACGGAAATCGCCCATATGACGTCAGTGGGGCGAGTTATCCGATTGGCTGACCAGGGCGCATGATCGATAATTTTTCCAATTTTATGGTAAACAAATGATGTTTGTAATAGTTGGAATGTTAGTCAATTTGTTTTTATAAAAAGAAAGTAACATAAAGAGAATGCACAAGAACAATTTTTCAGTACACTTAAGCACTTCTGGCACACAGCAAGTGTCGTCTGCTTGTGTTACAATGTGCTCCATCTTTGACGAGAGCTCCTCCGTCAGTGTTGGTTTGTCTTTTCGTGAGCGCTATGATTCGACTTTGTTGCATTGTGGACTGCAAACGTAGTGACTGGCAGTATGTCAAGCTGCGATGTCGTGTCCTTCTGCAAGCCAGTAGACGAGCGGACTGGCTGCAGCGCATTGCACCGATGGGCGCCAGGATTTGTGCGATTCCGGCCGTTGCCTTACAACGGAAGATTACTAACGCAATATAGTTTCGCGAGTCTGGGATTAGGGTTAACGCAAGCGCAAGAGGACAGGGCCTGGCCGTGTCCCCTTACGTGTCGTTTCAGGGGAGGAACAGAAGCGCAAATGTGAATGGTCTGCACGGTGCAGCCACCTGGTGGCATAGAGCTCAACCACACACCGTAGCAGTAACAAAATGTATTCTTCTTTGCTGCTGGTGTAAATTTTTCTCTTGAGTGTAATCATTAACAGGTTGTTTTTGTAAATGTTTAAAATGTTTTGCACTTGGTTAGAGCAATATTAGCTCTTTCTTTGGCAGGTTAAGCTCTGCGCCAACGAGTGGCTGGACCATGGAGACGGATCAGGCAGCTCTCGTACATCTACGCTAAAGTTCCTTCATCAGCTTGAGTTTATGCCTTTACCGTTCCGTCGAAACGTTCTGCTAGTGTGTGATTACCGGAATACAGAATGCTCGCAACGCACGCTGCTTCGGTTGCTCTCACTTGGGGTTGATGGCCAAGCTGCTAGCAGAGACGTTGCGCGTGGGCGGGCTCCAGAATACCCGGAAGTGGACGATGTGACGTCGCATTGTGGCACAGAACCAGTCAAGGCGGAGCTTAGCCCCAATCGCTCAACGAACGAGTTGAGGAAGAAAAGCATGGCTAGGGAGGAGAGTAACTTGTAATCGCTTGTAGCTACATTAATACATAACGCTTCACTTAAATTGTGGTGCGAATGTTTTACGTAAGCTGTACCCTACGCGTTTACAAAATTTGTCCGAACCGTTCCAGCGGCCCTTTAATTCGACTGAAGCTCAAGTACGCCTGTATTACTTGGGATCCCTACACTCAATGTAACATAAAGAAACTTGAACGAATCCAAAGACAGGCTATCTGGTTTGTTTACAACAAATTTTCCACGTTCGACTCGCCAACTGAACTAATGAGGTCTAATAATATTCCTACACTTGAATCGCATCGAAAAAAATTACGGCTTGACTTTCTTTCTCAGTTACTTAATAACAAATTGGCACTCGACGCAGCATTGTATGTAAGTCCACTAGTAACGAGACCTACTCGCCAACATCACCAAAATGCACTAACCCCCTATTTTTCCCAAACCAACCTATTTAAATACCCTTTCTTTTCACGCACCATTAATGACTGGAATGACTTGCCTTTATGAAACTTGTATCATGATTGTTTACTTTGTGTATCAGCATTATTGCCATATTGTTGCAGCATTTTGTTGTATTGACATTGCTTTACTTCTTGTGACCTAATATTGTATTATCCACCCTGCATGGACTTCGTGTCCTCAGTATGTATTAAATAAAAATAAATGAATAATATGTTTTGATATCGAGGTATTTCGAAACACACGAGGATGAGAAGGCCTGAAGGAGCATCTGCACTGTGCTTGGTGGGCAGGGTGTCTACCAACCGGGAAAACCGGGAAAACTAGGAATTCTCAGGGATTTTCAATCGTCTGGAAAAACTCAGGGAATTTGTGCTTCTATCAGGGAAAATTAGCTGTAATTTTATTGAAAGGGAAAGAAAGTCGCGGTAAAGCTGGCTCAAGTAGGAGGAGCTTCCAGTGTTTAGTCAACGACCGACTTTCCGGAATCCCGATAATTCGGACGGCTTTGCGGCACCACCACGTACCCCATAGAGCCTATGTATAACAACATCTGAAATTTTGGATGCAAGAACCCTTCGCCATCCGATTTTCCGGACTTTTTGCCGTCATGGCAGGTCCGAAACGGCATTAATAAAACCTCCACGAACGCCACCGTTTTGATTACCTCGTCGCTCCTCGAATGCTCTTACACGCAGATCCGCTGGCAGCCGTAGCCACCACCTCAGCAACGAGAGGCCTACGTGATTCTGCGTTCGCTATTAAGCTTCTCGCCATTCTGTGCAGTGTTTTTCATTGAAAGAATTCGCCGCTATCAGTAATGGCACCGACTCCACCTTTGTGGTCCTCGCGATTGGCTTCGAAACTCTAGAGCACGACGCGTTGCATAATGCCGGTCGCTGAAAGTTAGCTTCGCCTCTCTATAGCAGTATTACGCGGTGAAGCGTACGCAAATTATTGCGGTGAAGCTCAACAAGCGTGGGAAGGGGCAATTGTCACGGGACACGCATGCACCCGCTGCCTTTTGTCACAGGATGAGCACCGATGTGCCTAATAAGTGTACTGGCAGGCCCTCAGAGCTTTTTCTGATGTTCTGTAACAGTAAAGGACATGCAGTGGCGTACCAACTATTTCTAGAGTGTGTGTGCGTATATATATATATATATATATATATATATATATATATATATATATATATATATTGCCAATTACTATTAGAATAAGTGAAATAGCCTGGAAATGCTTGTTATAAGTATATTTAACCGGCGGGGACCTATTTATCAATCACACACGTGAATCACACAGAGTTGTTTGCTTATGTTGATGTACACATTTATGATGAAATAAAAAAAAAATAACCATGGGGGCCCAACAAATGAGCTGAATTTGCATTCATATCTTGCAACTATATAACATTCGCCCTTTATATATAAGTATATATCTATATTACTTTATATATAACTACATAACATTCGCCCTTTATTTTCGCCAAATATAAACAAAATGTAATGTTTAGCTCACGGGGGACATCACTGAAACAAGGACGGAAGGTGTTATGACACATGAAAATAAGGAAAGAAAAAGATGGGCCATTATTATTTACGCTTTTAACCGGACCAGGAACGTAAAAATTTTGTCAAACATTGCAGTTACATGGTCCCCCTCCACTTTCCACAAAATATGAGCCTGTTGTAAACTACAGCTATGTCAGGACACCGGGAAGCATAGTTGATAGCGGCCATATCACACACTGTAATGCTTGAATAAGAAAATGTTTACAAAAGCTGTATTTGATCCAACCACTTCGCACAGAAAGTTTCCATTGGACACCACCAATTTTCGCAAAATTTGGTCTTGGGGGCTTTTATAGTGCTGCCAGAGCAGCGGGCTCAATTCTACCGCAGTCATTAGACACGCTCAAACACGCTGGAATGCTTACATACATAATTTATTACGAAAGCCATCTATTTTGAACTTCACCTCCACATCGCCCATTAATTTGTGCTTACAGTCACCAAACCTAACGAAGCTGCCTTCTTTAGTTCAGTGAGGATACTAGCCGAAACTAGTATATCACGCATGACAAAGTAAGTACAAAAAAAATGAGGGTTCAATGATTATTCGTAACACTTCTCAATAACCCAGAAATATTAAAACTATGCAACACATTCCACTTGAAATGCTGCCTATTCCTTCAAAGTATAAAGTATCTTAAACTCTCTTGGGACAATAGCAGTAGCGTGATAATTTCAAACACTTGTCCAAAATTTTTTGATGCTGTATTTGATCAACATGCATTTACCATCGCACATAAACTTGGCTTATTGCTCCTCTTATGTTCGCACTGTTTTTTCTCAGTTGTTATTGTAATTATGCAAGCGCAGCAGTCTAAGTCTTACACCGCTCGTAAAACAGACTAATAAGGCTATGGACCACTTGCATACCATATACTCACCCATTTGGAGCATTGCCTACACCTTATCCATACCATGCTCCTAATTTCCCCTAGAAATAAACAAGATGCCTTGTTTAGCTCATCAAGAACACCGGAGAAACAAACTGCGAGTCTCGTAATATCCCCTTTGGTTCCGGCATAACATTTGCGAACGCAGCTTATTTTTGCCTATACTGTGTAGTGGTTACAAGGAATAGACAGTGAACATTAGGCTTTGATTAAATTGCACATCTGCTTTCTTAAGGTAACCCATTCCACTTCTCAGTGAAATGTATCCCTTCAAACGACCGCTTTCATGAAGGCACTGCCCTCTTTGACGTCCCTTCAAAGAGGGTAATGCCTTCGTGAAAGTGAAGTGAGGGGTTTTGGTAGTAATCGCTAAATATTTCTTCCCTTGTTGTAATGCTTGAGCCCAATAATTAACCTTTGCAAGTAATTTGAGCAGATGAATAAATATATTTATTGAAGAAACGTAGCACGGCTCACTTTACAATTAATGAATATTAGTTACTATACATTTAGGATGGGTCGGTATAAGGGTCACAGGAATTCTCCCACCTTGACTCGCCTTCTATATGGAGTCTCCAGCAAATAACTAATCTTCGAAAATATTTGCTTCTGTATGCATCTTGTTTTTATTTGTATTTGAGAATGTCTCACTATGAGTTTTACGCATTTTTTGCAATATATTTTTTTTTCGCTGTGCATTTTACTAACTCTTCGCTTCTGATTTCTTTTTGAATAAAATAAAGACTACCCCTTACTATTCAAGCTGGATGAAGTCGTTTTTAAAATTTTTAGCATGCTTACTAGAGAGTGACACCATCGGGCGACATGGTGTCAGCCCGTCTCTAGACATGAAACAAAGTTCTATGTCGCTCAGGGAATTTGGCAAAGGCACTCAGGGAAAACCTGGAAAACTCAGGGAATTTGGAAATGTGAACTTGGTAGACACCCTGGGTGGGTTGCACAGGACTCCGTTCATGCTGCATCAGCCTGAAAAGCAGTCGCCAGGTTTCACTGAAGAAAAAGAAATGTAATTTTCTGTGACGAATGCAGCCACCATTGTTTCCAAATTTCACTCTGCAAAATGGCGCCAAAGGGCAGGAATACAGCCAATATTCCCAATGTGCTCAACCTGAACAAGCCCGGCATTGTTCTAATCGTTGTGCATGAACCACGATGTGCAGAAAAAGAAAATGAAAGAAAGAAAAGAAAAAAAAAAAGACTTCTACAAACCCAGTGCTTGCTGTGCCGATAAAAGAATGTGTGAACACAGCAGGAAAAGCGGCAGCAAGCAATTGGCAAGCTCTGCAAGGACATGCATAACCTCTGTGACAACCATAACTGCTGTTCCTGGAGGCCCTATGTTGCACCATTATGGCTCCGCTTGCCAGCAATGACTTCAGGATGCAGCGACATGATGCTGCAGTAGAATGGAGTGCTCCAACAACCCAGGCCGTCATCACAAAAAGAGCCACGTTCTCGTGCTGTGTCGCACAGTTGATTGGGTGCTTTACTCATACGGGCTCTCCTTAGTTCGAACTCCGTTTTGTTCGAATATATTTGCAGTCCCCTTGGAGTTCAAATTAACGAGATTCTACTGTATGACCCAGCAGTAGTAGCTCCAAGAACGCCAATTTTGAGTAAATATTTCCCACATTTCATCATTTGCCACTTTTTGCTTTGAATCTAAAAGCCACAGCTACATCAGCATTCACAGAAAGTGAATTCTGATGCTCCTGCAACCTGTTTCATTGCAGAGAGGTAATATCAGTAAGTTCTGCAGAAAAATTTTGCAGACTTAGTTAAACACATTCTTTTTCTTCACATTTAGGTGTAATGTAGTTAACGTTCTATTGCCAGTGACACTGTGTCACAGATTCTGCCAGATGGGAGACGGACTGGGTCACAATGCAGGTGCAACACACATCTACAATTCACAAGGTGTATACCAACTGGAAAAACCGGGAATTTTCGGAATTTTGGATAGTCTTGAAATACTCAGGGAAAACTCAGGAAATTTGTGCTTCTGTCAGGAAAAATTAATTGTAATTTAATGAAAGGGAACGAAACTCACGCTAATGCTGGCTCGAGTAACAGAGAGGCACAGAGAGGAATTGTACCGAATCGTGTTTACAGTGTGTCGCCGGCTGGAGGAGTTGACATTCAACAACCGATTTTCCGGACGCCCGATTTTTCGGACAGGCCTGATAATTTAGACGGCTTCGTAGAGTCAACATAGAGAAATATGGAGTCAATGTATAAGACCATATGACATTTCCTACGCAAGAACCCTTTGCTTAGAACGACAGAAAGCTGAGCTAGTTGGTAAGGATTCATAATGCAAAATAGAAGTGAGGCATGCAGACAGGACACAAGAGTAGAGAAGTTCGTGTTGTCCACTTCTCTACTCTTGTGTCCTGTCTGCACGCCTCACTTCTATTTTGCATTATGAACCCTTTGCTGTCTGATTTTCCGGACTTTTTGCCTTGATCGCAGGTCCGAAACGGCATTAACCAAAGCCACCACTGCTGCCATTTTTTATATCTTGCTGCCTCGAACCGGCGCTCTCGCACGCAAAACCGCTGCCAGCCATAGCTACCACCGCGGCAACTCTATGCCCAGCTGCTTCGACGTTCGCTGTTAAGCTTCTTATCATGTGGTGCTGTATTTTTCATTGAAAGAATTTGCCGCTGTCTGCAATAGCACTGGCTCCTCCTTTGTAATCCTTGTGATTCGCTTCGGAGCTTGGAAAGCATGTCGCGTTGCTTAATGCCGGCTTCCAAAAGTCGTCTTCGCCTCAATACAGCAGTATTATGCGATGAAGCATACCAAAAGTGGGAAGGGACAATTATCACTGGACACAGTATGTAATTCTTAGTTATACATGCGTGCACCCGCCGTGTCCTGTCACAGTGCGAGCACCCGAACGCCTAATAAGTGTACTGGCAGGCCTTCAGAGCTTGTCCGGACGTGCCTGTGGCGATTTGAGCCCCTAAGGGCACTAAAAGACGTGATCATTTTTTCACACATTTTTGTGGCCCCTAGGGAGTCCGAAAAATCAGATGTTGGCTGCACAACTGACCAAGAGGATGCTTCAAATGCTCCGTGGGGCGAGCGCACAGCGGAAGGAGGACAAGAACAGAAAGGACGGATGCATTTGAGGAATGAATGGGAAAGGAAGCATGCCGCTGCGCCTTTGAAGGAGCTTCAGCTCAAAAAAACAAAGTGTTGGCTGATGCCGAGATGCAGGTGTTTCTCGGTCAGACCAAAATAAACTCTTTAAAGCAGTGAACCACAATACTGAGGTGTTGTGCGCAGGCTGAGGGTACGTCAGGACACTTGAGGTTGAGTTTCCAGCTGCTGAGAGAGAATCTCACTTGTGACAGAGTTCAGGCCTCATACCAATGAGCTTGCGATCAGTTGATAGAAATAGCTCGCATTCGAAAATATTTGCTTTTGTATACATCTTATTTTTATTCGTATTTGAAAATGTTTGACTCAATTTGCAATAGGTTTGACTGTCT
The DNA here is from genome assembly GCF_038994185.2 of Dermacentor albipictus. NCBI lineage: Eukaryota > Metazoa > Arthropoda > Arachnida > Ixodida > Ixodidae > Dermacentor > Dermacentor albipictus. The sequence goes on along the minus strand of NC_091826.1, from coordinate 1,064,375 downwards.
TTTTCTTAATGATATTTTATTTGCTGTGCATCTTACTAACCCCTCTCTCCTGTTTTCTTTTTGAATAAAATAGATGCTACTCCTTACTGTTCAAACTGGATTAACTAATTTTTTTTTTAACATGCTTACTAGAGAGTGACAGCATTGGGTAACATGGTGTCAGCCCATCTTGACATAAAAGAAAGTTTTGTGTCACTCAGGCAGTCTTGCAAGGGCACTCGGGGGAAACCTGGAACACTTAGGGAGTTTGGAAATGTCGCCTTGGTAAACACACTGAATTCACGTACTTAAGCCTTAAAGGGACTGACAACCAATTTTCATGGTACTGATTTTTTTTTAATGCAATTGCACACCTACCAGTCAGAGTGTAATCATGAAATGGTAACTCGGGAAATGCTGGGGAACATCTTTTATCAGATCTTTTTGATCTGCAGTGAGGATGTAGTTGTTCACTGGAAGCATGCTGAAAACCCTCAAAACAGTGATAGGTGAACACGATAGCGATTATACATTGGCATTAGTGGGAGGCAGACAACAAGTGTGGCCATGCTGTAACAAAGTGTGATTTTGTTTATCAAGTCGATGTTCCTGAAATTAATGTTTTCTGAAGTGTTAAACTATTTCTGCGATAATAGCTACATGTTATCGCGGTTTTCTGTCCAACTGCTTTTGTATTTAACCAGTCAAAGGGAAACCAATTGGATAGAAAATGAAACGACACCTTTAAGTTTGAATAGCAGCGCAAGGACAGCAGAGGGGACAGGAGAGAGAGCATAGTGCTAACTTCAACAGTTTATTTTCTTTTCAGAAAATATAGCAAGTTTTATAGCCACACATTATCACAACAACCAGGCGCAGAATGCCGCAACAAAGCCATACAAAAATTCAACGTGGCATCGATATCCCGAGTTATCTGACCTCCTTGTCAGTTAACGCGACAGAGGACGTACTGACGCACTCATCTTTTAAACATAGAATTTTTTCTGCTTCAATTATTTCATGCATGACACGATCGCTGTGTTTTGCCGTGGTGCTACAGTTTTTGTCTCTTGGCTTACATCCACACAGCAGCAGTGGGTAGAAAGCCAACCCTGTTTAGCGCGTTTGTACTTGTGCTCTTTCAGTCTTTCATTAATGCAGCGGCCTGTCTGTCTGATGTAATATTTACCACAGGACAAGGGGATCTGAGACACCACATTGTTTTGTGCAATCTATGAATTTATTCTTCTGTGTGACAAGGCATCCTTGTTTGGGCCAAGATGTGGGGATGGTTATTTTGCACAGGTTGCCTAATTTTTCACGTGCAGAGAAGACAAATTTGACATTAAAACGCTGAGCAAGTTAACTGTTCAGACTGCTCACTAAAGCTGTCAATCATTTTATGTTTACAGGAGTTTGTTAAAGCATTTTTGCAACATGAGCTAATAATGCCACATTTTATAAGGTTAGAGTACGCGAAGTTGAATGAAATAAGTGGCTTGTAGCCATGTGGGTAGTACATCCAACAAGCACGGTTTTCATGTAAAGATAGCTTAACCTCTAGGAACCTTATTACACCATCCTCAGAAAATTCACGGGTTGGTTCTGGTGGTTTAAAACATTTGTGCACTGTGTCCAGAACTAAAAAAGCATCAGACTCGTACGAACTGGCATCACTGTCAAGAAAAATGAGAAAGTCATCCCCGTATCTAAAAGCAACTAAGACTAGGGCTGATAAAAGCATCCGACACATATCTGTCAAGTTTTGCTAAAAACCAGTCACTTAATATGGGAGCGATGCATGATCTGATGAAAATGCGTTTTTTTTGGAGGTGAGGTTTACTATCCAAGTGGAGGTAAGTTGACTGTAGATAAGAGTAAAGTAATTCTAAAAAACCACTGATACTGATACCAGACTGAGTCTGGAACTTTTAAGGGCCAAATTCATCAATGCATTCATCAATGCAGTGAAGTACTGAAACATGTGGTATAGAATAATAAAGGTCCTCAACTTCAACTGAAAAGGCCAACAGGTTTTCATTGCATCGTGAGCTGACAAATTGCTGGACTGCACCAGAGTTTTTCTACAAGTAACGAATCGTCCACTTTCAAACAATTTAGGTTTTTCTGTAAGAAAAGAGCGACACGTTTTTGCTAGGTGCCATTTTCTGAAACGATAAGCCTAAAAGGCATTTAAACTTTATGGGCAGTGAAGAAAACCTTAAGAGAAACATTTTTTGAGTTGGACATGCCCTTAAGAACAGATTTGAGGTTTAACCTATGAAAAATGCCATTGGCTTTGCTTTTGATCTTTTTCATGGACACCATGTTGTGACAATCAAAAAAGAAAAAAAAAACACTTGTGTTGCGCCTTATCCTGATTCAGAGAAAACACGAGGAAGGTGGGAGATGGAAATTCAGGACGATGAGCAAAACGAGAGCAAGGTGAAAGCAGGAGCCTGCTTTCACCTTGTTCTCATTTTGCTCATCGCTTTATCCTGAAACAGCTTAACTGACATGACTGCAAAGCCACCCTCTTTGTCTGCAGGGAGAACACATAGCGAATGTTCTTTTAGAAAAGAAGTAACACATTTTACCGGTAGTCTTGAAAAACTTGGCTTACGGCGGCTCAGGACGACAACATCGTCTGTTATGCATCGCTTACGCTCGTTCTCAGAAGCACGCTGGGAGACTTACCTGACGGTAGCCAGGAGCTCCGATGGGGAACGCTTCGGCTCAACTGCGAACTTAGGTCCCAGAGAAAGCACATCGGTCACGGGCTGGGGAAGTGCAAGTTTTCCGGGTTGTGAAGCACACAATTGGGCGATTGCTGCCTCATAGGCACAAGAGTACAAAGCTGAAGAAGTTGGGTGTTCCAGAGAAACTCAGTGAACTGTGAAACAGTTCGACTAAGTTCTCGAAGCTTCCTTGCATCCTCAGCGGGACGGCTGGTGACGCGTAGATGAGCACACGAGTACTCATTGTACAACCGTGCTTGCCTCTTCATTTCAGCCTTCGGGATTTCGCAGATTGTCGTCTTATGTCCTTGAGAAGGAGTGAAGCCACTGAAAAGTTGTCGAACGTCGTCAGAAAGCACTTTTTTTTTTTTTTCAGATACAGAAGGAAAGCGTGCACACTCGGCAGGTGGCAAGTGCATTGATGTTGATGACAGCATGTGGCTGAAGTGGTAGGCATTGAGAAGGGCCCGTTGTGGTTTTGTCGTGGCATTCTGCGCATTGTTGGTATAATAATGTGTGGCTATAAACTTGCTATGCTTTCTGAAAGAGAGTAAACTGTTGGAAGTGAGCGGTCTGTTCTCTCTTCTGTCCCCTCTGCTGTCCTTGTGCTGTTATTCTAACTTTAAAGCATGTTTTACCAGCAAGCCCAACCCTACACCCTTCTTAATGGCACTTTTACACTTGATACGCAGTTCAACATGTTGCCGTAGTCATGCGTGCGATTTTGATTTCCAAAGCATAGAATGAAGCACAAGTGTCTAATAATATAGCAAGTGCAATTTTAAGAAATAATTAGGTTGTACCCAATAACAGCCGACTTAAGTACACTGATCTCATAGACTACATCCAAAGTACCAAGATTTCGTTGCCAGGCCTCGCCACTTACTGGCTCATTTAAAATTATAATTCATACTTAAATCACGAACAGTGTGCTGGATTCTATCACTGTAAATCATGGTCATTTCATTTCCATCAATGTCTCACAACACATGTTGGCCAGTTATCAGTCCCTTTAAGGGAGGGACCCTGAACCACCCATCAGGCTTGATGAAAAAGCAGTCTGCAGATAGCATACGCTGCTGGGAATATCTCAGCCAAATTTTGCAATCATGCCTGTGTGGTGTGGAAGCTCACAAGTAGAGCTTGAAGTCACCTTTTCCTTAAACACTCTTTAATCAAACGAGGCTTTCTCCTTACCCGCTTTGAAGTTGCCGGTGCACAATCTTCCACACACAAACAGGTCACAAATGGGGCTCAATGGCACCACTGTGCCATTGTGCTTCACGACCTTGAAAATGACATACCCTTTCTCCGCAAAGAAAAAAAGCATAAAGAAGGACAAGAAAAACCAAAACGTTGAAGGTCTACGCACAAGTGTGGAAAAAAAAAGAAGACCTAATAAATTTAACTATACAGCACTATGTGTGAAAATTAAAAACAGTTTCATATATTGCAACATAGCTACACTCGGCATGTGCACTCAAACAAAAGAAAAAGGACATGCACACTGCTAAAATACTACAGAAACAAGACTAGCAGCAAGTATGGCTGGGACCGGCTTCTTATTGTGCACTGGCTGCAAAGAAGCTAGCCCACTGAGACGAGCATGATACTGAGGGCTTTAAGTTGCGAAAAGAACTCTGCCATCAGGTATGAATTCACAGAGGTGACTGCTTCCTCGGGTTGTACCGGTGTATGGTCCGCATGTGGTCTGACATACCAAGTGTGCCCCATTGCTTGTGCAGATTGCCACTGGGCACTGGCGCAAGCTCATAGGTAGCCACGGAAGTGCAAAATCACAGAGGTGACCCCTTCCACAGGTTCTACTGGTGCATGGTCCGAATGCAGTCCGACGGCCTGGATGCACCCTGTTGCTTGCACGTAATGCCACTGGGCACTGACGCAAGCTCATAGGTATATACGGACACTCACTGTAATTGGTTTCATCAGGCCAAATGGCTTGCCGCTCAGTGACTTCCACATTTGACAGGCATGGCAAGAATGGCACTAGTGAAAGAAAACATAGTGATTCATGACAGGCCAGGTCATGATCTGTCTCAACGTTCAAAAACACTGGAACCGCTTAAGGAACCAGCCAGGGGTTTGTCATGAGAGAATTGCAACACTGTGCTTCTCTGGGGGCGAAATGCGAAAACATCCGTGTACTTAGATTTAGGCGCCTGTTAAAGAACCCCAGGTGGTCAAAATTTCCGGAGTCCTCTACTATGGCGTTCCTCATAATCAGAAAGTGGTTTTGGCACGTAAAACCCCATAATTTAATTTTAATTTAACTGTGCTTCTCAGACATTTGGGGATAACCATTGTGAATGGGTTCACGGACTCCTCACTAGTGGCTATACGTTTCAGCAGGAGCCCATCATGACCCAGCAAATCTGAATCCGTGGGGGACCCAGCGAAATGCTGATACCGGCCCCCACTGTACTCACCGCAATACAAGCAGCGTCTCGGCACTTCCTCTCCCTGAGAATGGATAAATTTCCTGGGCCTTCAATAGCTCTTGGCTGCTGAAAGCAATTCCACTTCTCCCAAAGGGGAGTCTGGTCTTGTTCCCCCTCAACACTGCAGCCGTTGCTGCAACACTGCTCGTGTTGGGGTCATGGGTTCGCTTTCTAGAAGCTCACCTGCTCGACTGCTTTCGGGCATGCTGCTTGCCTGGAAAATGGAACAACAGGTTTTCCAGCCTGTGGACTCACCCTTCTCTCCACTCGGCAGCTTGACCACGCTTTTTGCCTCTGACACTTGCCAGTGCAAAGGTGCCACTAGCGGCTGTCGCACCTGGAGGAAGGCTCCAAATAGACCAAGATATTGTGCCAGCTTCAGTGTAGCTTCAGTGTAACTTCAGTGTAGCTTGTGCAAAGACCCAGGCTATCGAGAAAGAAGAGCAATCATCAACGAGTCTAGGAATATGGAAAATGAGAAAGCTTGCATTCAAGAGAGAAGCCACTCTGCCGTGCAAGCATTGAAGGCTGAAAACTTCAAGAAAAGTAAACTGGTGCATAGCACACGGTGCGTAGGTTAATGCAAGACACATGCCGAGGCTGCATCATCTATTTCAGGAGAGGAATTGTGCATGACAACATGCACTAGAAGATACTGCTACAGATATGTTAGGCTGCTAGACAGTGAGTGGTATTAAGTATCAGCGAAGAATCGGTTGACCTTTATGTTTGGATGAGGATGAATGATCTCTAACGAGAAAGGGCAATGAAAAAGCTTGCATGTATAGAAGAAAAATTACACTCGGCACAAATAGAATTGACATGGCCAGGAAGCTGATTAAGGGCAAACTAACGAAACTCTTTTGGCCAGCGTCGTACGTGCATGGTCAGAAGTTGCAGGTGCATCTGAAGATGAAGAATTTTGAGAACGAATTTTTGAGTTACCCAGATGACTCAGCCAATTTGTCCGTGCTGGTGGAATGGTGGCTGAAGCTTTTTTCAGTCTTGACACAGTCCTCTGCAGACTTGATATCTCATCCATATTCTTCTGCATGCGCTTCTTTGTTCGTGGTGTAAAAGCCTTGCAAATTCAGCGCCAGCCCCTTCCTGTTGGTGTAGATGGGAGCTCCTGTGATGACCAAGATGTGTTTGGCGTAGACTCTGTTGGGGCAGAACGGTGACACATGAGATACAGCACAGATTAGCCAAACTCATGTGTGTTTTCTTTTATGTTTGAACCAATTAGTATACTGAAGCATAATTACGAACAAATGTTCATATCTGCTGCATACAAATGACGTATTTCAAGACTAACAAGCCAGTACAGCATATATCAAGCATATTTATTTCTGAACCATGTGTTGTTTACCTTGTAGTAGCAGTCAATGTCAACACAATGGCCTTGTTGTCGCAGGCAGCAACTTCTGTTTAGTGTGTGGCGTGTGTTGCTGAGGGAACAAACGCGAGTTAATGACATCTTAGTTGAAATCAAGAAAAAGAAATGGGCATGGGCAGGACATGTAATGAGGAGGGAAGATAACCGATGGTCATTAAGGGTTACGGACTGGATCCCAAGGGAAGGGAAGCGTAGCAGGGGGCGACAGAAAGTTAAGTGGGCGGATGAGATTAAGAAGTTTGCAGGCACGGCATGGCCACAATTGGTACATGACTGGGGTTGTTGGAGAAGTATGGGAGAGGCCTTTGCCCTGCAGTGGGCGTAACCAGGCTGATGATGATGATGATGATGATGATGATGATGATGGTGGTGTGTTGCTTTATACTGGTGCCGTCCTCATTACTGCATGTCTGGAACAGAAATTTTTACTGCATCAGAAATTGAAAAAGCACAATTTTGCAATATGAAATGCAAAAAGGTGTGACATGCATATTGTAATGGTTTGTGACTACAGAACACATGCAAATGTACCCTGTCTGTTCTAGGGTGCTCAAGCAGCATGTTAAATAAATATTGCTATTGTCCATAAAATTTATGTCTGCCTAACTACAATGCATGTCAACAGCTAAAGTATTATTAATATCACAAATGAGAACATTTGTGCATTCATTTATACACTAGAAGAGATCACACTGCTGGTTCCACAAGCAAATGCATGAAAGTCACGAAGCTATTAGAACTGATGCATTATTTTTCTGCACGAACGTGATGCACCGCTTCACTACTGCAAAAATAAATGCCCTACGGTAAACCAAACTGAACAGCAAGAACATTTAGAAGCAACAAGTACGAAATATGGGTGAATTATCATGCTTGCAACTGTTTAATGCATTAAATTCTGTACTTTCACTTCATTTTACCAAAGGATTATTCGGTTTTGTGGACGAAAGAAGTTGCCGGCGAACTCGAAAAAAATTTTTGTGTGTATATTGATAAGGCCACTCAGTCACCTATGGCCACGGCTACAACAAGATGAAAAACGAGGCGTGCATTCCAATATCGCTCTTTCTTTCCCGAGTGTGTGTGTATTACGACAGCCTCGCAAGTAAAGGTTTATTTAGGAAACAGCAACGGCGGATTCTGACTGCCCATGTGAAATGCAGGATCTAGTTCGTTAACTTGTGCCCACATGTAAGTTAATGATACGGATATTATATAACGATTCAAGCAGCGGTGTTAAACGACTCACCTTTATTGCCATTGTCAACCGCAGCAGAATCCATCTCCCGTTTTTATGCAGACGTGTTGCCACTGGCTCATGCCCGAAACCCAACTTTTGGGCGCACATGTCCGCTTGCAAACACATCACTGCACCCCAAGTTAAAGAACGCGAGACATCGAAGCGCCATAAACTAGTTTTAGCAGCAAAGAAGCAACCAGTCTGAGTGTATGAATGAATGAATCCATGCCACTGCGCACTCGAAAATACCGGTAAAAATGTTAAATCCAGGCCAGAGGTCACGTGAAAGATCGATGATGCTGAGCACAATTTGTGTTTATAGTGACAAAGAAACAATAAACTTACTAACAAAAAGTACAATATCTAATTAGCAATGATAATTTTGCCCTCTTTTCTATGTAATAAAAATGCTTTGGTTGTTGTAAGAGAAAGTTTGTAAGATAAAATTGCGTTTGTTGTGGCGCCTCTAGCGGGAAATGTTGGAACTAATGTAAGCATCCCGAAGTGACTCTACTATGCTGGTTTTGTTAGCAGCGGCGGGCGGTCAGTTTTTTCGCTCTGTGTGGCCATGTGTTGAACTTGAGAGTGTGCGGGGCCTAACCTCACCTGCTCTTTTGCCATCCTCTACTGCATTTCCCTTCTCTTGGCACCCTTTCTGTAACCCTAATGGTCCACTGGTTATCAAACCTATGCATTACATGACCTGCCCAGCTCCATTTATTTCTCTTAATGTCATTTAGACTATCAGCTATGCCCGTTTGCTCTCTGACCCACACTGCTCTCTTCCTGTCTCTTAATATTATGCCTATCAATCTTTGTTCCATCACTCTTTGTGTGGTCCTTAACTTGTTTTCAAGCTTTTTTGTCTGACTCCAAGTTTCTGCCCCATATGTCATCACTGGTAAAATGCACTGATTGTACACCTTTCTTTTTAGCGATAATAGTAAGCTTCCAGTCAGGATCTGAGTATCTGCCGTATGTGATCCAACCTAATTTTATTCTTCTGTAAATTTCCTTCCCATGATCAGGGTTCCCTGTGATTCATTGACCTAGGTAAACATATTCCTTCACAGATTCAAGAGGCTGATTGGCAATCCTAAACACTTGTTCCCTTGCCAGGCTATTCATAATTATTTGTTTTCTGCATATTAATCTTCAACTCCTCTCTTGCACTCTCTTTGTTAAGGTCCTCAATCATTTGTTGTAGCCCATCCCCAGAGTTGCTGAACAGGACGATGTCATCTGTAAACTGAAGGTTGCTGAGATATTCGCCGTTGATCCTTACTCCTAAGCCGTCACAATTTAATCGCTTGAATACTTCTTCCAAGCACGCAGCGAATATCATTAGAGAGATTGTGTCTCCTTGTCTGACCCCTTTCTTTATAGGTATCTTCCTATTTTTCTTGTGGAGAATTAGTGTAGCGGTGGAATATTTGTAGATATTTTCCAAGATATTTACGTAAGCCTCCTGTACTTTTTGATTACGTAATGCCTCTGTGACTGCTGGTATCTCTACTGAATCGAATGCCTTTTCGTAATCTATGAAAGCCATATAGAGAGGCTGATTATACTCTGTGGATTTCTTGATTACCTGATTGTTGACATGGTTGTAATCCATCGTAGATTATCCCTTCCTGAAGCCTGCCTGTTCCCTTGGTTGACTGAAGTCAAGTGTTGCCCTTATTCTATTGGAAATTATCTTGATGAATATTTTATACAATGCTGAAAGTAAGCTAATGGGCCTATAATTTTTCAGTCCTTTAACGTCTCCCTTCTTGTGGATCTTCTTGAATCATGAGGCATGGTGTATAAAGGGCCACTTTTTCCTGTTTCATGTCTTGCAAGGCCATTCTAACTTCATCATTAGTTATAGAAGGAGCCTGTGTATCCTGTTCATTGCTACTTTGAATGGAGGTATAGTGGCTCCTCTGTGTACTGTACAGGTGAGTATAGAATTCTTCCACTTCTTTTATTATATCTTCGAGATTGCTGATGATATTACCCTGCTTATCTTTCAGTGCATACATCTTGGTTTGTCCTATGCCAAGTTTCTTTTTCACTGATTTTAGGCTGCGTCCATTTTTTACGGCTTCTTCAGTTTTCTCACGTTATAGTTTCTATATCCCTTATTTTCTTCTTGTTGAGCAGTTTTGACGATTCCGCGTATTCTATCTGATCTCTTGAGTTGGACTGTTTCATTCTTTGTCATTTCTTCATTCGGTCCTTCGTTGCTTGGGAGAGCTTACCTACTGGTTGCCTTCGTGCGTTGCCTCCCACTTCAGTTGCTGCTTCTGAAGCCAGCCTAGTTGCGGTTTCATTCATTACCTCTATGTCGTCTACATCTTGCTGTTCTAAGGTTGCATATTTGTTTGCTAGTACCAGTCTGAATTGGTCCGTTTTTTTCTTACTGCGCCTAGATTGGTCTGTGTCTTCTTGAGCAATTTTACTCTTCCTCTCTTCAAATTCAGATGAATCCTAGACCTCACTACCCTACGATCACTGCACTTTACCCTACCTAACTTGTCTACATCCTGCCCTATGCTGGGGTTGGCGAAAGTATGAAATCAATTTCATTTTTTGATTCACCATTAGGGCTTTCCCGGGTCCACTTTCTGTTGCTACGCTTTCTGAAGAATGTGTTCATTATTCATAGCTTATTCCTTTCCGCAAATTCTACCAACATCTCTCCTGTAGCGTTTCTAGAACCAACATCGTAGTTGCCAATTGTTTGTTCACCAACCTACTTTTTCCCCACTTTTTCGTTGAAGTCGGCCATTACTACAGTGTACCAAGTTTGCACTTTTCTCTTGGCTAATTCCACATCTTCATAAAACTGATCTACTTCCTCATCATCATGACTGGAGGTTGGACCATAGGCTTGTACTACTTTCAATTAATACCTCTTATTAAGTTTTATTGCAACTACTGCTACCCTCGCAATAATGTTGTAGAATCCACCAGTGTTGCTCCCTATGTCCTTATGTATTAGGAATTCTCTCCCATATAACTTCCTATCTGGGAGTCCTCTAAGCAGAGAACGTGGCCGTTAGCATTGATAAGCCTCCCCCGTTCTTCTAACCTCACTAAGGCCAATGATATCCCAAACAATGTCTGACAGTTCCTGAAAGAGTCCTGCTAAGTTAGCCTCACACGAAAGAGTTCGGGTGGTAAAAGGGTCAGTTTCCATTGGCAAGGATCAGTTTCCATTGGCAGCCAGTCCGGGTCAAGAGATTCTTAGCACCCTCTGCTGCGTTACAGGTCTGACTGCCAGGTCTGATCAGGTGCTCCGCAGCTGCTGGGGACTGAGGGCCATGGGTTAATTGTAGGAATCATGAAGGAGGTAGTGGCCTAATAGTGCACTAGGGAGGCCAGTTCCTTTTCTGGTTAAGGAACAAATATAAATATTACACATAGTTTTACACAGATGGTTCTAAAACACAAGAACACATGGGTGTGTGGCTTGTAACAAGAAATTGGGAAGCAAGTGTTCGACTACCACAGTATGCCCCCATTTTCACAGCTGAAGTTTATGCAGCACATACTGTAGTTAAAAAAATTACCACAGACAAGTATAAAAATGCAGTCATATACACTGATTAATTTAGTATACTGAAGGCTCTACACCTGGAATCTGTGTGTGAACTCCTGCCAGGGGGTATATTAAGCATGGTGGCTTTTAACAAATTTGGGAGATCAGTTCAGTTCTGCTGGGTCCTAAGCTATGTTGCAATAATGGGTAATGAAGCAGCAGATAGATGTGTATCCATGGCAGCGTACAAAGGCATAACGAACACTGCATTTCCATATAAAGGTCATATCCGAGCAATTCAGAAGGCCTTGATGCCAGAATGGTGACACAAATGGGACTCTTGCGTAAACGACAAGCTACACCTTACTAAACCCATGTTTGGCATGTAGAAGTAATGTAATCACCAGGAACAATTTATTGAAATTCGCAGCACACCTCATAGGCAATATTTTACCATGGGAAAGATTGACCTCCAACATGCGAGAAGTGCCAAGAACCGCTAACTGTGATGCACATTTGACTGACATGTACACACATTGAAACACACGTACGAAAATTTTTGTACAATTTGGGTAAATTACATGTACTTTACACCGTGTTGTAGTTTTAGGAGATGATCCACTAGTTCCTTTACATGATGTGCTTAAATTTCTAAACAACATTTTTTACACAAGCTACAGAGCAACAAAGCTTTTGCTGTTCTTAAATTTGATTTATAACACCTTGTGTTTGGGGCAGCATAGCCTTAAGCAAGACTGCGAGTCGGCCTAGTTGGCACAAATTCATCTTAAAACTTATTGTGCGCAAATAAACAGGGACGAAGAATAGAAGAAACACAAGGACAAGCACTTTCGGTTAGAAAGCGCTCGTCCTTGTGTTTCTTCTATTCTTCGTCCCTGTTTATTTGCGCACAATAAGTTTTAGCATAGCCTTAGTCGCTTTTGTACCACTAAACCCAATTTAACTAACTGACCATTACCTTAAGAACTTGATGATAAGTGTGTCCTCTGCTCAGCGGTCACTATATGCTTGAAAACTGTTTTGTTGTTCTTTTATTGGTCATTGTATGTAGCCAAGTTTATATGAGAATGTGTTTTGCATGCCACTGCTTGTTGTCTTACAGGCAGCTTTTTGAGCACCTCGATGATGACCTGCAGGCCATGGACAACCAAGGCAACCTTGTTCTTCCAGGAGTGAGTGTTTTAACATTCGGGAAGTGTTTGTTGGGAAATAAAAGGGGGGTGAGGTCACATGATATAATTTACTAGGGCAGGCCTAGTTTTTAGGAACTTGGTTGACAGGCACTGCATTTGCTGTTACTGTTGGCAATATTGCTAGAAGCAGCCATGGCGTCATGCAGTCTGTGCACATTCCTTTGCTTGCACCTTGGCTCACAGGCACCTTCGATGCTACAATGATTGTTGCTACATCTGTTGTGTAATCCTCAGGACCAAATCACTACTTCACCCCATAGTGGCCAAGCTCTGCTCATCGTCGCATGTGTGCTTATGTGTGGCAGAGAATGTCTACTGGTGAAATACAAAAACAAGCCATTCCAAAATAGTGCAACTGTTGTGAAGAGGTACTTTATGTTAGCAATGACCCCATGTCTTCCAGTGCCCATTGTAGTGCCCCCATTCTCTGGCCAAATTATTTAGAAGCCAGTTTTGCAGCAGCATGATTTGCATGACCACAATAGAGCTTCAGTTCATGGGATATTTGTTGCAGAAACATAAGATTTGGCACGTGGAAGAGGCACATAAGTACCTGAGCTGATACTGAGGACACTGAACACACATGTTTATGAGTTTTTATTTCCTCATACAAGTGTGTCGTTGCAGCTGTGTGCAGCTGAGCCTGGGTGCGACCTCAATGGGAACCCTTTGTTCAGTTTGCACAGCCAGAGCTGGAAGCCAGCCCCTAGCGACATACCAGTCAGAGTGCCACCGCTCACTGCATTCACGAGACACAGGTGAGTCATTGGCCAGGACTGATAATGTTGAGCCAGTGGTAAAATATTGCCACTCAGCTTTGAACCCCCCCTTTAGCTCTGGAAATAGGTTATGGTTATGCTTGTACACATTGTACTTTTGGAGAGGACAGACCGTGCCTGCATGTCACCTTGATTACTGCAGTGACATGAAAGTAATAGGTGGGAGGTGCCCCTATGGTGAGGTTCACTTGACCATAAGTATAAAACAGTGCCAAAGACGTAAACAGTGAAAAGAAACAACATGACGCAGCACACCACGTTGTTGTTTCTTTTTGCTGTCTGCGTCCCTGGCGCTGTTTTATAATTATGTTATCACACCAACTCATCCAGCTGTCCCTACTTTCAATTGACCACGCAATAGTGCAAACCCTGTGGCACTGGTTTGGTTTGTTTAGATTTGTCACCTCTGTACACTGATGTGCATTCAGTATGCCTATGAAGTTCAGGACATGTCAGTGAGTAGATGTTTGAGCGTTTCAGCATTACAGGCCCATTTATTTCAGACGATGGCCATCAGCCTGTTAAATTAGGCAGCAGTACAAACATTGTATATGTTGTGCAGTCAAGGATTCTTTTTTTTTTTCTTGCATCTAAAGTTAGCTGCATTGTGCTTTTCTTGGATCTGCAGACATAAAGTGTGAATGTATACTGGGTGTGTGAGGTATTCAAGGACATAATGATGACTTCAAGAATAGCAACATTATTTCAATCAAGAATTGAAATATCCTTTTTCAGATTTCTTACATTGTTTCTTTTACTGCTCTTGTCGAAGGATATCGAATAAAACCATCATCTGCTTCAATTATTGAATGTATTTGACTTGGATAACAGTGGCACGCTCGGATCACATAGTGTGTGTAAATGTTGGACGGTGCTTCATCAATAGCAGCTTTTACATTGTGTGGCGGCTTATTAGTTTCCCTTTCAGTGACAGTGCCCATATATATAGATGCATGCAGGTTTAAGCTGGGAATTGGGAATGCCACATTAAAGGTGACATGTCTGCAGACGTTCCCAGCCAGCCTCTCTTGGATTGTACATGCCTTGCTGGAGCAAGCTAATTCATTACATAGGAGTGGCACATGATGACATCATGCACAGAAAGTTTGCCTGTTGACTTCCAGTTCCTCAGCAATGACCATATTTAGCCTTCCAGAGTTCTTATTCATCACGGCCTCCACCCGCTTGAGAAACTCAGCTGCCCAATGGTGTTTGACGACTAACAGCACTTATTTGTCTGCATCAGATGATAATTGGCCATAAACTTTTTCTCGTAACAAAAAGAAAGGATTTGGTGACATTCAAGAAGGTGGCAATCTCCAAGTAAATATGCACGTAAGGCAACTAGGTCTGTGTATGGCTTCATGTGTCAGACCAGAAGCTGATGCCCTTGAATATGCTTAACAGTCTTTTTTTTATTATTTATGAGGCTTGTGTACCCACAGATAAATCAACATCAATTAATTGTAAATAACGTGCATGTAACATTCCAAATACCTATATTTCTCACAGGCACCTCAACCGGTTACTGGGACAATAGTGCAACACGCTGACAAGCAGCCTGTTTGCTTTCATTAAACTTCTTGACCAGAGTTATCCATTGGCAACTGTAAATCATCACTGAAACACCACACAAAACCAAATTTTTGCTGCTGCAGAATTGCAAGCCCAGGAAGTAAAGTTTCAGTTTTAGTCGTAATTAGGGGCCAATATGGTCATCCTAAAATACATGAGAATATACAAAGGCAGAAATCATGGCAACGATGTTCACAACACGACCTGTGCAGATTGAATCCATAAAGTTTGACCCTTTCCCTACCGTAGACAAACTGAGCTTGTCATCACGGTTTGTATCGCTCCCACCAAATAGGATCGGGGTTCGTCCACGCTGGAACAAGGGTTTGTGCACACTGCATTTAAGCTGCCTTGATAAATTTTGTTTAGTTCTTTTTGGATTCAACAGATCGCGCAGTAAAAAAAATAAAAAGCGCATTCAATGCCAGGTAACATTTCGATGCTGGCAACTGTGATATAAAAATGGTGTCCTCCTCTGTGCGTGCGCGTGTCAGCAATGGCTCTGCTCGGGAAAAAAGAAAAAAAAAACTTTTGTTTGTGGAAGGTCTGTCGGACTCGGACAGTGAAGAAGAAGCTTGATTTTCTTTCGATAGTGGCAGGGACGATACTCAGCAGCATATCTTTTCCGAGTCGTCAGATTTGGATGACAACAGTGTCTCAACAAGTCGGCAATGGACAAGGTTTGTTTTCACGGCCATGCCTGGCGTAAAGGTACCTGTGACAGAGGACGGGAACTGTGCGCCGTATTTTGAATTGTTTCTAACGAATGAACTAATAGATTTCATTTCCCGTGATACCAACCACTACACATACCTAGTGTGAAGAATGGGGAGTAGCACTCTGCACTATTCTGTGTTTTGAAATATACCACACCAACTCTACAATCTAGGGATCTAACATCCTTGCCACAAGCATGAGCCCCACTTGTCACAGTATTGTCACAGTAGCTGTATTGTTTTTCCAAAGAGACATTTTTTTGCAACGAGGACTGCAGAAAGTCGGAGACTCTCCGCTGTGCAGTGCAGTGAAGCCGATCCTCTCTCCATACTTTCAAAAAAATATTTTGCATGTGTTTTGCAAATAAAGTGCTTTTAAGGATATTTTTTGGTTGTTTCAAAATGTGTATATTTATTTAGGAAAAAAAAAATTGGTATTCTTGTATTGTTTTTGGCCAAGAAACTCTGTAAGGAAAGGGTTAATAAACCATCATTTGGGGTCCAAAACAGTGGTGGAACAGCTGCGCCAATTGCACGAGACAATCCTGGGCCAGAAAGGTATTTGAGTGGAAAATTTTGTCGAGCTAGCGTCAAACTATGCATAAGAGCGAAACCCTCTTTCTGTCGCTTCTTTGCAGCTACCAAAACTGAAATCAAAACCAACGTCATGCTCACCATCATCATAGAAGGAAGCACATGCCCATCGGAGTTGTTCGGTTCGGCATTCGGGTACATTTTTTTCTGACAGTCGTACCATATGGACGTACAGTGTAGTCCGCTGTACTGTCTTGCGGGCATCTTAAGGTACATTCGATTTGCCCGCACCACCTGAACCAGTTCATGAGGTGCTGCACCCTGCTTATCGTTCCAGTGGTGCAGCAATGGCACCTGCTGAACCACTCTGTTCGTTTCAAAAGGTGCAGGAAAGGCGCAGGGTTAGTTCATGATTTTGCTGCTCCTACTCCTCTATCAAAACCGACTTGGTTAGGCATACAGGTGTGAAGCAGCAGCACAGCAGATGACGTAGCATACGGACGCGAGCATCGTTAAAAGTCTGTTTACGTACATTTGATGTGTCTACGCAAGTGGGGTGTGTATTTCTGCCCCAGAAATCAATCGTACCTGTAGTTCAGGACCTCTCAAACTTACGCACTCTGTGTACAATAGCCGGACACAACATAATGCCTGCACCACATATGCACCTTGGCATTCATTTCAAGTTCCTCGCTGTGCCTGCACTGTGGAAATCGAGCTGCACAATCTCTGAACTTCTTGTGAACTGCCGTGACCTGTTTCACAGTGGTGCAGGCGAATCGAATGGGCCTTTATTTCAGTACCCATGCAACCTGCGTGGTACCACAGAGTTTGCCGAAGGGGGATGTCACATTCTAGGATTAAAGGTTACCTTTTCCGATGCCTATGGGTGACAGAGGGGCTTTGCAAAGAAGCCGCAGCAATCAGATTTCCATGTTGTGCATAGTTTAGAATGGTATTCACGGCGACATGTTGCATCGAGTTAGGGTTGCTGTGCTATTTCCGTGAAGTAGCGTGGCCAACACCAATGCAAAACCCTCCTTGCACCTCGTGCATGCACAATGATGCTGACGCCACTTCTTTGCGGCCCCTATTCGAAAGCTCCATAATGTGCATGGCATGACATGAGTGTATTGCATGATGTCATGTTGAGTGCAGGCGTGCAAACTCGACCAGTCTTGCGGTGAGCCTTTGTCCACAAGCTGTTACTGTCGCATTGTGTTACATCCTGGGTTAATAATATCAAGTTAGTTTTTCTTCTTGGTAAGCATTGTGGAATACTGGCTAACATGCAGTGACCAGGGAAGTAACTTCACATTTATTCTGTAGTAGTCTTCTATCCTGACTGAATGTCGCCAAGAGTGAATAACAGAGGACATTATGCGAATGGCATTCACTGTATGTTGATGGATGTTCATGGTGGTCACTGAGTATTTCTTGTTCATCGTGCTTGAATACGTTTGATTAGTTAACTTTATAAACTTGCCTGATCGATGAGATGTCAATGAAAAGTTGTGAAGGACATTGAGAAATTACCAATAACAGCATTTGACGCAACTTAGAATACATGCAGAGCCTTTTTCTTTTCTTTTTCTTTTTTTGAACAAAAAAGAAAGCAGAATGACTAAAAGGGGGCAAGTTGGTTCGGATTCATAATTACAGCTGGGCGGCGTGACTTAGCATGGATAGCAGAGACATAGAAAAAGGATGGGACATACACTGTAACCACAACAAAACATTTATTCAAGAGATATGGTTTTACATATCCTTACTCAAACATGTTGAGTCTATGTTTTTGTTGTCACTTAGATTTGTTCATCTACATTTACAATTCGTCTTCTCATGTACTTTCGTGCTTAATATGAGTTGCAACGTGAGCATACACCCGTCAGTTCTTTCGATAATAAATATGTCGAGCGCCATTTCTCTTGTAAACAGGGTGCTACCAGTAATCAGAACGGTGTCCAGCAATTTTTTTGTTTAGGCGCTGCCGTGCTGCCTTACGGGCACTATTTAGCATCGTGGCAGCACCTACACAAAGAAGAAAACAGAGAAAAAGGATTGCAGAAGAGTATGCATTTAGGCTGGTTTGTTCATGATTATGAGCACAAAACGGCACTATACGACAGGACGAAGAGAGGGACACAGACCCTCTCTTCACTGTCATCCAGGTGTCCTTATTCTTTCAGTCAGCGTATATATATATATATATATATATATATATATTTCTATTAATTTATCATATATAAATTAATGGGAATGAAAGTGGATGAAAAAACAACTTGCCGCAGGTGGGAACCGATCCCACAACCTTCACATTTCGCGTGTGATGCTCTACCAATTGAGCTACCGTGGCGCCGTTTTCCCATCCACTTTCTTGGGTATTTATGCTTCCTAGTAGAAACCTGGGAGTGTTAGCCAGCGTCACCACTCACAGACCTTGACGGTGGACGTGGAACGTCCTTGCTGCCGCAGGCATCACGAGAACATGATCTTCTCATGATCTTCTCTTCTAAGATCACATTCTCGTGACGCCTGCAGCAGCAAGAATGTTCCATGTCCACCGCCAAGGTCTGTGAGTGGTGGCGCTGGCTAACACTCCCAGGTTTCTACTAGGAAACATAAATACCCAAGAAAGTGAATGGGAAAACGGCACCGCAGTAGCTCAATTGGTAGAGCATCGCAATTAAACAATTGGTGAACGCACAGTGAAATTTAGTTAGAGCCAGGCGGTCGTAAACCAACTACGTTCATAAGCCGAATGTTACCCACAATGACGTGAAAACCAATTATTTTTTTTTAATTCTCTACACGTGCCGGTCAGAATTTTCATGCTTCCAGAAAAATGCACGTGCATCCCTTGTGATCGGCGTTCTGTGTTGCAGGGACGCGTGACTCTCACGCGTCCCCTGATATGTTGTTTTCCCGCATAGCTCCCGTCTCCTGCAATCCGGCTTCGTTGCGTGGCTTGATGCCCGTGGCAGTCAGTGTGGTTGAAGCGCAGTACGAGATGGCGCGAGTGTTGTGCTGCTAACACCACCTAATGGCAGGGTCACTTGGGCGCGGAAAGGAGAAGGCTCTTCCTCTTGGGTGCGGGGTCGGCAACCGACGTGGACGTTCCGCGCGTGCGCTGATCCATGCTTCTGTGAGGCCGTCTCGCGAGGCCTCGTTCGAACATGCCACCGTTTGCGTGACCAAACGCGCGAAACACCAGGCGATGGTATGGGGCGAACATATTCGCTTGTTATCCGGTCGGGGTGAGTCGGACTGCCGCGATTTGTTGCGCGCCCATCGGCATGTTTGTGGATAGCAGCTCGGCTAGCAGGCATTAGTCTATGAAAGGTGCAATAGGTGCCCTTTTGATTGTTTGCCCTACTGTGTTGTCGTTCCTTTGTCCCAAAAGCATGTGTGAGAACACCACAGTGTCAGTCTTGTCGAGATTATTTGCACCGATTAGAAATTTTTAAGCTCCATAGTGCTTGACATACTTATTTTTGTGGGCAAGGCCAATAGAGAGCCTCTACAAACTAATAAAATCATAAACGGCTTCTTAAAGCCAGAAAAATTGGGATAATAACCGACCTTTTACAGCACAGCAAAAGCTTGCGATGCGCGTCTTTGAGCCCATAAACATCTTTCGCCACTTGGCGACGGCTGTAGAAACTTGAGAGGTGCGGCAACGCGCTTGCGGCGCTCATTTGGCCACCTCTCCTATTTTTCTGCCGTGGTGGGGACGCTCGACATTCAAGCATCCCCTGATATTGTTTTCCTCGCGTGGCTCCCATCTGCTGTAATCTGGCTTTGCCGTGTGGCTTTGTGATTGCAGCATATTATGAGATATGGTGCGAGAGTTATGACGCTGCTAACGCCACCTAACGACGCAACAAGGAGTAGGATCTTCCACTTGGGCTTGGGGTGGGCGAGCGGCGCGGACCTCCCACGTGTGTGCTGATCGATGCTTTGTGGGACCGTCCCGGGAAAGGTTTTTGGGTATGACACCGACATGGATGAACACGATCATTCTAACATGCCACTGTTCGCATGACCGTACACACGAACGATTAGGCATTGGTGTCCAGCATGGGGACAAACATATTCGCTTGGTATCCGGTTGCGGTGAGTCGGACTAACTTCGATTTGTCTTGTGTCCATATTCAGCAAGCAAGCATTAGTGTGTGAAACATGCAATAAATGCCTTTGTGATTGTTTGCACTGTGTTGTTCCTTTGTTCCAAGAGCATGTTGGAGACCACACATCTAGCTGCCCAACATGGACCTTTTGGGGCATCGGATGATAGTTTTCACAGTTTTGCTTGGTTCGAGACAACCTTTGTTTGAACTTAAGCGCAGACCTAGCATGGATTTTGATCACTAGCGTCGGCAGCACGCTTTCTTGAGCGAGGCAATGGTTGCTGTAGCGTTTGAACTTTTCAACATGCTAAACCTTTTCGCAAGTGTTTTTGAAAAACATTCGTTGGTATGAGAGCCACATGGTCTGCATCCTGGGAGAGTGAGGCTTAGCACCTGCAGAGCATTGGCAAGCCTGAAGCGAGGGAGTATGGAAGCCTTGTGGGTGGTCTAAGTTTCTTATGTAAGTAGCCTCTTCCATTTTGACTCTGGAAGTCGCGGCTCTGGGGGGAGGATAGGCATCACTCATCACATTACACATGTGCAATTCACACCCTTAGACAGGTTAACTCCTTATCTGACAAGTACACAGATGGTGTGCTGACGTACCCTGAACCAAGTCGCAAAATCGTTTCAACTTCAAGTATTTCGCGGGTTCACTATGCCATAACAACAAGCCCAAACAGCCACATTACTCTTTTTTTTCTTCAAACAACTTGTCTCAAGACTAGCTTTGAATTTATTTGGTGGGTGCGGAAGTGTCATGACCCGGTCGTATGTATGTGCTCGGACTGCGGATAAAAGAGAGAGATGGGGGGTTCATGTGAAGTTGCTGTGATCCTCCAGATCTCAGAATCAACAGTGATTGAGTCATGTGGTGCACGGTCCTTTTGTCTGCTGTGCAGGCTGGGAACGTATCCTGCAACAATCACTTTCAGTGATACTATCTCCTTCACGTGACGTAGTGCTCAGCCAGCCAATCGGCATGCACCTGACGGTCAAGGAGATAGTATCACTGAAAGTGATCGTCGCAGAATATGTCGTCTGCTGGCCTTACCCACCTGCCATAAAGTTAGAATAGCCCTATTGTATTTTGGAGAAAAACTGGAAACCAAAGCATTCTCTGCCATAAGAAAGATTGCCCCGAATCACAGGTCCACTATTTAGAACATCATTGGTATGCAGTACAACAGAACATCAATAATTCATTAGTTTCAGAGGGGGAAAAAAAGCACTTGAATCTGAACAACAGATATTCTATTGTAGCGTTTTTAACTAGAACGGCAGCAGAAATAACATAATCTCAGTGTGACAGGTGTCCGTCATAATCTGAAACCACGCAGTGGAGCTTTTCCAACCAAATGGTAGGCGGTTGTACTCAAACAACTCAAATGGGGTTATGAACGTGGTGTACTTCTTCGTTTCTTCACTTAGTGGAATCTGCCAAAAGCCTTTGCAGAGGTCTATTTGTGAAAAACATTGGCAAGCACCAGTTTCGTTAATGATGTCGATTCTTGGCATTGGATAAGGTATCAATTCAGTTTGACGATTGAGAACCCGGTAGTCTGTGCAGAGGCGGAATGTCCCGTCTTCTTTTCATTTCATTTCATTTTATTACCTTAAAGACCCACGAGGGGTATTGCATAAGGGGTGGGTACATATATTTTGGTGAGCGAGTGTTAGCAGAACGAAACATGACTGGTAACATTATTGGCATAGTTGGATGAGCACGTGATGGCTGCGATGTCGTTGGGTAGGTCGTTCCAGTCTGCTGCAGTACGGGAGAAAAATGATGCGGCAAAAGTGGTAGTTCGGGCACGAGGTCGGGAAACTTGAAGCGGATGACGAGTGCGATGAGATATGCGGGCTGGAGGGACGATGTAGGGTGCGCGACCTAGTGAACTATGAAAAAAATTTATGAAACAAGCAAAGGCTGGCAATGCGGCGACGAAGTGATAAGGGCAATAAGTCGGATTCAGCTTTCAAAGCTGACACACTGATGTCGTAAGAATATGATGAATGAATGAATCTGGCTGCTCTGTTTTGGACTGATTCGAGTGCATTTATAAGGTAAGCTTGGTGCGGGTTCCAAATGGGTGAGGCATATTCTAATTTTGGTCTGACAAGGGATTTGTACGCTAATAATTTCACATGTTTAGGGGCTTGGCGGAGATGACGTCTTAAAAATCCAAGTGTTTTATTAGCGGATGAAATGATGTTCGTAACGTGTGTACTCCAGGACAAGTCGCCACACAAGGTAATGCCTAAGTACTTGTAGGATAGGACCGGTTGTACAGGGACGTTAGCTATGACGTATGGGAAATGAAGTGGGTTACGGCGACGCGTGAAGGACAAGATATTGCATTTTTGAGGGTTAAGTTCCATTAACCAATTGGCACACCATTCCTGAATGCGGTTAAGGTCGTCTTGAAGAGATGTTTGGTCAGAAGCGTTATTAACCTTGCGATAAATTACACAATCATCGGCGAACATGCGAATATTACTAGAGACATGCGTTGGTAAATCGTTAATATAAATTAGAAACAGAAGCGGACCGAGGACACACCCTTGCGGGACACCTGACGTTACTGGGATAGGACTGGAGTTGTGATTATTAACGGTAACGTACTGTGAGCGGTTAGTCAAGAATTCTTCTATCCATTTAAAGATATTAGAGGGAAGGTTCAAATATGAAAGTTTAAGTAGTAGGCGTTTGTGAGGAACCTTGTCAAACGCTTTTGCATAGTCAAGAAAAATAGCATCGGTCTGTACGTTAGAGTCAAGATTAGCCTGCAAATCATGAATAAAAATGGCCAGCTGTGTTTCGCATGAGAAGCCTTTTCGAAAACCATGTTGCGCAGAATGAAAAAAGTTGTGACAATCGAGAAAGCTCATGACATTGGAGTAGATGACGTGTTCCATGAGTTTGCAGGGTACGCTGGTGAGGGAAATGGGACGGTAGTTAAGGGGAGAATTTTTTTTACCTGACTTGAAGACTGGAACGACCTTACCGCTTTTCCACTCGCGTGGTAGTTGACCTGTTAACAGTGACTGTGAAAAAAGTAAGCATAAAAATTGCGCACAAATATCCTTGTTATTCTTCAAAAACTTTGGGTTAATATTGTCGATACCGGATGAAGATGAAATTTTCATGGTTTCAATTAGGGACGAAATGCCAGATGACGTGAAGACAACTGGTGGCATAGCATAATTTATTACTGAGGGTGGTGCTGAAAATGATGGTGGTATTTCAGTTTCTTTTGTAAATACGGATGAGAAGGCAGAGTTAAACATAGTAGCGCACTCAGCATCAGTGAAGACTGTGCCTGACTCATCTGTGAGGGTTATTTCTGGTTCGTGATGCGGATTGATAACTTGCCAGAACTTTCTGGGGTTACTAGTTAGCATATTCGGCAAGTCCGAGTGAAAAAAGGTATGCTTGGCATCAGAAATAGCGGCGAGATATGATCGTTCAGCTTCATGATATTTCACCCATGCGCTATGCGTCCCTTGAGACCTGGCTGAACGGTAAAGACGCTTCTTTTTGTTATCCAAACGTTTCAATGTTTTAGTAAACCATGGCTTTTGTGAATTAGAGTGAAAACTAATTTGGGGGATGAATCTATTAGTTAGACTTTCGAGTTTGTCTTTGAAGAGTAACCAATTTTCTTGAACACTGCGGGAATAAAAATGTGACGAGAAGACTTGAAAAAACGCGTTAAGTTCATTATTTATGGCGTTATAATTTCCTTTGTTATAAAGACGGATGGTTTTATGGTATTTGCGGCGCCGGTTTGGCGTAAGGAGAAGGTTAGCGTGAATTACTTTGTGGTCGCTTATTTCAGGTAGGTATGTAATGGGCTGAACGCTGTCTGGGTGATTGGTTAATAAGAGATCTAAAATATTTGCACAGTTCTGTGTTACGCGGGTAGGTTCAAGTATTACCTGAGTAAGGTTGAGGTTATTGCAGAAATCTAGGAATTCCCGCGTTTCTCCATTGTTAGCTATAGGTGCGGGCTGGGTATGCCAGTCAATATTCGGAAAATTAAAATCGCCGAAGAGGAAGATGTGTGAATTCGGATGCTTTGCGGACAGTTGACTTAGTACGTTATTAAGCTGACGGGAAAAATCCTGGTTACTATGTGGCGGCCTATAACAAACGCCTAGTAAAACTGTGTTAGGTGCTGCGTGAAAGATTAGCCACAACATTTCGAGGTCAGATGAATCTTGTATTAGGGAACATGATAAATCGTGGTTGACGGCAATGAGTACGCCCCCTCCTCATGAATCTTTACGATCTTTCCGAAAAACTTGAAAGTTTGGTAGATCGGTCAGTATTTCGTTGTCTGTCATGTCACCGTTCAGCCAAGTCTCAGTTAGTATAAGCAGGTTGCTGCTTGATGATGAAACAAGGCTAGAAATAATTTCACGCTTAGGAATAAAACTACGAATGTTAGTGTATATAACGGAGAGCGAGAGGTTAGATAAAGAAGCGTTCTTGGCGCGTTTCCCTGAGGGTTCACGACGAGGTGATTGATAATCTGATTGTGAGGGCCGAGTTGTTATTTCCTTGACTGTTTGCGTGGTTTCGTCGAACATGTAGCGCTTGAGACCAATGTGCAGTGTCTTAAAATTCAAAGCAAACTTTGTTCTCTTTTCTTTAGCGAACGCGACTAGATGCTTTCGCGCATTACGTATTTTGAGGGAAAAGTCCACGCCGACGCTGAAGTTAGTTTGCTTAAACTTATGACCATTCGATAATATGGTGTCTTTAATCTTAGATGAAGTAAACTTGACGATGATTGGACGAGTGTGGTTAGGTTTGTAACGCCCAAGGCGATGGGCGCGCTCAATGTTCTCAGGGTTAATTGTTATGCTCAAGTTCTGACAGCAATGGTTGATGACTGTTTCCTCAGAGCCAGCAAAATTTTCGGATGGGTTATTATCGGGAATGCCATAGAATATAAGATTATTGCGGCGCGAGCGATTTTCTGCATCCTCAATTCGCGCATCTAGAATGTGTAAATGTCGAGCAAACCCAGCACTCTCAGATTTCATTGCTTCGAAATTGGTTTGAAGATCTGAAAAAGCTTGGAAATGGGCCTCCAGATTGGTCATTCGCTTAGTCAAGCCGGCTATCGCAACTTCAGTGGAATTTATCTTAGTTTTGAGGTCTTGTATTTTGAAAATGAGCTTGGTTTGACCGGCGGATACATTCTTTAGTTCAGCGAGCACTTGGTCGATAGTGTTAGGGCCGGGGTTAGATTCGATATCACCTGCCATAAGCAGCAAGGCACGCAAAACATTGCCGCAATCAGCCACAAGAAAAACGCAGCACTGCGGGCTCGGCAGCTGCACTAAGAAGTAGTTGCTAGTTTTTTTTGCAAACAGGGAATACTTGTTACCAACCTGCATGATGAATACAAGAGGATTAGTGACTTGTGCGGGAGCACAGCCACCGAGCCCACAGAGCGGCGAAGCTGGTTGCAGCACTTTTATATCGGCGGTTGATGGCAGTGGTGATGCGGCTTTCCATTGGGCATCCAGGAACAGAAAACCGGGTAGTGGCATTGACGGACAGGATGAGGCGTTCATGTTGGGCGGAAGCAGGAATAAGATGCCGTTATCACAGCAGCTGGGTGCTGTAGTCGAGACGGTGGCAGGGGAAAGGGCGAGATGAGCAGCGAAGAGCGCATTGGCAGCGACGGCAAACACCTGCATGATGAATACAAGAGGATTAGTGACTTGTGCGGGAGCACAGCCACCGAGCCCACAGAGCGGCGAAGCTGGTTGCAGCACTTTTATATCGGCGGTTGATGGCAGTGGTGATGCGGCTTTCCATTGGGCATCCAGGAACAGAAAACCGGGTCGTGGCGTTGACGGACAGGATGAGGCGTTCATGTTGGGCGGAAGCAGGAATAAGATGCCGTTATCACAGCAGCTGGGTGCTGTAGTCGAGACGGTGGCGGGGGAAAGGGCGAGATGAGCAGCGAAGAGCGCATTGGCAGCGACGGCAAACACCTGCATGATGAATACAAGAGGATTAATGACTTGTGCGGGAGCACAGCCACCGAGCCCACCATAGTTATGGGAGAAGCAAATGGGGATACAGAAAGCCGGATGATACCTGCATCCAACATTTTGTGCAACTCCTTTTTCAGCCACACCTTTTTATCTCTGGACATATTACAGGAGGTTCTACGAACTACTGTTTTATCTGTGAGCTCGAAAGGACCGACATGTGATTTCATTGCTGGAGGGTAGCTACCCATGCATGTAAGCTCTAGGTACTTACCCCCAAATGCAAAGATCTAACTTGGATTGTGCTTGGGCTTGACTTGACGAAGTCAGCCCGAAGCAAGAAGCAGACTTCAAAATGGCCAAGTCGGCTTTTGCGTTTCATAGACGCTCAAGCTGACTTGCTTTGTCAAGTGAAGATTGTGCTTCAATGCAAAAATAGATTGCTCGTCTGTGTTCGAGGTTATTAATAAATTTATTAGCGTAAGGCATGTTGTACAGCAAAAAAGTATGTATCTTTCCGAATTTCTACGAGGCATAAGTGCTAAGTATAGTTTTGGTAAATCTATTCCATCTGGCGACGTCCGCCGCTGAGATGCGCAGTGTTGCTTGCGGAAAGCACCCGTTACCGGCGGGTTTAGGTGGTCATCAAGTTTCGGTGTTTTGGCATGCTTTTTGATTTGAAAGTTCCACCATTTTTTCAGGTCAGTGCTCTGCATTTAGGCGACAGTGTATTTGAGTGCAAATTAATTTTATAGTCACATTTATTTTTGTTTTAGCTTCTTTTTAACTTAGAGGTCTTGTTGCATGCTTGTATAACTGGCCGTAGGTAAGCAAACGAAATGGTTGGTTCGTATGATGGTCTTTCAACGGCTTTTGTTCTCGATTGCCGCAAGGCATTCATGCGCCGTCTGAGCCGGCAACTGGATGCAAGAGGCCGAGACGACGAGGCATATGGTCGGTTTCTGAGGGAGCTCGCGTGTCCCTTTTCGGCTATAGGTATTGCAGCAGGAAGACGACGGCCCTTGTTCTGGTCGGGCTACGTGACCCTTTGAAGAAAAGGCCAACCTATTTGAATGCACTAGGCCGGAGTCAAACAAGAAAAAAACTGCAACATGTGTTGCGAACGAGGAGGACCGAGCGCCGTATGGACCCTATTGGTGACAACACCCGATAAAGAACAAAATAAATAAATAAATAAATAAAGTGACATGTGCAAACGACTTGTCTACTTCGCATGGAATCTTTGTCAAGAACAACGAGAGGGAGAGTGTGGCACAGTCATAGACATCGCAAATTGGCAGCATGTGCCGTCTGCTAGGAAAGTGTCGTCTTTAGGAAAACAAGTTGTTGGGCTCGCGCGACGGCCGCGTGCCGCATTTGATGCGAAATTTCTGTCCTGTCAAGAGGCTTTGACGCTGAAATGTCGCACTCACGTATACTTTCCTCCCAAGAGAATGCACCGCAATGCAAGACGGCAGCCCGTTTTACAGAAGACGAAAAGAGCCTGCTCACGGTACTCGTGAACGACTACAAGCATATTGTATAATGCAAGAAAACTGATGTCGTGTCGTTGAACAAGATGAAACATGAAAAGAAATAGCAAAACAATATAACGCCAACCACGGGATTACCTGCAACTAAAAAAATGCTGGAACAACCTGAAGCCTGAAGCAAAAGCGGAAAGAGAAAGCTGCAGAAAAAAAAAAAAGCGAGAGTGCCACAAAACTGATAAGCGCACATGTTCTGCATGACTGGCTCATTTGGGCTACTTTTTATTATGCTCGTGCGTGTGTTTTGTATTTGGCAAACGAGTGCGTGACAGTTCGGCATGCTGAGCATAAATATGGTCGTGAGCGTTAATAACTAGTGATGGCATGTGTAGTCATTAGAGATGAGAAAATACGCTCATAATCAATCTTACGGCGACTGCGGGAAGCGCACCAGCATCGGGCGCAGGTGCTTCGCAATGAGCAGAGTCATCTTTTCAATTGCGCGGCACACTGTTGACTGAGGAATGCGGACCTGACCCTCGGCGACTGTTTAAAACGTTCTAGTGCCGTAAAACATCAGAGCCATTAGCAACTGCAGCATGGGAGGCACACAGGTTGTCCTCTGTTGTCCCTGCTTACCCGGATAGGCAACATAGCGAAAAGCTGTCGCACGGTGTTCTTCGTGAATCTGTAGCGACTGAGCAGTTCATCATCGTAAAACTCCATCGGGTTCCCTCGGTCACATAGACCAGGTCGCGGAATTCTCGGCAAGGGATGATCCTCTGAAAATGCTGTATCCATGGCGTGGCAAGCAAACCCGAAAGCAGCTAACCTCCACGCGACGTACGTTTGGGAGGCTGCCATGTTGGAATAACGCACGAAGTCAGTTTCAAGCTAGCCCAGGAGCAGACTTGAAACTTGAGCGGACTTCGGCCCAGCCAAGTTGTTCGCAAGTCGTCCGCAAGGTCGAGCATGATTCAAGACGTGCGGCGAAGCTGTCTTGAGACTGCCAGAAGTCAAGTTCGAGCCAAGTTAGATCTCTGCATTCAGGGGTTAGTCTTGATGTCTTCCTGGTGAAAAATTAGCCTTGATTCACAAGGTTCATCACCAGGATCTTCTGTTCTTATCGTGTCTTCGGCCATTACTTTGTCGTCCCAATAGAGGTTTATCTCATTTTTTCATGTCTGGACGGGACAAAAGAAAATTGTAGGTGACATTGGGAATTGCCAATACGTCACTGGTAATAGCATGTCCTTGAAATTCAATACCCAGGGTTACCCATTCACTATGCATGGTCACTGACCCATCGTAGGCTTGGACACGCAATGTTCTACCAGCGTGCAGACTTCAAAATGACCGGCATCCACTTGAGTCTTGTTGATAATTGATACCGAAGCTCCACTGTCAATGAGAGCTTTCACTTCAATGCCGTCTACCTTAATGGGTGCGTACGATAAGCTTGACACCAAATACACTGCCTCACTTAAGTTCTTTTTCCGGGGCTTGTGATCCATGGTAGACAGATTATGTGGAAGTAGGTTGCCATGAAATCGGTAATTGGTTTTTCACCATCCTCACGGTCATGATTGACGCTTCCCAGGGATTTGTTTATGAAGCTATCTTCACATTCAGATGACGGAAACGACTCTAGATGCTCGCTCAGCTTACGAGAATCAAGTTGCTCTGTTCTACTACCTGGCTGTCTTCTCAGTGTAATTCTTGGCACTGAGGTCTGTAGAAAGTTCAGGTCATCAAATGTTCTTGGACCTTTGAGCTGGACATGACTACGGATCTTGATACACAATCCTTGCGTTATCAAAGCTACAACAGCAGAAGACGACAGCTTCGGTTCTGCAGAATACAATAGGCGGCGCTTCTCAAGACAGTATTCAAGCAGAGAGCCACCTGTATACCTGAATCGTAGTGCCACATCCCATCTTTCTACTGCATTGCCTGTGAAAGCCGCGAAAGAGTTGCTTTTCCACAGTTCCCAACATGTTGTTCCATGATCCATGAGTTGCACATCATACAATTTTCTGGCTATACCGCCCAAATAGCGGCGCATATTCAAAATCTTTGTGTCGTTGGAGCGCCACCTACACTTGTCACAGGCATACTTGAAAAACCACAGCTAGTAGTGTGCACTTTGCGAGTTTCCTTCAAAAACATCTGGTTCAACAATGCCTCATGCTGATTGCCCTCGATTAAGCGCTTGGACAAAAGTTTTCATTATTTCAGTCTGTTGCATAATGTGCCTTTGCAGTTCCATAACAGTCAAGTCTAGGCTCACCTTCCTGGCAGGCATTTCCTCTTTGAGGGTGCCACTTCGTATGGGTTCCAGAATGAGTTCGCTCAGTGTCTGCAGTTGTAGATTCACTGTCACTGATCCTGTTTGCATGAGGGCTTGGTGGCTGATTGCAGCTTGTTACAGCACCACGTTGATCAGCGCGGTAGAACTAACTTCGAGAGGAAGGTCTGTCGCTGGCTCACCGTGCACTTGTTATCGGGTGAACACAACAGACTCCGATGACGCCTGGTCGATGAAAAACGTCACCCACATGGCTGGTCTTCGAAAACTGTCGGCTGCGCCAAAATGTAGCGTTCCTAACTAGAACAGCAGCAGAAATAACATAATCTCAGGGAGACGGGTGTCGTCCGTCATTTTATTCCAACTTCTTCGTTCTCACTTCTCCCCTAGCCCATTTCTTCGTTTTCTTTCATGCGTCCAGCGCAGACTGCTTCATCTATTGATAAAAAAAATGTTTTTCATACCTGCACATACTAGAACTGAGCTTTAATCGGTGCTGGCATATAATTTGGTCTTCCCTTTAATAAAACAGGACCTTACAGTATATCTTGATGGATATGTATCTTAGTTGCTAATAACTTGCTGCATTCTTGTTATGTGATGTTAGGTGATCCCCGGCCATCTGCAGGGCCATATTTTCTTGCCGAAAATTTGCAAAATTGCTAAGCACAAAGTCGCAGGATTGAATCCTGGCAGTGGCAGCCGCATTTGGTGGGCATTATATGTAAAAAAACCCGTGTTCCATGCATTGGGAGCACCTTAAAGAACCCCAGGTGGTCAAAATTAATCCGGAGTCCCCTACTACGGGGTGCCTCATAATCAAATCGTGGTTTTGCATGTAAAATCCCAGAATTCATTCATTCATTCAAAGTTGAGGAAAGTGGGCATGCACCCTGTTGAATGGCGTACTGTGGAGTGCATGAGGAGCCTTCTCTCATTAAAACTGGCATCATAATCCCTGTGTTGCTGCACAAAGGCTGCAAACAACAATTTGAGATTCTAGTTAATCCACTCTATCGAATTGCAATGTGGGTTATACAGGGTTGTCTTGCGGTGCTTAATACCTCAGGCCACACATGCGGCGCCTAGCCTTGTGTCATAGGGAGCAAGCCAGTTGCCGACATTTTTCTGTATATTAAGCAGCCTCAGAAACCTATAATGAACCAATGCAGTAGGGAAGGAAGGTGTCGATAGAGGTTGAATGCTGTTAGCTCTAGAGCAGAAAGAAGGGGGAAAACGTTATCGCCTGGGTTGTGGTGTTGTAGGCAGGTGTGACAAAGGCAATAATGAAGCCCCAGTTTGTCTGGTTAGAGGTAACGTGCATTGAAATCATGTTGGCAAATGTGTGATTAAAGCACTCTGTCGGGTGATAAGTTTGCAGGTGACATCTGATGGTACAGTAGTGAACAGAACTGCATTCAACAAAAAATGCTTTAAGTTATTTAGTGGTAAGGTCTACATCAAGCAAACCAGCCGATGCATTAATGATTGGCTTAGGGAACATCACAACAATGTTAACAACACTATTCAAGGTTATCTAGGTGTGCACTGTTGTGTTGCAACTGTTGGTGCAAATCGGTCTTTGACAAATGCAAGATTGTATCTAGTAGCAAATCAAGCCTTACTGAAGAAATAGTCAAGGCTGCTGCAAGTTCACATGCAGGAAATAACTGTGTCGGTTGTCCCTCGATAACCTCGTTTGAAGAAGAGCTTACCTACCTTGATTCATATGCCAGCGTGTGATAACGGTATGAGCAGGTTCTGTGTGCATGTGTGATCTTGTTGCCAAGGGTCCACTTTAAAGCTAGCTGTGCACTGGCAAAATAAACTTTCTGTTGAAAGTCAGCGTTGTGTCCGTGTACTTTGTGGGCTATCTTTGTCTCCGTTGGTTCCCATGCTGTAACTTTCTCCCTTGTTCTTGGAGTAAGACATGGCCTCAGCACTGAGGAGTTTATGGACATAGGACGATGTGGCTGAAAAGGAAGTACACAATGTCATGAGCCATGGGGGGCAGGTTATTCTCACATACTACATATTGAAATAATACTAGCCCTATGTTTTCCCACCACAGTGGGTCGTAAGGCTCTATACCAATGTGACGAAAGGATATTGAGAGGCACGATAGTGGCTCCATTAGTCTGAAGGTACAGCAAGGACTAGGCTTGTGGCATCTGAGTAAGAGCAGAAATGTACATGTGTTGTGCCACACTGCATGCCTATCATTGAGGCAATGGGCGTTGCCTCCTCCTCCCTGGTTCTTGTGAAGTGGTTGCCCTTGTGAGTGACAACCTGCAATGTTCCACGAAACTGCTGACCCATTCCCGTGGGTTAAAATGAGGAATCCGGTGGAATGCCGCGCCAAGACTGCTGCCATGATGAAAGGGGAATGCAACGCTGGGGGCATAAGCTCCTGTCTCACCTCGTTCCTGCCGACGATGGATCACTAAAGGGATTTAAGGTGGAACTGGGCCATTGTGAGACGATAGTCTCCACCAGCCGCTGTGTCGGTATGCTATTATGCTATGTGCCTGTATGCTATTTTCTGTTATATCTGTACCTAATGTATCAATCTTTTCATCTCCTCTTTGTCAGTTCCAAGAGTCTGTCTCTCGTCCTTAACCCTGAGTCGCAATAACATGCCACACTAGTAAGAAGTTTGGTGTACGTCCTGAACAGCCCGGCATGTGCACACTGAGAATCGGCATAGAAAGCAGTTTGTATGAGTGCATCAGTGCAGAGGTGTCTGGTAGTTGTTTGGAAACATATTCTGGGTTTATAGTGTGAAGGGATACAGACGAAGATTAAAAAAGAGAGAATGAGTGCTCATCCTGTCAGCTTCTCGTCTTCATCTGTGTCCCTTCATGATATAAACCAAGAATATGCTACCGTACCAACTCACCCAACTGTCCATCCTTTTGCATTATTTAAGTTGTCTGGGAGGTGTCTGGGAACCACCAGTACAGCATAGATTGCTTATAGCGTAAGTTGCCGGTGTCATGAATATTCGCACCAAAAATGACACCAAACTATAATCAAAACAGCATTCTTCAAAGGCTGCACATGTGCAACACATGTAGACGAAGCAGCCATGCATACCCAAGAATCGAAGCATGTGACCGGGATGTCTGTGTCCATTTAAATTTACAAACCTTGAAAGGTTCATGTCTGGGGACTCATTATCCAAGGAACCATTGTCTGAGCACCTGTGATCTTGCATGAAACAGAGAAAGTAAAAAGAAAAAAAAATAATGAAAAAAAATTCCTTGATTATTAGAAATTCCCTGCGGCAGTGCCACTACTCTACAGAACTAACGTAAAAAGACGACCGAAATTTTAAACTCTGTTCAGTGTCTTGTTTTATTGCTTGAACTTATTTGCATGTGCGCAATGTCGAAAACGTGGCAACTGCTTATCAAGTTGCCGCCATTTGAGTGTTGCCTGTGCCAACAGTGCCCTCACTTTCGTTATCAAGGTGGCTCTTTCACTTTCAAAGTACTGTACAGCCTTTCATATAGTGTTTGAGTGGGGAAACATTTTCACACGGACGCAGGAAGGGACACACACAAGCGCTAACTTTTAGCAGAATGTTTATTGCATGCTGGATCACTGTTTATTTGTGCTGTGCTACAACTTGGGTATAAGCAAACAGAGATGCATTGAAATATGAATTTCTTTCCTTGTTAATGATAGTGAAGGCATGCTACCACAGTCTCAGCCTAGCTTCTCAATAGTTGCAGTTTCAGTTATCACCCCCCTTATTTCTTCTTTGTGCTTGTGCACAACGAAACATTCTTGCAAAAGAGGCAAGCAACCACTCAAGCTGCAGTGGGCTGCTAACCAGCCATCACGACCTTTCTCTACATTAACCAGCCTATCGTTTAGACATCACCCGGTTTGCCTGACGTAGTGTCTACCACACGATAGCAGTATGTGGTTTACAACGCCTTCTTTGCAAGGCACGAACCGTGTTCTATGGTTCTTGTTCCAGCCTACCCTTTTTATCAGCAACTGGCTTGTTGCTTTTGCAGTTTTCTCAGCTTGTTCAGGGCTGTGAAAACCATGCTAACGGTTGCCCAAGCACCCACCTCTTTTATGTTGTGGGATATGATATTTTCTGCAGGTATGGCATAGTGGCAAACTTTCTTCGGCCTTCACAGACAGCTGTTTTGCAATCCTGACAACTGGAAGGTCGTTTCCTGAGTAGTGCCTCTGCACCCGATACCAGAATGTGGTCAGGATATCCTGCTTGCATGAGGCGAGTCTTTTGGCTGTTAAGGCTGGCACTGCAAGATGGGAGCAGGATTTTTTGCGAACATTATCAAAGCAGTGTTTGACGATACTCTTGTTAACCAACTTCGAGTTTGAGGAGCTAAATGGCAACAATGGTTTCTTCCCCATATGTTCATAAGACTAGTACATGCGGTTTGCATGAAAATGAAAACATATATTAAGGAACCTCATAGACCAATCATCACCTGGAACTTTGTGTGTGAGTTCGAAGGGCTGCAAACAATCTCAAACCAACATTAGTAAGTTGGAGGCTTCAGATTCGAAGGAATTTTTCTCATACTTAAGCAAAAACAAGTACTCATCCATGTATTTAAAACATTTAAAAACTTTTGTGCCCTTAAGATGCGTCAAAAGTACTTTGTCACGACTTGATACAAAAGAATTGCCAAGGGTAGACGGGACACGAGATCTAATCCAAACGTCTTGGTTTTAAATAAAGGGTTTTCTATCCCATTCGATGTAAGTCGAGTCATGGTTACAAGTTCCAACTGATGCCTTGACGAAATACCAAATGCACCTTTAAAATTGATCTAACCAAATTGTGTTAAGGCATTCATTATGCATTCAAACAATGTGTCACATATTAATTAGTAGTAGAAGTCCTTTATATCTATAGAGAGGGCACAAAGGCCTTCGTTGGACTAGGGGGCACAACGTTCAAGACTTCTTGAGATATTTTCACTAGAAAAGGGTCATCTACCTCCAAGATGTGGGCAAGAACAAGGCAAGGGGATCTTGCCACGTGTCTGTTTCAGACACTATGACCCTTAAGGTAATTTGTGGCTTATGCATTTTTGCACTAAAGAGGACGTAAAAGAAATCCTTCTTGCATTTCCCTATTTTTGGCACCACGTTGTCTAGGTTGAGTTTCTTGCATTAGTCTTTTGCCCTTTTCTTGATTTTTGACGTGCACGCATTGACTCGGCAATCAGGAAGAGCAGAAACTGTTTCATTGGCTTTAGACAGAAAGAAGCCATGCAACATTACAGCATATCCTCCCTCCTTATCTGTGGGGAGTACACATAATGTATGTTCCTTAAAAAAGAACTCAATGCGTTTGACAGGAATATTCAATAATCATTGCTTACATCGGGTCAGGATATTGACTTCTTTCGGGATGCAGTGCGATTCCTCTGAATCAACCGCAGGACTGGAGATGCGACACACATGGGACAGCAGTTCAGGGGCACATTGGTTAGGCTCTACTGCAAACTTTGTTTCTAGGGAAAGCATGTTGCAAACGTTGCAGGGAATGTCCAAAGGCTCCAGTGTGTGGAATGCACATGTGGGCATCGATTGCCTCCGAGGAGCCGGCATGCGCAGCCCAGGTTGTGGATGGTTCCAAGTAGATTCACTAACTTGGTCTGTGACGCGAAGAAAATTCTGGAGTCAATGTTTTACCTCTTTCATCCAAGGTGCCAAAAAGCAGGGATGCCAGCAAATGACGATATGCTCAGGCTTGTCTGTAGCATTCTGACTTCAGAACCTTGCGAA
Organism: Dermacentor albipictus; assembly: GCF_038994185.2. Classification (NCBI taxonomy): domain Eukaryota; kingdom Metazoa; phylum Arthropoda; class Arachnida; order Ixodida; family Ixodidae; genus Dermacentor; species Dermacentor albipictus. The sequence continues at coordinate 1,028,486 of NC_091826.1, read as the reverse complement.
TTCTTTTGCCATGTCTAGTTGAAGACTGATAATGATAACTGAAACTGCAACTATTGAGAAGCTAGGCCAAGATTATGTTAGCATGCCTTCACTATCTTTGCGAAGGAAAGAACTGTCGCATCTTGATGCATCCATATATATATATATATATATATATATATATATAGTGATCCGGCTTCCAGTGAGCATTCTGTTGAAACTTAGCGCTTGTGTGTGTCCTTTCCTGTGTTTCCGCACCGTCCCGCCTCACACCCTCTCCCCTTTAGAAGAACCTCACCTATATATACTGTGGCGAGGAAAGCGTACGTCGCCTTGAAGAAGACAAGTCCACTTGTCGAAACGTTGGCTCCTGCATTCACCTTGTTCATGTTTTGCTCATCTGTCCTTTGTATGTGTGAAAAGGTTTTCGCGCTAAAACACTATATAAAAAATGTGCATCGATGTGCATCGCAACAGGCACGCACAGGCTAAAGCAGCATTCAGGGCAAAGTGTGCGCTGCTGATATGGCCAAGCGAAGGCTTCTCTGTTGCCTAGCCAACCACCGCTTGCCTGCATCAGGCTACCACCGATTTTTGTATTTTTTTGTTCCTCATTCATTTGCTCCGCGTCTCCTCTTCGTCTTCATTGCTATTGTTGCCCTGTCCTCCCAATGGCCGGTACACCTCGTTGAGAGAGAGAGAGAAAACTTTATTTTCATGTTGGGTAGGTGTGGTGAAAAGATACTCAAGCCTCATTGAGAAGAGCTCTCGCTACCATACTTGTCTACGGAATTTTCCCATGAAAGCCGCATTATAAATGGTACTTTACTTTGTGCAGCTGCACTATAAGCGGTATGCTTTATATGGAGTTCTATGGGAAGGTAAGTGGAAGTCAGAAAAGGCGGTGTTGTAGCCAGTTCTGCACTGTAAACTTTTACATTATAAGTGGTCCAAGCTGTAACTACCTGCCGTCATCGGATGGGTAGTTGTGGTGAGGGAAAATTCCATCGTGAATAATCAAGGTAACAGCTGGCCAGCACAGCACTCAAGAAGGCAGGCACGTTAGCAAATCAGAAAGGTGAAGTAGCAAAGCTTAGAGCCACGGTTTCGGTTCCAAAGTCATCTCAGTGGAAGTGAATGGTGGAGACACGGAGCCATACAGCAGGCATTGTTGGTGAAGGAGAGAGAACGAGTATTGCTGAGCTGCTCGCTGGACCAGTAGACAGAATGCTGTAAGCCCAGTGCATGGGAATCATTAATAACAGCAAAGGGGTCGCCGTACAGGTATGGCCAAAATATTTTTTTGCCCACGTAATTACTTAACATTCTTTCCCAAAGTTTAGGCTCATAAATGCCAGTTTTCATGTTTTTTGCTCAGGTACACAAATCTGATAAATCCATTAAATTGTTCCAATCAAATGGGATAAAAATTTTAATGAATACCAAGCCCTAGTTAACACACCCTCATTATACCTAGGTGGCTTGCCTTGTGGATCCTTAGCGTAGTGTCTTCAAGAAGCTGCCTTTTGGCCAGCTATGTAGTATATTGTCCACAGAGGGGTAGATGCCTTTTGTGCAAGCATCTCCGTCACTTCCTTTGTTTTTTGTTGTCAGCTATGTGGTAGCAATTTGCATATTTCACAGACAAACAAACCACAAAGCCCATAAGGGAAATGGCAAATGATGTAGACACTACTGGAAACGCCTATGTTGCACTATAAAATACAAATTGTATTGTTTTTCCTTCTTCCCATTTATTCAACTTGCATATTTTGACATGTGGCTGAAAGGGTGTGCTTGGTTTCACTTTCCCTGCAGGGTCCTGAGCAAGTTCTCCAAGGGCCCAGCAAAGCTCGAGGTTAGTGGAGGAGACCGCTTCCATAGGTGTGCCAAATGAGAGCCTACTTTTTCTCATGACTGCCACGCAAGATCGGTATTCATCCAGGCCTTCTGCAAGTCCATGTACGGTGGCAGAGATTACTCTACCGTAACCGTCTGACTTGTGGTGAACATGTTACTGTGCAAGCACATGCACCTTGTTAGCTGAGTGATACAGGAGCACTAATGTTTAGCCACTGCGGTGTTCTGCTGCTGAGAATGACCAAGGGTGCAATGCAGAGATGGACAGGGGATCAGAGTGAAACTGCAAACTACAGCTTTTCTTTTTCTGCTTTGAGTTGCACGTTATAGGCCTATACTTAGCAGAAACTACTGTAAAATTGTGAGCAAGCACGCCCTCCCCCTAGAGTAAGAAAATTGACAGTCACTTTAGCGTGCGCTAAAGAGGGTGAAGGTAAAAGCCTGCGCGTTCTTCGATATTCATTAAATTGTTTCACATTCTCATTCGAATGCGTTATTTCCTCTAACATGGGTGGGACTCCCACCAAAGGTTGCGGGCTCGACTCCCACCAAAGGTTGTGGGTTCGAGTGCTAACTGTGCCTCAACGTCGCCTTAGTTAACACCATAGCTTGTGGGTTCAACTCCTGCCGAAGGTTGTGGTTTCAAGTGCCTTAATTAACTGTGCCTTGATTAAATTTGCCATAATTAACACCAAAGGTCATGGGTTCAACTCCCAATTTTGGTGCCATTAAATTTTGGTGCCATAATACGGGCCGGTCAAATTTTCAACCCGTGAGTTATCTAAAGGTTTCGCCTTAATAATTGAAGAATTGTTGGGGGAGGGCCCTTTCTCATTCGCAGACACTAATTCAAGTCGGTGGTGGAACAGTCATGACCAAACAGTTTTTGTTTGACTCAAAAGCTTTATTTAAGATGCATTTACTGTGTTTTTTTCATGTCATCGCCCTCAAAAATATCAGATGACTCCTCTGAGATCAACCCAAGAATTAGATTCATGCATTTGGCCTGAAAGAGCCCAAAATCTTCTGGTTGTACAGAACAAACATCAGTTCACAATTATCTAGGTTCACCAGTGCCATTCCACAAGTGCAACCTTTTCTTCCGCTGTCGCATTGCATACATAACAGTAACACTAAAGCACTGCATACCAAGTCCACATTGATAACCGACACCTCTCACAACTGAAGCATCTGACGAAAATGGCAACTGACAGTCTATGCGAAAAGACACTTGGCTATGTGGTGCCATTGACAGGCCTCAGTAAAAAGGTAGCTAAACAATAAATTTCTCATCCTCACTAAATACACCATTTTCTGTAAGTTGGTTGAACGGCAACATTTAAAAAAAGAGACTGAAGCTGGCGAAGATGCATGTAATGGTAAACACTATGGAGAAAGGAGGGGAACACTTGCTCAATAGTTGGTGCCAGTTTCAAATAACTTGAAAAATGGGGTGTGGTTGCATGGGTGGGGTGCTTGTCCGTAATTTAACGGTATGCTCAGTGCAGAAAGATGTGGTTTTCAGTCTTGAGCATGAAAACTTGCCCTGTTCCAAGACTGCTGGTGGAAGTGACTGGCTAATTTTTTGCTTTCTATGTCACCTTGGCAGCCCTTGCCAGCAGTAAGACGGCCATCAAAGCAAGCTCAGCCAGACAGGCTGCCCCTGACTCGGGAAGACTGGCAGTACGTCATGTGTGCAGGGAGAAGGAAGCACTTCACCTGGGAGAGTGTTAGATGGTGAGTGCACTCTGATTTTTATGCGAGAAACTTGTTTCTGCTTCTCAGCCTGTCTGCTGTGATTGGCTCACAGGAGAAAAGGAAAAGGTGGCACAGTCTGGTCATACCCAGAATAGCATCCACAGTGCTCTGTGGACCACTACTCCTCTGAACCGCAGCTGTAATGCAAAATTTATTTATTTTACTTATTTTCACATCATCATCATCATCAGCCTAGTTACGCCCACTGCAGGGCAAAGGCCTCTCCCATACTTCTCCAACTACCCCGGTCATGTACTAATTGTGGGCGTGTTGTCCCTGCAAACGTCTTAATGTCATCCGCCCACCTAACTTTCTGCCGCCCCCTGCTACGCTTCCCTTCCCTTGGAATCCAGTCCGTAACCCTTAATGACCATCGGTTATCTTCCCCCCTCATTACATGTCCGGCCCATGCCCATTTCTTTTTCTTGATTTCAACTAAGATGTCATTTACCCGCGTTTGTTGCCTCACCCAATCTGCTCTTTTCTTATCCCTTAACGTTACACCGATCATTCTTCTTTCCTTAGCTTGTTGCGTCGTCCTCAATTTCAGCAGAACCCTTTTCGTAAGCCTTCAGGTTTCTGCCCCACAGGTTGTGGGAGTGTCGGGTTACATTAGCTACAATGGCAGTAGCTCCGGAGGCTCTTGCGTCGAAGTGGGCCGCCACTCTGCGCAGCTCCAACCTCAAGACACAAGAGTGGGCTGTCCAGCAAGCCCGAGAGGCGGCGACGAGGCAAGGCCTCGAAGTCCCCTCATGCGAGACCTGAGCCCGGGTCGTCAAATTTGCCGGATTCAGAATAAAGTTGTTTCCATCCATATGTGAGTACTGGTAACACACAGCTGTTATACACTTTCCTTTTGAGGGATAGTGGCAACCTGCTGTTCATGATTTGAGAATGCCTGCCAAACGCACCCCAGCCCATTCTTATTCTTCTGGTTATTTCAGTCTCATGATCCGGATCCGTGGTCACTACCTGCCCTAAGTAGATGTATTCCCTTACCACTTCCAGTGCCTCGCTACCTATCGTAAACTGCTGTTCTCTTCCGAGACTGTTAAACATTACTTTAGTTTTCTGCAGATTAATTTTCAGACCCACCCTTCTGCTTTGCCTCTCCAGGTCAGTGAGCATGCATTGCAATTGGTCTCCTGAGTTACTAACCAAGGCAATATCATCAGCGAATCGCAAGTTGCTAAGGTCATCATCATCATCATCATCATCAGCCTGGTTACGCCCACTGCAGGGCAAAGGCCTCTCCCATATTTCTCCAACAACCCCGGTCATGTACTAATTGTGGCCATGCCGTCCCTGCAAATTTCTTAGTCTCATCCGCCCACCTAACTTTCTGCCGTCCCCTGCTACGCTTCCCTTCCCTTGGAATCCAGTCCGTAACCCTTAATGACCATCGGTTATCTTCCCTCCTCATCACATGTCCTGCCCATGCCCATTTCTTTTTCTTGATTTCAACTAAGATGTCATTAACTCGCGTTTGTTCCCTCACCCAATCTGCTCTTTTCTTATCCCTTAACGTTACACCTATCATTCTTCTTTCCATAGCTCGTTGCGTCGTCCTCAATTTGAGTAGAACCCTTTTCGTAAGCCTCCAGGTTTCTGCCCCGTAGGTGAGTACTGGTAAGACACAGCTATTATACACTTTTCTCTTGAGGGATAATGGCAACCTGCTGTTCATGATCTGAGAATGCCTGCCAAACGCACCCCAGCCCTCTTCCTCTAGACTATTCCTCTAGACTATTTTCTCTTTCATTATTGTCGTGTGTGGCACTGGTACTGTATAAATCTCTATAGAACTCCTCAGCCACTTGTACTATCTCATCCATATTAGTAATGATATTGCCGGCTTTGTCTCTTAACGCATACATCTGATTCTTGCCAATTCCTAGTTTCTTCTTCACTGTTTTTAGGCTTCCTCCGTTCCTGAGAGCATGTCCAATTCTATCCATATTATACTTCCTTATGTCAGCTGTCTTACGCTTGTTGATTAACTTCGAAAGTTCTGCCAGTTCTATTCTAGCTGTAGGGTTAGAGGCTTTCATACATTGGCGTTTCTTGATGAGATCTTTCGTCTCCTGCGATAGTTTACTCGTATACTGCCTAACGGAGTTACCACCGACTTCCATTGCACACTCCTTAATGATGTCCACAAGATTGTCGTTCATTGCTTCAACACTAAGGTCCTCTTCCTGAGTTAAAGCCGAATACCTGTTCTGAAGCTTGATCTGGAATTCCTCTGTTTTCCCTCTCACCGCTAACTCATTGATCGGCTTCTTATGTACCAGTTTCTTCCGTTCCCTTCTCAGGTCTAGGCTAATTCGAGTTCTTACCATCCTGTGGTCACTGCAGCGCACCTTGCCGAGCACGTCCACATCTTGTATGATGCCAGGGTTAGCGCAGAGTATGAAGTCTATTTCATTTCTAGTCTCGCCGTTCGGGCCCCTCCACGTCCACTTTCTGCTATCCCGCTTGCGGAAGAAGGTATTCATTATCCTGATATTATTCTGTTCCGCAAACTCTACTAATAACTCTCCCCTGATATTCCTAGTGCCTATGCCATATTCCCCCACTGACTTGTCTCCAGCCTTCTTCGTGCCTACCCTGGCGTTGAAGTCGCCCATCAGTATAGTGTATTTTGTTTTGACTTTACCCATCGCCGATTCCACGTCTTCATAGAAGCTTTCGACATCCGGATCATCATGACTGGATGTAGGGGCGTAGACCTGTACGACCTTCAATTTGTACCTCTTATTAAGTTTCACAACAAGACCTGCCACCCTCTCGTTAATGCTATAGAATTCCTGTATGTTACCAGCTATTTCCTTATTAATCAGGAATCCGACTCCTAGTTCTCGTCTCTCTGCTAAGCCCCGGTAGCACAGTACGTGCCCGCTTTTTAGCACTGTATATGCTTCTTTTGTCCTCCTTTGACTGAGGGCCGGGGTTTGATTGTTGTATTCATATGGGAGGTTGTGGCCAAGTACTGCACCAGGGCGGCCAATCCTGCTCTGGTGAGAGAGTGCGTTACCGGTTCTAGTCGCCGGGATCAGGCCGCATTCCAGGCCTGTTTGTGCAATTTTCTCAACACACATTTTTTTTTTGTATTTTCCGGTGGAGAATTGCGCGGCACCGGGATTTGAACCACGGTCCTCTTGCACGGGAGACGGATACTCTACCGTCCCCGCAGTAGTTAAATTAAAAATTAAATCATGGGGTTTTACGTGACAAAACCACTTTCTGATTATGAGGCACGCCGTAGTGGGGGACTCCGGAAATTTCGACCGCCTGGGGTTCTTTAACGTGCACCTAATTCTAAGTACACGGGTGTTTTTGCATTTCGCCCCCATCGAAATGCGGCCGCCGTGGCCGGGATCCGATCCCGCGCCCTCGTGCTCAGCAGTCTTAACACCATAGCCACTGAGCAACCATGGCGGGTCCCGCAGGAGTTGTAGGCCTCATTTAACCTACAGTGGTGCCCTATTTGATCAGTCAAGGTTGACCAATCTGAGCTCGGTTATACCGCACGGATGGCACTCGGCTAGAGAACCTGGTATTTATGACTTGCACGTGTCGCCATACCTAATTGAGGATGTATATAATTTTTTTTAGGAGGGTTCTCGTACAGTCATAAAATAAAGAAAAAGACATTAAAAAGAAAGAAAAAAAGAAGAAAAAGGGGGAAAAAAGGAACATGACAGGTGATTTGAACTCATGACCCTTGAATGTTGCCCAGGAAAATAGCTCAGTCGGTTGGTTCGTCAGGCCCCAGGTTACTTTCAAGCGCCATAGCTCCTGCTCCCAGCCTCATACTTACGTGGAAAGGGACTGAGATTGTCCGCGACAGTCGATTTTTGTGGTTGGAAGGCATAATTTCTTGGTAAAATGGGGGGGTGGAGATGAGGGGGGGAAATATGCTCTCAGCGAGAGGGCATCGTCAGCACGAGACCACCACCAGGCACCTTACTGAGATGTGGGGAGCTTCGCGACCGGAACGAAGCCTCCCTTCTCCGCCGGCCAAGAGGGGGAAACGCCTTCTTCCGCAGACTTCCTCACTTCCACTTTCTTTTAGTAAGCATCCTGGTTTAGTAAGCATCGAGTCGATGCTTTTCTTTTGGCGGGGGAATAATGCCGCTAGGAATGCCACTAGGTGTCGCGCGCCAGCGCTGAGAAAGAAGTGACTGGAACGCGCGCTCGGCAAGAGGTGGGCGCTGAAGAAGTAGAGGCTGAGACCGCCGGCTTGAGTTTTGTGTACGCCATCTTGTAGAACTGCCCGTCCTGCCAATGCCGGGTGCATCTTCAATTGACTTTTCGTGACAATATGGTTTGAATTGATCTTGTAATGAAGAAGAAGAGCACAAGGACAAGGCCAGCCAGATTGTCTGTTCCGTGCCTGCAGTGAAACCAGTGCTTGGCACGCCAGTGTCATCGCCAGTGCTTAGCACGAGCGTGAGCCGTTCGGGCGACCAGCTGTTCCTGCTCTGCGTGACCTTCCTTCTCGATTACGAATAGACACTACCAACTGGACTGTTCAAACTCTCCATTACAATTGGTGGAAGGTGCGGGGTGTTCAAGAACTTCTACACCCTGGAACTCCAGTCTCGGACTCTGCCTCCCGTCATGCCTGACTCTCCCCAGCCGACGTCGCCACCACCCCCCGTTGCCTGCTCTGGCGCTCTCTCGCAACGCCATCCAGCGGTTTTCAGTGGTACGGATGATCAGGACATCAATGACTGGTTGTCTACATATCAACGGGTGAGCTTGCACAATCGATGGGACGATACCGCCAAGTTAAATGCCGTCATCTTCTACCTATTGAGTGTGGCTCACCTGTGGTTTAACCCTTTCGCTGTCGGACCTTTCTGGCCGTGACGCACCCCCAGTGTCGGCTTGGTTTCAGGGAACGAGCATAACAGGGAACGATCATAGCAATTTATTTTTGATTATGATTGGTATACAAATAACATAGTCAATGCAACATGCACATTTCAGTGTTCTGCAGCTGTTAGTAAACATCATCATCACCATCATCATACTGACTATAAAATCCGTTCAACATCCGAATCTGACGATGCGGAACCCTCTTCCTCGCATGCGACTCTGTCCGAGTCCGAATCCGAGCTCGGCTCGTATTCTGAATCGGAATTGAGCCACCGCTCCAGTGAGCAGACGAAGGTCCCGTGCGCTGAGCCATCCGAAAGTAACCGCGCGCAGGGAGGATGCGCTTTCAGTCGCCCCCACAACGGAGAGCAATGGGACGTTGCGTGATCAAGAAGACAGAGGGAGATGGAAAAAGGCTAAACAAAGTTCAGAGGGCTTTACATTTACTGCTGCAAGACGGAAGCGAGGGTGCGGCGAGAGAGTGAAAGCAGCAACGAGTCACTCTTTTCGGAGAGGAGAGGCAACGGCACGTGCGCCTGAACTTGACGCGCCGCGCCATAGCAGGCACACCAACAGAAGAAAAATAAAAACGTTCAAACCAGCGAAGATGGCAGAACAACCCTTGAACCCAAAACCACAGCGCGCGACACATGATACAGCGAACACCGGAGCCACCGCGCCACTCAGCAAAGAGAAAGTGGGGAGTGGCAGTCACGCGGTACTCTTCAATACATGGAGTAACACAGGTCGGGGCGAACTTGTAGAAAGAGTCAACAGATAGCGTGGCCAATCCAGGAGCGCCAGCTTTGCGCTGTGGCGCGAAATTTTGAACGCACTATAGAGAACATACCGGTACGTCAGTGACACTGTGGGGGGGAAGCGCGATGACGTACCGGTACATCCGTGACAGCGAAAGGGTTAAAAATCACGAAGCCGACTTTCAGTCCTGGTCTGCGTTCAAGGCCAGTTTCGCTGAAGTTTTTGGTTGCCCCGCCGTCCACAAGTTGCACGCCGAGCAGCGGTTACGAGAGCGAGCGCAACAACCCGGTGAAACATTCACCTGTATATAACAGGTGAATGTTTTGCCGGGTTGTTCACTGAAGAGGTTCTCGACCTGTGTAAACGTGTGGATGCTTCTATGCTTGAAAATGAGAAATTGAAGCACATTTTGAAGGGCATTGCCGATGACATTTTTCAAATATTGATCGCCAAGAATCCGCGCACCGTAGCAGAGCTCATAAACTTGTGCCAAAGCTACGACGAGTTGAGGAGGTAGCGCGATTTGACCAGGCGCATCTCAGTGGCTGACGAGGCCCTCTCTTACATGACCGTCTTTTTAATTGCTCCCCCCTGCTCACTCAAATCCAAGCTTTCATGCGGGAGGAAATTGCATGTCAGCTTTCTCTACTGCCCTTCGCTGAGCTACCCCAACAGCAGCCACTGCCGTCACAGACTCCTACACAGCTTGCCTCTACGCTCCAGTGGGTTATTGAAGAGCAAGATGCTGAGGCTCTACCTATGCAGCATCAGCTGTACCCTGGCGCCGCGCCACCTACGTATGCATCCGTCGCTGCACAGCCTCCTCGTGAACCACTCATTGCGCTACATCCATGGCCACTACCACCCGTTCGTCATGCCGTTCATCGACCTGCTCCTGCGTTTGCTAATCCTTGGCGCACACAAGACAACAGGCTCATATGTTATGCCTGCTGTATTCCCGGCCATGTTGCATGACTCTGCCGCCGCCGCATGCTGCACTCCGATGGGTTGGTGCAGTCGCCTCCCTGTACCGACGTGCAACCTTTTCAAGACACTTATTTAGTCGGCAGTCGAACAGGCCACCAGCCGAGCGCCCAGTCCTTACACGTCGTTTGCCTTCCCTGCGTCACCGCTCGTTATCCCCCATGCGTCGACGCCCTTCACCCACGCAACAGAAAAACTAAGCGCCGCAGTTCAGGAGGCAAGAACTGCGTCGCCATCGATCTGTACAAGTCCTCCATTGTCGCCTTCGAACGTTGTCGACCTTACTGTTGACGGTGTCCCTACCATTGCGCTAATTGATACTGGAGCACCCGTGTCTGTCCTAAACGAACGCCTCTCTCGCGCCTTACGAAAAGTTACGATGCCACTTTCCGGGTTTTCTCTTCGCACAGCAAGCGCTCAGCCAGTTCAGCCTTCAGTAGCATGCACAGCTAGAGTTGTTATTCAGGGTGTTCTCTATATTGTGGAGTTTGTGGTTCTTCAGTCCTGCTCTCACGACGTGATACTTTGGTGGGACTTTCTTTCACGAAATAATGCCGTCATCAATTGTGCACGTGCTAAAGTCGAATTATCGCCTCTGTGTGACGTACTCCTCTTCGGCGCCACTTCTCTTCCCGCTAAGCTAGTCCTTCGGGAATACAACGCCATACCACCGTACTCGTCTGCCGTTGTTCCCGTCTTCTGTGGTGCTGTCTCTGAAGGCACTGTCCTCTTCACTCCTTCAGAACTCTTCATAACCCGCAAAGATGTTCCCCTCCGTTTCACCACGCTTGACATTCCAGCCGGTCTCAGCGCCATCATTGTCTGCAATCCGCTTCCTACAGCCCTGATGGCTCTTTGCGGTGAAGCACTGGGCCATGTTCAGCCTCTTGATGACATGTTTATAACCGACGTGCCGGATGCTTCGTATACAGAGCTCACTGACTTCTGTGCACTGTCCACTTCTGCTCTGCCATCACCTGACTTATTCACACCTTTCATTGCCAATGACCTTACTTCCGAGCAGTGCTCCCAGCTTCTTCACCTGCTTGCCCAGTTCCGTTCTTCTTTTGATGTCGCTCAGCCTACTCTGGGTCACACGTCAACCATCAGCCACCACATCGACACTGGCTCCAACGCACCATTGCGGCAGCGCCCGTACCGCGTATCCACCAAGGAACGTCAGGTGATCAGTGAGCACATAGACGGCATGCTTCAGCGCGACCTCATTCGACCTTCCAGTAGCCCATGGGCATCACCGGTGGCTCTCGTCACAAAAAAAAAGATGGTTCTATTTGGTTCTGCGTCGATTATCACCGTCTTAATAAGATAAAGCGAAAAGACGTCTACCCTCTACCACGCATTGACGACGCTCTTGACAGCTTGCAAGGCGCTGAATTTTTTTCTTCGTTGGATTTACGTTCAGGCTACTGGCAGGTCCCGATGTCAGCAGTTGATCGCTCTAAAACCGCATTCATTACTCCGGATGGTTTATACGAATTTAATGTGATGCCATTTGGCCTATGCAATGCGCCTGCTACGTTTGAACGAATGATGGACAATATCTTGCGTGGTCTAAAATGGAGCACGTGTTTATGCTACCTCGACGACATCGTTGTGTTCGCCCCTGATTTCAGCACACATCTTCGCCTTAGGCAAGTGTTGACGTCCTTGACCAACGCAGGCCTGCAACTGCACCTGAAAAAGTGCCAGTTCGCCGCGTGCAAGCTCATGATTCTAGATAACGTCGTATCACAAGATGGCATTTGCCCCAACTCATCAAAACTTCGCGCTGTGGCAGAGTTTCCTAAACTTAAGACTTCAAAGAACTCCGCACCTTCATCGGCCTCTGTACTTACTTAAGACGCTTCGTTCGCAATTTTTCCTAAATTCTATCACCCCTTACACATCTCTTAAGTGCGCCAACGACCTATCCTCCTGGTCTCCTGCATGCGACGCCGCGTTCGTGACCTTATGCCGTCTCCTGACGTCTCCGCCTATACTGCGACACTACGACCCCACTGCTCCAACTGAAGTCCATACTGATGCCAGTGGTATTGGCCTTGGCGCTGTCCTTGCGCAGCGCAAGCCTGGCGACTCCGAGTACGTCGTTGCTTACGCCAGTCGTGCACTGACCAAAGCGGAATGCAATTACAGCGTCACAGAAAAAGAATGCTTGGCCATCGTTTGGGCACTTGGGAAGTTTCGCCCTTATTTATATGGCAGGCCTTTCCATGTCGTTACTGACCATCACGCCCTTTGTTGGTTATCCTCTTTAAAAGACCCGTCTCGACGCCTTGCCCGCTGGGCTCTGCGCATTCAAGAATACGACATACACATCATCTACCGCTCAGTTCGCAAACACGCTGACACTCTGTCCCGCTCTCCGCTGCCAGCCGACACGGCCTCCGTCTCCACCATTGAAGCGGTATCCTTGGTCAACATCGACACCTGCGCATCAGAACAGCGCAAAGATCCTTAGGTGGCCTCTCTCCTGGATCTCCTTTCTGGCTCGCCTGCATCTCCCGCTCCCTGCGTCGCCAGGCTGCCCACTTTGCTGTCCGGGATAACCTCTTGTATCAACGCAACTACCAGCCCGATGGTCGCAAGTGGCTCCTGGTTATCCCTAAGACTTTGCGTTTAGATATGTACGCGTGTTTCTATACTGACCCACAATGTGCACACGCAGGCATTTTGAAGATGTATGACCGCCTGCGGCAACGTTACTACTGGAGAGGAATGTTTACTTTTGTCCAAAAGTTTGTCCGCTCGTGCCCACAATGCCAACGCCGCAAATCTCCGCCTCATCCAGCCCACTGTTTATTACAGCCGCTTCCATGCCCTGCTCGTGCCTTCGACCGATTGGGAATTGATTTGTAGGGGCTGCTACCGCTAACACCCGCTGGCAAACGATGGATTATTGTCGCAGTTGATCACCTTACACGCTATGCTAAAACCGCTGCTCTAGCTGCAGCTACCGCCAGTGACGTTGCATCCTTTCTGCTCCATCGTTTCATTCGTCATGGCCCACCTCGGGAGCTGCTGAGTGATAGAGGCCGTGTGTTTTTGTCGCAGGTGGTTGAAGCACTGCTTGCTCAATGCCGCATAGTTCACCGGACCACCACGGCGTACCACCCTCAAACTAACGGGCTTACGGAACGTTTCAATCGCATCCTAGGTGATATGCTCGCCATGTACATTTCATCGGAGCATACAAACTGGGACATCATCCTCCCATTTGTCACGTACGCATATAATACGGCTACACAAAGTACTACAGGATTTTCTCCATACTTTCTTCTCTACGGTCGCGATCCTTCCCATACCATCGACACGGTTTTGCCTTATACACCAGACACGTGAGAGTGTGGTCCCGTTTCAGCCGTTGCCCGATACGCCAAGGAATGCCGTCAATTAGCCCAAAAGTTCACCTCCACCGACCAACAACGACAAAAAGCCAATCGTGATGGCGACGCTACGAATCCGAACTTCATTCCCGGCACACTTGTCTTGTTGTCCGTGCCTGCTACCACGCCTGGACTTTCGACAAAACTTATCTCACAGTATGATGGACCATACCGCATCGTCGAACGCACCTCTCCGGTCAACCATGTCATAGAGCCGCTTACACCGACATCCGACAAGTGCCGCCGTGGACGGGATGTTGTTCACGTTCACCGCCTGAAACAATTCTATGACCCGCTCATCTCCACGTCATAAGTCGCCAGGATGGCTCCGCTTTTGCACCGGGGGTAATTGTAACGAAGAAGAAGAGCACAAGGACAAGGCCAGCCAGATCGTCTGTTTCGTGCCTGCAGTGGAACCAGTGCTTAGCACGCCAGTGCCATCCCCAGCCATCCCCAGTGCCATTGCCAGTGCTTAGCACGAGCGTGAGCCGTTCGGGCAACCAGCTGTTCCTGCTCTGTGTGACCTTCTTTCTCGATTACGAAAAGACGCTACCAACTGGACTGTTCAAACACTCCGTTACATTGTAATTTCCCTAGGTGTACGTCTGCGTGGCTTTTCCCTGTGTCAGGGGAGCTGAAAGGAAATCTGCAAAGATTTTTTTTCTTTGCTTTCGTGTTATTCTTGCAGCATCGGAACAGTGCTTTTTAAAAGGGAGACATTGATAAGCGTTTATCTTATTCTGGTGGCTGTTTATTACCGGCTAACAAATGTTACAAAGTTATCGCTCTGCACAAGACCTACCTTCTTGTATCAGAACTTCCTCAAATGTTGCCGATTTTATTTGTTGTCTATGTTGACCCTGAACCTTGTTTAATCAGATAGCACTCGCGACGCAAATAGTGTTGTACATTCTGGAATGCACGTGAGCACTAGCGATTACATTGGAATCTATGATGAGTCAAGTATAAGTATCTGATGCGCTTAATTTGGAGATCAGATTACAACAAGTGATGAGTGTGCTTGTCGCTATCGCAATGTTTTGAGAGTTACTTGTTTTTACTCAGCACCAGTTTGCCCAATAAAGAGTTAGTTTTTGTGACTCAGTTGTGCCACTGTTTGGTTCTTCACTGTAACGGCGTGACAATATGCATTCACCCACAGTGTGACAAGCACAAGGGAGCATCCATTTGTGACCGAGGCTGCTGAGGGTGCAGCAGAAGCTGTGTGCCAGATACGGATGACGAGCCTGGCTTCCTTGATTGGAGCCATGCCAGCAGCTCCAGTGCAACCCAAGAGCCTTGTCCGAAAGGCACTGCTGCTGCTCGTGGGAATTCCATCAGATGTTTTTCCCTATGATCCCGTAAGTTTTGAAAGCACACCTCGGCGCAGACAGCTACGGTTTAGTGATAGCATTTTGGGATTGCTGCTTTTCTTGTAGGTGCAACCCCAAAAACGATAGCTTGATGTGCATTCATAATTCCTTTGTGCCCATAGCTCTCCTAGGGAACCAAAAGTTTCCACCACCGTTGCTTGTCACTTATTGGCAATGTAATCGGTGGAGTAATTAGTTTTGTAATGCTTTTTTATCATTGTTGTCATCGTCTGTAGGTGGTAAGCACAACACTGATCTTCTTGGATTATAATAAGCCTTTATCTCGGAAGTAGGCACAGTATGCGCACACAGGTAAACCTCAATATAAAAAAGTCAGTACAGTCTGCAATTTGCTTCATTATATCGAAATATCATTATGTTGAAATTCGATCTTTTATGCAATAAATACAGTCACCAATAGGTTTTTTTTACCTGGAAGGGACCGCAAAATTTTCTGAATTATTGGACATTCTGGAAAAGAAAGTTTTAATGAGAAAAATAGGTATTTTGTTGAATTTGAGAGTCAGCGATGAAAAATACAGTGTCATGTTGTGTTGACGATATCTTCAGATCAGCGGCACGAAGTGAAGTCAACTAAGCTTTCACGTTCACTCTGCTCCAATGGCTGATAGTGTCACTTGCACTGAGCCTATGCTATCATGAAAAGCATTGGTAGCTGGGAATGAAGCCTGCATCTGCCACTTGCTTCAACACATCACTGAAACTCAAGATTACGTCACCTCCAGCATTGAGTGCGTGGGAAGGCAGTACATGATGCCACGCCATCTCGGCTCACCCATTCTTTGCACATGCAGGAAATTACCTTGAAAACAGGGCGCGCAAGCTGTGTATGTGCTCAAGTATGTTGACAGGTATTCTCACGCACAGCCACGCTATAAGCCTGCCCCTACTCCCTCCTACTTCCTGCCCTTGTGTGCGTGCTATTACCAGGCGCTCGATCCCCTCCTACCTTCCTTAGAGCTTATGCAGGAAGACGGCGCTCTTCAAGCCACCCTCCATCTCAGTTCACCCTTGCACGCTTTCACTTGCAACTATAGCAAACAGTACCCGGGGCGCAATAGAATCTATTAGACTCTGAATTTATACGAAACATGACACTGCTTTAGTTAAGTGGCATGGCGTTCAATTTGAGAGGTGCGTTTACAAGCAGGCGCATATAATTCAACCGTTTGACCATCTACATATGTGGAGGCAGCAGTGAAATTTCGTTATATTGAAATCTTATATAAACATTCTTCTAACCAGATATGTTCTAACCATAAAAAACGTACGATCTGAAGTCACTAAAATCTTGACTGACTTCCCTGTAGTTGACATATAACTATTAGGAAGCATTGCATGAATTGTTGCAACAATTTATGCAGCACGAGATGCCCATAGGATATTGGGTATCAGAGAAAACATCACAATATCACGAAGTGCTCCTTTGCCAATTAAGAATAGGACACACTTACGGCACTCACTCTTACCTCTCGACAGGGGGGTGTCCTCCGACTTGTAGTAAGTGCGGCCAAAATCTCACAGTCCTGCACGTTCTTATTCAATGCCCTGCAATAGAAGCACAGAGAAAAAGGTTTTTCATTTCTGCATATCGCAAAAATATTCCTCTTCACCCGAAATTTTTTCTCAGCAATGAACCGCTTTTTAATCCGAAACTAGTCTTAGAGTTTTTAGCTGAAACAGACACTCTGGAAATCATTTGGCCAGGGAATCTTTAGCGCACGTATAACAGCCCCTGTACTCAAAGGCTTTCTGGAAGCTAAAGTGTCAATGTTATGTTTTATTGCGTCATGCTTTTAACGAAACTTCATTACCAAAGCCCACAGCACTATTTAGTCAGTGTCTATATTTTAGCAACTATGTACAGTGGAACCCCATTCATACGTTTTTCACTGGACCGGGGAAAAAAACGTAACAGCCGGGAAAACACAACAGTGAGGAAAGCTCCGAAAATGAATTAAAAAAATGCAGCTTCAAGTATAGACAATTTATTTCCACAGAGTGCGCTTAGGACTTTAAAAAGTCTAGAATGGTGGCTTGCCGTTTCTTTCGCTCGCAAGAAATCACCAGACGTTTCTCAATAGCCTGGAAGGCCGCATTGCTGTCAGCGTCGCTGTGAGGTGCGAAGTACCTGCGGAGGAGGTCCAGAGCCACGACGGCTTCTTCAAAGCTAGGATTTGGCAACTCCCCGGCAGGCTCGTGCTCCTTGTCGTCACTGCGTCACAGCAATGGCAACGGACGAAGGAATTCCCGCGGGAAATTTTGCCCTCTTTGGCGTAATCATGCTAACGTGCTAACGATTGTTTAGTATTGATGCGGAGCGCGCCCGTCCGAGCAGCCCGGTTGCGCGCAGCGCGGCGTGGGAGAAATGTAAACAAGAGAGGAAAGCTAGCCATAGGGGGAGCAACGCCACGAGCAACGCCAATTTCCGGTTTCACTTTTGCTTCACAAAGAGTGACGTCAGGGCCTCTCCCGAGTTTCCTTCCTCCGTGAGTCGACCCGTCCAACAACGTAATCACAGTGGTGACCGTAATCACAGTGATGATAGTGAGAGCTATCACAACTGGCCACTTAGTGGCGGCCTCTCGAACTGGCATGTGGCTTCTTACAGACAGTTCCATAGCCAAGCCCAGCCAAAACTCGTCAAAAGCCAAAATGGCGGTTGGAGCGCGTTGCCTACTTTAGCCCAGGCGGGTTCGGGGTGCTAAGTTGCGACGTATCATGCGGGAATGTTTTCACAGCTACTACGTAACAGCAGGGTTCCTTATACATTAGAGCCTATGCAAGCTATGCCGGGACCGCAGGAAAACGACGTAGCAGCCGGGAAAACACAGCAGTGAGGAACGTAACAGCGGGGTTCTACTGTATTTTACACCATCCATAGCAACTGATTTTAGGCCTTTTTACAGCCACATCACATATACCATGAGAAATTCATGATTTAATTCATTGTCTACAGCATTCCCAATACACCGTTAACATCACCTTTGTCATGGCGCTCTTTGGCCATACCTGGCCCTTGCGCCATAAAACACCACACATCATCATACGCGTCAAGCTGTAGTTGTCCGAATGACCTGAGAAGCGCTTTGCCGTTCTGTTATTGGTGTAGCGCTTTATGACAGCGACGGAAAATCAGAAATGTAATCGAGCTGGAGGGTGACGCCAAAATACAAGAGTGAGTCAAACGAAAGTGAGCCAATGCAGATTCATGACATATGGGGTACTTTATTTAAAAGTAATCTCCATGAGCATTTAGACATTTGTCTCACTGACTAACGAGTTGCATGATTCTCGTCTCTTAAACCCCTTGGGTTGCTGCTTCAAAAAGTCTGTAACTGACTTTTTAATGTCATCATCCAACATGAATCTGGTTCTCTTGAACTGTTTTTTCAATTGCCTGAAAATGTGGAAGTCACAAGGCGACAGGTCTTTCCTGTATGGCAGATGTTGCAGTGTTTCCCACTTGAACTTTGCCAGTTTTGTGTTAACTACATCAGTGACGTGGGGACGGACACTGTCGGGGAGCAAGAGGACCCCATTCATCAATTTTCCATGTCATTTGTTCTTGATTGCGACATGCAGCTGATTTAGCGCTTCACAATATAGGAAATGATTGATAGTCTCTCCAGGTTTAGCCAATTCGATCAGTAATGGGCCCTGACAATCGGAAAAAAAAAAAGAATCAACAGCATGTTTCCGGTAGAAATGATGGCCTTTGCTTTCTTTGCTGGTAGTGAATTCGAATGTTTCCACTGTAAGCTTTGTTGTTGTGTCTCAGGCTTGTGGTAGTGGCACCAAGATTTGTTCTCAGTCACATTTGCAGACAAGAAGTTGTCACCCTCATTGTGATACTGGACCAGATTAGTCAAGGCAAACCATTTCTTCCAATGCTTCACAGTGGCCAATGAAATGAAATTTTCACCGTACACAGCAGCTTGTGGCGACTAATTTCTTTTTGGGAAACACCTTCAGCTGTCAAAAATCTCACGACACCACGCTGTTCAACTTTTGGAGTGTCCAGTGTGTCATGCAACCATGTTCAACCCAGTGTGCCTCGTGCCTTTTCTTGTTTACATGGGATTTATATGATCACAGTTTGGCAGTGTCTGGAATGTTGGCGCTGAGAGATAGTGTTTTCAGGGAACACATTAACCAATAAAAAAATGAAGTGCAGCTGTATGTTCTTGATCGAGTGTTCTCGATCACAAGCATTAGCACCGGGATATTTTACCTAGCGGGATCGTATCAATGAGGTTCTGCTGCGCTTTGTTATATCGAGAATTTCATTATATTGAAGTTCGTTATACAGTCGAGCTCATTTAAAACAATATTCAAGTGCCATAAAAATTCCATTGTTATACTGATAATTGTTATGATCAGGTTGCATGAAAAAAAAATCAATATGGCAGATGACGTAACATTTCTGAGAAAATTATAGAATGGCGGGGAGGCCAATTCTCCCTTCCACCTTCCTCCATCTGGCTTCTAGATTGTGTTGACTTGTTTAACTGTTTAACTCTTCTTCCTGCATGCCCTGATCACATGTTGTTAACAAGCCGCTGCCGTCGGCGTTCAAGAATGGCACTGCTATAACAACTGCAAAGAGGGGTCGCGGGTGGCAAGCAACGTACGTGTTCCGCCGAGGCATCACTTCGGTGGCCCTAAAAGGCGCCTTTTAAAAAATGCGGGAAGGTTGCCTTGGCAGCAACTCAGCTTGAGAAATCCAGAAGAAATGCTGGGACGAGATCGCCACAAGCATCTCGCCATGTACTTCCCACTGGCTTGCATGAGAAAACCGCTTGTCCATCAGCCTTGTTTGCTTTGTGCGAAGCTAGGCCGACATCCTTCTCCAAGGCATCCAGGTTCACCATGTAGTGAAGTGCAAGGTCCTTCGTGAAAACAAGCCCACGAGGGAGTGCATTATCTACAGGACCTCCTGCGGGGACAATGTTGAGGCAGCCTGCCCTACCACATCAGCGCTGCCGTCGTGGTCGTCACTGTCACTATCTGATGCAAGCATGTTCGTGACGATCGCTTCATCGGTTAGAAGCACTTAGTTTTCAAATCTGTAGCAGTGTGCTTTTTTTTCATCAGCAACGTCCTTCATCTTCCATTTCGTCAGCGAGTGAAACGAGGCTGAGAAACCACTTGGGGCCAAGAAGGACTTCAATGCAATGAACAAAGACAAGAACGAGTGACTTAATTCGTTAGCAGAATGGTGCAGAATGAGGCCCCAGTGAACAATCTGGGAGCAGTGCCGGCAGCGTTGTCAGCACAGTTGGTGCTGTCTACTCGTGTTTCGGAGGGTGGCGTGGTGCAGAGCTATGGGTGAAGCCTATTCGTGTTCGGACGGGTGGAAGGGCGACGGCAGAGATGTGCGCGAGGCTGGTGTGCATATCTCATGGAGAGAAGCGCGCGGTGCCAGTTGGGGTTGCGGGTAATCGTGCAGCGGCTCGCATTTTACTTTTTCCTTTGTCTTTACAAGGATTTCACATTTCATTACCTTTTGGCATGGACACACAGCACCCCAGACTTCATCGTTATAACCGATGATGTGGCATAGTGCAGTGATGTGATAGCTGTGCCAATTGCGCCAATGTGCGCCAGAAAGCAAATCCTGCTACATCCTGCTACATTTTTGCTATTCTGCACCAAAGCTGCGCCAAACATGTATTTTCACATTCCGAGAGTGAAACTAATATCTCGAGGTCGAAACGTCCATGCGCCCCACAATTGCGAACGACATCAATCCTCACGTCGACGTCAATCTTCATCGCCATTGCCCACTTCGCGCGCAAAGCAAAGAAAATGTGTGAGCGTGTGTAGGGCAAGTCAAGCTTGGAATGCTGCAGCACAACTCATCATTGAAATGGCGCTTTCAAAGCTTAAAGGTGAGTTCACGGAACTTTCTTAATAAAGCGTTATGAAAAAGCACTGCACTGGTATAGTCATGCCTTAGGGCGATGCAAGTTTGCCATTGTTGCATTGAGTAGATGTTAGCTGTCCTCTCAAGCCAGTATTGTTATTCAACCTTTGGTTTTGTGCTTGATAAGGACGAAACCAACCATACTCGCGCCGCAAATATCTCTTTGGCGTTATTTTTTGTCGATCGATTGCAGAAGTTCAGTGTCTGTGCCTTTTGTATTGCATTTTCACGTGGGCGGCCGGCCTGCGGCATCGCATTACATTGTAGTTTGCTGGCACGTGGCGCTATCTGCTTGGTTGCACTTATCATTTGCCATGATCTAACGTTAGAAATCAGTGCTCTGGATTCTTTGCTAACTTTCGATTCGCGTTTTCAGCGCGGTGATACTAGCAGGTGCGCTTTACGATCTTATTTTCTTGTGTGGTACGCTAATACTAGTGTCAAACGGGCACCTTTGATCGCGATCAGGGCCAACCCGGATTAGGCTTGATCCGGATCAGGTGCAGCTACATGGTCACTCTTGATCGTAATCAGGCCCGATCGGGATCGCGACAACCGCGATCTGGCTCCGAGATCGCGATTTGGTTGACGTGTGTGCCATATGACCTCCAGATTAGTTTGGACCGTGTAGCAGCGACCACTGCTGATTGCGATCAAATGTGCTAATGGGACTGCGGTATACAACCGGGTTGCTTCCCGATAGTGTCACTTGTTCGGTCCGTTTGCTTCGACGCTTCGTTTTGTTGCTGGTCTGTTCACTATACATTAGAGCTGCATTGAAAAATGTGGTGATACAATCGCTTTTAAAGAATTTTGGGGGAGTTGTCTCGCCTGATGTCTCTAAAGCTGATTCCACTAACATGCCAAATGCATGTATGTGCCGCGATACTAAACTAAAAAATTTGTTGTTCCTCAGGTTGTTCCACCAAGTTCAACATCGACATCCTCAGCAAGAAGGACGAAAATGGTGACACCATATCATCTTGGTGTCGCCAAGGCATTGATGCCAGTGGACTCTGCATTGTCTGCAATCACACCATTAAATGCACACAGCATGGTGTTGCAGCGATAAAGCGACACGCTACAAGCAAGCGGCACATTGAGGCCGCGAAGAACCATCGTGATTCTGCAGGTGTACTGAAAACGCCAAAGACCTGTCAGACGCATTTGGACATCTCACAGAGTTCAGCGCCACTCTCAGGTGACCGTGCAGTTTGTGCAGAGACTCTCTTCATTCTGGGGATAACTCTCAAAGAAGTTCCCTTCTCCTGGGCAGATACAGCCACGTCTCTGTTTCCGAGGATGTTCCCCGATTTCAAAACTGCTAAACAGTTTTCCTGCAAACGAACCAAAGCCTCCTACATGGTGTCTGATAGTCTTGGGCCCTACTTTAGAAAACTTGTAATTGATGAACTAAACAGACCAAATGTTTTCTACTCAATTGCTATTGATGAAACGCCATTGCTGGAGCAACGTTGCCAGCAACTAGATATGATGGTGAGATACTTTTCATGAATTACAAAACATGTGGTTGTGGAACATCTTCAGTCTTTCAGGTTAGGCTCAGCCACGGCTGATATCCTTCTCAGTGAAACGAAAAAGACAACACAGGATCTTCCACAGAACAACTTCATTTGTTTCTTTAGTGATGGGCCTAATGTAATGAAAGCTGTGGAAAAGAAACTGAAGGAACTGCACCCAAACTTCATAGATGTAGGCGAATGCTGCCCCCACAAGGTTCATAATGCATTCAGCCATGGCATAGATGCTTTTGGTTCAGAAGTTGAGGCAGCAGTCGTGGATGTATATTACTTTTTCAATAGTGCTGTACTAAGTGCTTCGATAAAGGCCCAGCAAGAAGTGCTTCAACTGCCAAGCAATGTTTTCTTACGTCATTTGAGCTTCAGGTGGCTTACGTTAGAGCCTGCAGCAGATCGCCTCTTTGAGCAGTTTCCAGCAATCAGAAGTGTTGTGATATCTGATTCAGCTTGTCGTTTGGGAGGACAACTGCGTCGACACCTGAGGAAAGCGTTTTCAGACAGAACGTTCTATGCAAAGCTCCTGTTCATGAAGAATGCTGCATATATTTTTACAGATTTTTTGTCTCTGTTTCAAAAGAGCGAACCTTTAGCTCATGTGCTTTATAGTGAAATGATGGCTTTAGTTTTTAAGCTGTGTGGACGTTTCATGACTAAAGAGTCCTATGCCTCTAAGAAGGGCACAGAGCTGCCACTACTGCAGGCCGAGTCTCCTGCAAACTGGAAAGGTAAAGTGGAGATTGGAGAGGACACTGCGCGAGAAATATCATCTTGGGAAGCAGTGGACAAAAGAGCATTTAGGCTGGGTGCAAGAAAGCTTTATATCAAGTTCACAGAGTACCTCGTGTCACAACTGCCATTCTGTAATTTATTGCTGAATAGTCTACGCTTCCTGATGCCAGAGTCCAGGGAAAAGGTATCCTCATGCAGTGATCTCGGACAACTAGCTTCGGGGCTTCCACAAGTTATACAGCCGCGCGACATCTCTGCTTTGATGGACGAATACAACCTCCTCCGGCTGCAGCACATTGAA
Organism: Dermacentor albipictus; assembly: GCF_038994185.2. NCBI lineage: Eukaryota > Metazoa > Arthropoda > Arachnida > Ixodida > Ixodidae > Dermacentor > Dermacentor albipictus. The sequence continues at coordinate 1,004,961 of NC_091826.1, read as the reverse complement.
TCAGATGCATCCATTTCTGTTGAAAAGCACTGACAGACCATATTTGATGAGAAGAAGCCTGACAATGGAGCCAAGTACCCTCTGTTGAGCAAGATTGTCAAAGCATTGCTTTGCATTCCACACGGAAATGCAGATGTAGAAAGGGGGTTTAGTGTGAACCGTCGGCAACTTAAAGAAAGGTCAAGATTGACAATTCAGACCGTCAATGGCATAAAGAACATTCTTTCATATGCCAAACACTTTGGTAGTGACCCGTCTAGCTTTGATGTTACGCCTGATGTTAGAGCAGTGCGAGGGGCAAGCAAAAGGTGCAGAAAACGTTTGGCAACTGAAGAAGAGCGGACTGCCAAACGGCAGCGTGCCAATGTTCCCAAGATGACGCCAAGTGATGCTGAGAAAAACCTCCAGCTGGAAGTAGAAACAGCGAAGAAAATGTTGGTGAATGCAGAGCTGCTTGTCAACAACGTCATAAAGACTAAGAATTTTGAAGATATTGAAAGTGGGCAGGCCTTGCTTGCTGAAGGGAAAACAAGTATTTCAGCTGCTTGGTCTTGACAAAATTGGCAGCCAACTAGGCGGTATTTTGCAGTTAAAGAGTGAATGATGTTGCTTACAGAAAAAGGCAGAACAAGTCCACTACTTTTTGATAGGCCAAGAAGGCGAGAAGTTTTGCTGTCGTTACATGTACATAATTATTATTCAGTTCATACATGTTTAGAAGCGTTGATAGTGTTCTTTCATTGTTTTTCTGTAAGCTTGTGATCTGCATTTTCGTCATTTTTGTTTTTTTATCATTTTCCTGTAAGCTTGTAATTTGCATTCTTGTCATTTTTAATTAAAGGTTCCAGTGACGTGCTTGTTGTCCATTTATAACTGCTGACCTATTGGGCTTAGCAGCTATAACGCAGCGCTGATCTACACTTGGTCACATAACAAATTAAATGATGCTGGAGTTCTAAAATTTATTTGGGCCAATATATGATGTTGCATAATTGCCTCCAGTTTAACTAAATTATGGGGTCTTACGTGCCAAGCCCACGATTTGATTATGAGGCACGCCGTAGTGGTTGACTCCGGAATAATTTGGGCCACCTGGGGTTCTTAATGTGCACCTAAATTTAAGCACCCGGGTGTTTGCCCCTAACAGGGGCAAACACCCCTGTTATGCCCCTAACACTCTTTCTGTGGCACAACACCTTTTTGTTCCCAAGGGCTTCCTCCTTATTTTACTATTCTGCTTCTTGGTAAATCAATTTTTCCACTTGGCAATGAGCCTTGAGCTGCTCCAAAATGCCCTTTTGGCTGCTCCAAAACAGCTTCAGCCAGTCGCATCACTGATAGTGACGTAAGCGGGTTATTTCTCCATAGAAAACATAAAAAATTTGACTCTACAGCAGCTTTTCATTGTGATAACCGATATATGTTATCACAATAATAACATATATGTTAGAACCGGTATTGTTATAGGTGGTTTCGACTGTATTGAGGTTTAACTGTAATAACATTAGCATAAAACACTATAAACACAACAGAAATCCCTAATAATCTATAAATTATATACACTACAAATTAGCGTAAAATATGCGATTAAGTCTTAGCACCCAGAGTCATAATAAATGAGCGGAAGATATTGTTACGTAGAAAGACGCAGACGACAAGCTATGTACAAATATATTTACAAGGAAAATACGCTGCGCTTGGCCAAGAGGCAACAGCCCGCGCTAGCTTCTAAATCGTCGTCGTCGTCTTCACACTGCTGGCCTTTCGTGATCGCACATATTGTGCCGTAGCACTACCCCCGGCTGCAAAAGCGCCGTCCCGGAGCGACTAAAGATCGGACTCGGAAGCAGTGTAGTAGGCCTTGAGCCTACTGACGTGTACGACATCACTAGATGCCACAGGAGAGGACGAGCTTGAGCCCACAGGAGCAATTTCGTAAGTCACAGGCGTCACCTGGCGCAGCACGCGGTAGGGCCCTGTGTATCGCGAAAGAAGTTTCTCTGAAAGTCCGACGTGACGAGAGGGCGACCACAGGAGCGCGAGCGCACCAGGTGAAAACTGTACGTCACGATGGCGGGCGTTGTACTGACACTGCTGAGTGGTCTGTGAGGCCGTAAGTCGAGCACGGGCAAGCTGGTGTGCATGGTCGGCGAGGGCGATGGCGTCGCGCGCATACTCGCTTGTTGAGACCGCAGCAGGAGGAAGTGCCGTGTCTAAGGGCAAGGTAGGTTCGCGACCGTACAGTAGATAAAAGGGAGAAAATCCGGCGGTGTCGTGCCGGGAAGAATTGTACGCAAATGTTACGTAAGGAAGGGCAATGTCCCAGTCGAGGTGGTCCTTGGAGACGTACTTGGCCAGCATATCGGTAAGAGTACGGTTTAACCGCTCTGTCAGGCCATTGGTTTGAGGATGGTATGAAGTAGTCAGTTTGTGTTGAATGGAGCAGGAACGCACAATGTCAGCGATAACTTTCGAGAGGAAGTTTCGACCACGGTCAGTAAGCAGCTGTCGCGGGGCGCCATGAAGCAAGATAATGTCACGCAAGAGAAAGTCCGCGACGTCAGTGGCGCAGCTGGTAGGGAGAGCCCGAGTGATAGCGTATCGGGTGGCGTAATCAGTCGCGACGGCTACCCATTTGTTCCCAGAGGATGACGTGGGAAAGGGACCGAGCAGGTCTAATCCAACACGAAAGAACGGTTCCACAGGGACGGTGATCGGCTGCAGATGACCGGCAGGTAGCACCTGAGGTGTATTCCGACGCTGGCAGGGATCACAGGCAGCAACATAGCGTCGAACGGAGCGAGTGAGACGAGGCCAATAGAAGCGGCGGCGGACGCGGTCGTACGTGCGGGTTACCCCAAGATGTCCTGCAGTGGGTGCGTCATGCATCTCAAAGAGCACAGTCTGTCATAGATGTTTTGGCACGACAAGAAGAAGATCAGGGCCATCAGGGAGGAAGCTCCTTCGGTACAGAATGCCGCCCTGGAGGACATATCGGCGAACGGATGCGTCGGTAGGTGTAGAGCGCAGACGCTCGATGAGTACTCGCAGCGATAGGTCTCGGTACTGCTCATCGGCGATGTTAGCGAAGGCAGACACAGAGAAAATGCCGTCGGCGGTACTACTGTCGGCGTCGTCAGGCTCGTCTACCGGGTAGCGAGACAGGCAGGCAGCGTCCTTGTGGAGTCGGCCAGATTTGTAGGTGACAGAGAACGAATATTCTTGGAGGCGTAAGGCCCAGCGACCAAGTCTTCCTGAAGGGTCTTTCAATGAGCATAACCAACAAAGCGCGGGATGGTCTGTGACAACGGAAAAGGATCGGCCATATAAGTATGGGCGGAATTTCGCAACCGCCCAAACTAGGGCCAGACACTCACGCTCAGTGATGGAATAGTTGCGCTCCGCGGGTGAGAGGAGCCTGCTGGCGTAAGCGATAACACGGTCGTGGCCACGCTGGCGTTGTGCCAGTACTGCTCCAATTCCGTGACCGCTGGCATCAGTACGGACTTCGGTAGGCGCAGAAGGATCGAAATGGGCCAGAACGGGGGGCATTGTGAGAATGTCGATTAGATGAGAGAATGCAGAGGCCTCGTTATCGCCCCACTGGAAAGGAGCGTCTTTTTTCAAAAGGTCGGTTAGTGGTCGTGCTATGGCGGCGAAATTCCTCACGAAACGGCGGAAGTACGAACAAAGGCCGATGAAGCTGCGCACATCCTTGACACACTTCGGAACAGGGAAGTGCGTAACAGCATGGATCTTGCCTGGGTCCGGTTGCACTCCGTTCGCGTCAACGAGATGTCCAAGGACGGTAATCTGGCGACGGCCGAATTGGCACTTCGATGCGTTGAGTTGCAGACCGGCTCGCCGAAAAACGTCCAGGACTGCTGAGAGGCGCTCGAGGTGCGTAGCGAACGTTGGGCAGAATACGATAACGTCGTCCAAGTAGCACAAGCACGTGGACCATTTGAAACCGTGAAGAAGGGAGTCCATCATGCGTTCAAAAGTGGCAGGAGCGTTACATAGGCCGAACGGCATCACCTTGAATTGATAAAGACCGTCGGGTGTTACAAAGGCAGTCTTCTCGCGGTCGAGATCGTCTACGGCAATCTGCCAATAGCCGGAGCGAAGGTCAATAGAGGAGAAATAGCGAGCACCGTGGAGGCAGTCAAGGGCGTCATCAATCCGAGGTAGGGGATACACTTCCTTTTTGGTAACCCTGTGAAGGTGCCGATAATCCACGCAAAAGCGCCATGAGCCATCCTTCTTTTTTACCAGCACAACCGGTGACGCCCAAGGACTACATGACGGTTCAATAATGTTCTTGGCAAGCATTTGGCGAACTTCTGCGTGAATAACTTGACGCTCAGCTGGTGACACTCGATACGGGCGGCGATGAATGGGAGGGGCATCGCCGGTATTAATGCGATGTTTGACAGCTGTAGTTTGGGCTAAAGGACGATCGTTAGAGTCAAAAATATCGTGGTAGGAAAACAGAACGCGGTAGAGGTCACGAGCGTGCTCGGAGGGCAAGTCGGGGGCAATCATTTTCCGTAAGTCAGCGATGGTACAATTTGTCGACTGCGATGGGAGAGGAGGATCGGATGAAGTGTCGTCTACTGCAATGGATGCTACTGAGTGATCCTCGAATGAACAAAGCTGGGCCAAAGACATCCCACGTGGCAGCACTTGTGTCGTCAAGCCAAAGTTGACCACTGGCAGGCAGACGCAATTCGCCGTAATAGATAAAACTGTATGGGGTACTGTGATCCCGTGTGTAAGGAGGACGTCTGGCATAGGAGCCGCGATGTAGTGACCGTCGGGGACTGGTGGGGATGACACTAGGTCAACGTAGGTCAGTGCCGAAGGTGGCAAGCGAACGAAGTCGGCGGAACTGAGGCGACTGGGGTGTGGTTCAGCAGGATCCAGAACAGGCAGGTCAAGGCGGAGAGTACTGGCGGAACAATCGATGAGAGCAGAATGTGCGGAGAGGAAGTCTAAGCCGAGGATGATGTCGTGGGGACAGTGGGCGATGACTGTGAATAGCACGATTGTTGAGCGATCGGCGAAGGAGACGCGGGCGGTACACATACCAATGACGGGGGCTGTTCCGCCATCGGCGACACGGACAACAGGCGTCGTGGCGGGCGGGATAATTTTCCGGAGCCGGTTACGAAGGTCAGCGCTCATGACGGACAAATGCGCCCCAGTGTCTATGAGAGCGGACACAGAAACACCGTCGACTTGTACGTCAAGAAGGTTCAGATGAGTGGGCAAAGTCAGTAGAGGATTTGGCGGCGTAGGGAGCAATGCAGTGTCACCTCGAGGCGCTGCATCGTCTAGTTTTCCGGCTGGGAGCGGCGTCCGAAGGGAGTCGGCGAATAGGAGCGACGGGGCTGGGGAGAGCGAGATTGTCGTCGTTGGGGCGAAGGCGAACGAGAATAGGGGCGGTTCGTTGCAGGAGAATCAGTGGCGGCATTATCGGAGCGTGCGGCATAGGGACGAGAAGGGCCACCTGAGGGGCGCGAGTAGGCAGTATAGGGAGACCGGATCGGGGAACTCCAGCGACTACGACAGTGCCGAGAAATGTGTCCGATGCGATGGCAGTGGAAACAAATAGGCCTGTCGTCAGCAGTGCGCCATTCAGATGGGTTGCGGAAACGAGGTGGGTAAGAAGATGCGGGACGGGGCGAAATCGAAGAAGCCGGGCGGGTATCAGGGCGATGGGCCGAGCAGATGGTGTGAAGACCCATGTTTTCAAACTCCTGGCGGACAACAGCCTGGATCAGTGAGACCGTGACGGCAGATGCGGTGGTGGGACTGGAGTCGAAGGCAGCCGGATAGGCGGCCTCGATCTCACGCCGGACGATCCTGGTAACATCGGCAGTGTTGTTGGGACGAGGAGCGTCGGCACAGGAAGATGTCGCAGGGGTGTTGGGCAGACGGGCAAACTGCTGGTCAATACGTCAGCTTTTGGCGAGTTCCAGGCGGCACTCTTTTATAACAGCATCCACCGTGGCTACGTTGTTGCAAACGAGCAAGTTGAAGGCGTCATCGGCAATGCCATTGAGGATGTGGGAAACCTTGTCTGACTCAGTCATGTGGGTGTCAACTTTGCGGCACAGAGCCAAGACGTCCTGAATGTACGTGACGTAGGGCTCCGTTGACGTCTGCACACGACCGGAAAGCGCCTTCTGCGCGGCAAGTTGGTGACCGTAGGGGTTGCCGAACAAGTCTCGAAGCTTTTGCTTAAGCGAATCCCAACTGGTCAGCTCATCTTCATGCGTCCGATACCAAACTCGAGGTGTGCCACCGAGGTAAAAGACGACGTTGGCGAGCATGATAGTTGGGTCCCACCGGTTATTGCGGCTGACGTGTTCGTAAAGGCTGATCCAGTCCTCGACGTCTTCCCCATCTTTTGCCGAGAATACGCCAGGATCACGGGGAGCGGAGAGGGTGATGTAGGTCGTCGAAGTGGCAGCAGGTGTCGGAGCCGGTGGAGTCGGGTTGGCGTCGCCGGGAGCCATGAAGGTAGGCTCGACGTACCGTCCACTGCGAAGCTCCGTGACGAGGTACAGGGAACGTCCACCTCCACCAAATATGTTACGTAGAAAGACGCAGACGACAAGCTATGTACAAATATATTTACAAGGAAAATACGCTGCGCTTGGCCAAGAGACAACAGCCCGCGCTAGCTTCTAAATCGTCGTCGTCGTCTTCACACTGCTGGCCTTTCGTGATCGCACATATTGTGCCGTAGCAATATTTACAAGGAATTTGTCATTGTTGCCACGTCGCCTAGTTGTCGCTGGTTTTGACGTATAAGTTGCACAGCTCGCCAATGCGTCGAGGATCCTGGTGTCACTGCCTCCATCGTTAGCTCGATTTGGCTGGTCTGACGTGCGACCGATGTGACTGAATCACCGGGTTTGCACCGCTGGGCCTGTGGAACGTCGCCACAGGAGCTCATGGTGACTGCACCGCCAGAGCACAGCTGTGGTTGACCTTGGTGTCGCGCCTGCTCAGCTCACGAGTCGTCGTTGCGACACTGACTTCACAGGACTGCTGCCATCTCCATGAATGATGCTTTTCTCTTCTCTGCTCTTTCGTTCTCTTCTCTGACATCCCAGAGCGTAGCTGGGCTCATCCTTCTTGCTACGTGTCCTTCTTTTTCGTTGACCATGTAGCCACACATGCTTTTTTTCACTTCACCTTCCTTCGTCTATTCAGTTCTTTCTTTGGGCACTTTATTTTCTGGCATCTTCTTTCTCTTCTGGATTTCTTTCTCTGCACCCTTCGTGCTTTCTTACTTATTTTCCCCATTAATTTCATTTTCCTTATTTTATTTCTTCTTGCATCTTCTTTTTTCTTTTTCTTCTTTCCCATGTTTTCCCTTTGAACCATGAGAATGGATCTTAAAAGCTTACGTGCTAACACTCCCATAAAATGTTTTAATGTAAGATATTTCTTGCAACTGTCAACCATCGAGCCAAGCAGCACAGTATGACCACAGAGAAATTGGTGAGATATGCATTAGGTTGATTGTATTGAAGTTTCTTCTGCCAGGCTTTCCTTCTAAACTAGCTCAAATCAAGTTAGGACATTTTACACAAAAGCAGGGTGGCCAATGTCAACTTCGTATATAAAGCTTTGTACAAAAATGAATAAAAAGGGAACTTTGTTGCTGCAATCATTCATGATAATGATGAGTGGTAGTGCATATCCCTCGTGCTTGTGGCTTCGTACTTTGCCATTTGAAAAGGTCCTCTGAGAAACGCTGCCGTAATCTGATGGGTTGACGACGCATGCAGAGGGAGCCACATTTCCCCTACTAAGGAGAATAGGCTTGGTGACCTGCTGAAGTAAGCCGTGTTGGCCAAGTGCGTGGAGCTGAACACTCCTGCATGTACAGGGAGTGCATAATGCCTGCCGGACCATTCCGGCGTATTCAAAAACCAAGGTGTCTATGAGCCGGGAAAACTGGGAATTCTCAGCTATTTTTAATAGTCTGGAAGTACTTTAGGAAAACTCGGGGAATTTGTGTTTCTATCAGAGAAAATTAGCTGTAATTTTATTGAAAGAGAACGAAAATCGCGCTAATGGCTCGGGTAACAGAGAGGACTCATAATGAATCCTCTTTGGCACTGTGTCGTCGGCTGGAGGAGTTGCCAGTGTAGAGTCAACAACTGATTTTCTGGATGCCTATCTTTGAGACATGCCCGATAATGCGGACAGCTTCGAGGCACCATCACATACTCCATAGAGTAAGTTTATAAGAACATATGAAATATTGGACACAAGAGCCCTACAACACATACAAAAGAAGTACGCGTTTTTACAGCCCACGTTCGTGGGTGACCTGACCGATGCGACAAAGCCTGAGTATTCCCTGGTCGGAATGGAAATATTGGCTAACTGTTATATTCAGTTTCATTATTCATTTCAGTTCTTTATTCCCCAGGGGGCGCTTCTGTTCTTCAATATATATATTGGTTGTATATGTTAAATAAAGGGCTTTTTACTTTGGGACGGCTGGAGTCTGACTTCCACCTTCGGTCAATACCACATTGGCGACGAGGATGTGACCGCACCCCCAGCCCCGCTGCGCCGTCCGTAACCGCCCACCATGAGCTTCACCGGGCTTGCTCCGCCACCATTTTTCCTTCCGACGCCCGGCCGTCCCTCATTGCCATGGGAGCAGTGGGAGCAGATGTTCAATGTGTACTTGCTGGCATCCGGAGCCGTCGCATTCAAGCCAGAGCAACGCAAGGCTATTCTTTTGCATTGTTTGGGGTCAGAGGGCCAGCATATTTATCAGATGCTAGATGCAGGGACCAGCGCCGCAGCACCGGCTGCACCAAGTGCCGCAGCACTCGCCGATGACAAGTATGTCGTGGCCTCTCCTGACGAATACGACTCTGCACTCGCTGCATTACGGCACCAGTCTTCGACGTCGCGCAACGTTCTTATCTAGCGTCATCGCTTTCACCGCCGCAGCCAACACACAGGCGAGTCCGTTCATGACTTTGTTGCCGCTCTGCGGGAGCTAGTGTCACATTGTTCGTTTGCCTCGCAAGATGATGCTCTGCGGGACCAATTCGTTGCCGGTGTAGCTTCCACTCGCGTACGTGAGCGGTTACTGCTCGAGGGTTCCACACTTTTGAGAATTCTGTTCGAATTGCACTTCAGTTTGAGCAGGCGACTGAAGAGCTAAAGGAGCTTTCTGCTTCGGTCGAAGCAATTTCATTGCGGCAGCGTCGAAAACCATCGTCGCATTCTTCAAAAAAAAAAAAAAGGAATTCACAATCGGCAGCCACCTTAGAGCAGAATTTAACGAGGAGTGCGGGCGGCTCATGTGCGCCACAGCGGAACCGCCCCCCTCAGCGGAACCGAGAACAGAGTGGCCGCTCCGGCTCGCCACGTTGTTTCCGATGCGGCTCGTGGGACCACATCGCGTCAGCGCCGCAGTGCCCAGCGCATGGCAAGACTTGTTCGTTTTGCGGTTGCAAGGACCACTTTCAAAGGGTATGCAACCGCAAGCTAACTCAAATGCAAGGCTGAGTCCGTGAAGTTGAATTTCATGAAGATGTTTCATCATCCAGCAGTGCTGAGGAAGTTTTGACTGTGCAACGTTCCGTGCATAGAGGAATTCATATTCAAGTGCAAGTCACGAATGTCACTTTGACATTCCTTGTTGATTCAGGGTTGTCTGTTTCAATCCTGTCGAAGCAAGAAGTCAGTCGATATTTTCCGAGCGTTCCGCTCCTGCCTGCTCCGCATGTTAGTCTGTTTGACTACTCTCAACGGCCGATTCCAGTGCTAGATTGCTTCCAGGCAGACGTTCGGTTTAAAGGCCGCACAGCGTCACTACGTTTTTATGTTGTTCACCGAGGAACTTGTCTGATCGGCCTTTACGGCATTAAAGCCTTGGATCTTCGCATTGAGGGTTCTGCTCTCAAGTGCTTATACACGTCCATTGCTCCGCAGCCGACTGTTGTTGACCCGCTATCCTGTTCTATTTCCACACCGTCAAGCACTCAGCCCCGTAACAAAGCTCTTCCGCAAGCCTTAGCACATGAGTTCAGTTCACTTTTCAGTCCCAAGTTGGGTCTTGCTAAGGGATTCACTGATCGCATCAAGACACGGCAAGGCATGCTGCCTGTAACTTCGAAGCTTCGCCGTCTGCCGTATTCTCTCCGGTCACCAGTATCAAATGAGCTTCAGAGGTTGCTGAGCCTTGACATCATCGAGCGGATCGATGCTTCTGAATGGGTGTCACCCATTGTTGTTGTTAACAAGAAAGATTGTAGCATCAGGATATGCGTAGACCTTCGAGAACCGAACAAAGCTATTGTTCCAGACAGTTTCCCATTGCCCCATACAGAGGAGCTGCTTCACACTTTGGTAGGCGCTACACACTTCTCCAAACTTGACTTGGCTTCCGCTTGCCATCGGGTTCTCTTGCACCCTGACAGCCAGGATCTGACAGCTCTCATCACTCATGATGGCCTTTTCCATTTTAAAAGAGTTTGCTTTGGGTTGGTTTCTGCCCCAGCGGCATTTCAGAAGATGATGGCGACAATCCTTGACCGCTGCCCTGGCGTGTTGTTCTACATTGATGATGTCATCATTTTTGGCAAGACCGCAGAACACCTTTCAAACTTGAAGACCGTGCTGCAAAATATCAAGAACACAGGTCTGAAACTGAACAACAAATGCCTTCTCGACGTTCCAGAACTTGCCTTTCTTGGGCACAAGGTCACTGCACGTGGTATCTCGCCACTTCCAGAGAAAGTAGACTCCATAGTTAACACACCAGTGCCAACTGATGTGGCCACCCTTCGTTCGTTCCTGGGCCTTGTAGAATACTACTCCAAGTTTGTTCCACACTTGGCACAAGTAGTTGAGCCTATGAAAGTCTTACTTCGCAAAAATGAGCCATTCATCTGGTCTACTGAAGCAGACAGCAGTTTCTGGAGGGTGAAGAAAATGCTTTCGTCGAGTACAGTCCTCCAGATGTTCGATCCGTCATTGCCAGTCATTGTGTCGACCGACGCGTCCGACTGTGGGCTGGTAGCAGTCCTGCAGCAACAAAGTGGCCACGAGCTCCACACAGTCGTTTTCGCATCTCGTACACTGTCGGCTGCAGAGAGAAAATATTCAGTCGGGGAACGAGAAGCTCTTGCATGCATTTGGGCATGTGAGCGATGGCACACGTACCTGTGGGGTCGCCATTTCACAATTCGAACAGACCACCAGGCATTGGTGTCCTTGCTGTCATCACAAGGACATGGAAGACGCCCATTCCGAATCGCACGCTGGAGTGCACGACTGCTTTGCTACAATTTCACTGTTGAATACCGCAAGGGGTCCACAAACACTGTAGTAGATGCACTTTCTTGGCTACCAGCACCTACCTCAGAGGCAGAGATTGCTAAGGAGGAAGAAATTGTCTCGTTCATTGAGCCAGCCTGCGTAACTAAGGAGAAGTTCAGGCAGGCCGCCCTCGACGACAGTTGCCTGGAAACCATCAAGTCATTTGTGCTGAGTTCCAGGCCACCAAAGATGTCCATACCAGAAGAGGCGAAACCATTCTACGCCATTCGGGAAGAACTTTTTGTTGTCGATAACCTGCTTATGCGTGGAGAGCGCCTCGTTGTTTCCTCCTCCCTCATGGCTCAGATCATCGGCACCGCGCACGAGACACATTCGGGTATCACGCGCACGAAGGCCCGACTGCGTGAGCAGTTTTGGTGGCCACGAATGGATAAGCAAGTGGAAACGGCAGTAGTAAAAAACTGCCATCCAGGCAGATAAGTCCGCCAAAACATCACCAGCACCGTTGCAACCTGTTGAATGGCCTGAACGACCATGGCAAAAGCTTGGCCTAGACTTTGTTGGTCCTTTGGAGCATGCAGCTTGCAACAGCAGATTTGCTGTAACGCTTGTTGACTACCATTCTATATGGCCAGAGGTGTATTTTTGCAGCGAAGTGTCCACAAGCACCGTGAAAGACTTTTTAACAAGTGTTTTTGCCCCTGAAGGCTACCCGGAAGAGATTGTTCGTGACAATGGACCTCAGTTCACTTCGCGTGAGTTCGTGACTTTCCTGCAAAACAGAGGCATCAGTCTTTCACATTCTTCGGTATACTACCCCCAAGTCAATGGGCAAATAGAACGTTTTAATTGCACATTGAAAAATTTCATGCAAGTTTCTCTCCTCGAAAGACGACCACTCCGGCAAGCTGTCACAGAATAGCTTGCCATTTACCGCTGTACTCCGCACGCCACCACCGGGGTCGCCCCAGCAGTCCTGCTGCATGGTAGAATGCCCCGAACCAGGCTGGATGTCGTGGGTTTCTCAGCACCAGCATTTGCTGAAGACCCAGCCAAGGAGTTGGTGCGACTTCGTCAAAGGGTTCGGCACCAGCAGCAAAGCAGCAAGCACTACACGGGCAAAAGGAGAGCCGCCAAGAAGACGAAGATAGCCGTAGGCAATTTTTTCCGTGTCAAAAAAGCGTCCGTTCGGTTTAAGAGAGACTGCGCCTTCACCAACTGAGGTGATCAGGAGGAGGGGACCAGCCTCTTTCCGACTTGGAGACAGCCGTACGTGGAATGCCTCCAAGCTTTCCAGGGTTCCAGAGAGGGGCACCTGGGAACCAGGTCCACCTGCCACGCCGCAGCCGCGGTCTCCTGAGGCGCTGCAGCCTGCCACGCCGCAGCCGCGGTCTGCTGAGGCGTTACAGCCTGCCATGCCGCAGCCGTGGTCTCCTGAGGCACTACAGCCCGGCATGCCGCAGCCGCGGTCTCCTGAGGCACTACAGCCTGCCACGCTGCAGCCGCTGTCTCCTGATGTGCTACAGCCTCCTTCTCCCGGGACGCAGGCACTGTCTCCTGGCATACCGCAGCAGCAGTCAACGAGCCCGTTGCCAGGGCGACGTCTAACGTGGCTGACCCGAGAGCGCCGGCCACCGGCCTGGCTGCAAGACTATCAGACCAATTAGTTGGCGGTCTGTCATTGTGTACATAGGTTGTAAATATGTGTAAATAAGTACAGTGTGCATGCTTTGGGGTTTTCCTTACTAATACTTACTAACAACTAACCACTAAAAGTAAGGGAGGGAGTATGTTATCTTCAGTTTCGTTATTCATTTCAGTTCTTTGTTCCCCAGGGAGCGCTACTGTTCTTCAATATATATATATTGGTTGTATATGTTAAATAAAGGGCTTTTACTTCGGGACGGCTGGAGTCTGACTTCCACCTTCGGTCAATACCACACTAACCCCATGAGATTGCCAAGTTCGTACTGTGAGCTCGTCATTGTGTTATGGGAGTCAGCTGCTCGATTGTGTCTGTAAGCGGGAATTCACATTGAATGCCAGTTATAGTCTAGGGTTCTTTCAAGCCGCCTTTATACGTAAGGCTTAGGCTTGACGGTCAACTTCCTTTTGCTTGCCTTCTACGGCCGGCATGTGGCAGTGCCAGGACAAGCAGAAAACACAATAACACACCGTAGAATACAAGTACAACAACATTTATTGCTCCAGGGGATTCACTTGGTAGCAGGCTAGTTATGACTGTGAAGTTTGTCGGGTTGATCGTGTGCGAGCAATGGCAGGGCATGACAAAGGATGGGAATGAGATTGTTACCTGTGGTCCTTCCTTCGTTGTGGCTTGCAGTCTTCTACTACCGGTGTTTGACTGCCCCATATTGTTCTTTGCTTGGTCCATTCGGCACATGGGGGTTCCATGGCCGGCTGATTGTTACGTTTGCAGCCATATTGCAAGAAGGTTGTGTTACCGTGAGAAAAGCCGTCTGGCTCCACACGCAGGAAGGAGGGAAAAAGGCATCTGCTCACCTTTCTTCCGTGGCGCGCGTAGGAGCATGGGAAAATATGAACCTTGATAATTCCCACAACATTCTCGTGACATTATATATTGCTCTTGTGGAGACATGGCGTGCAATAAGTCACACTATAAGGCAAAATCCCGGATCCAGATCATGAGACGGAAATAATCAGAAGAATAAGAATGGGCTGGGGGCAGGCATTCTCAGATCATGAACAGCAGGTTGCCATTATCCCTCAAGAGAAAAGTATATAATAGCTGTGTCTTACCAGTGCTCACGTACGGGGCAGAAACCTGGAGGCTTACGAAAAGGGTTCTACTCAAATTGAGGATGACGTAACGAGCTATGGAAAGAAGAATGATGGGTGTAACGTTAAGAGATAAGAAAAGAGCAGATTGGGTGAGGGAACAAACGCGAGTTAATGACATCTTAGTTGAAATCAAGAAAAAGAAATGGGCATGGGCAGCACATGTAATGAGGAGGGACGATAACCGATGGTCATTAAGGGTTACGGACTGGATTCCAAGGGAAGGCAAGCGTAGCCGGGGGCGGCAGAAAATTAGGTGGGCGGATGAGATTAAGAAGTTTGCAGGGACGACATGGCCACAATTAGTACATGACCGGGGTTGTTGGAGAAGTATGGGAGAGGCCTTTGCCCTGCAGTGTGCATAACCAGGCTGATGATGATGATGATAAGGCAAAATTCTCGTTTTACCCGTACCAGTTACTATGGTTAATTATTTATTCATATTACTCTACAGGCCCCAAAAGAGCATTGGGGGGTGGGGGGGGGGGTTACAAACTAACAGCAACTATGAGACTCCCCCAACCTTACTAATAAAGAAATCACTCACACAAGTATACATCGGAAGAAAAAAGAACTGTACGCCAGCACGGAAACAAGCAACACGGTTATGAGCATCATATACGGAATGGAAAAATGTGCGGAATATAACCAACCTTTATACATAGCTGTCATTGATTACGAGAAAGCATTTGATTCAGTCGAAACCTCAGCAATCATGGAGGCATTGCGGAATCAGGGTGTAGACGAGCCGTATGTAAAAATACTGAAAGATATCTATAGCGGCTCCACAGCCACCGTAGTCCTCCATAAAGAAAGCAACAAAATCCCAATAAAGAAAGGCGTCAGGCAGGGAGATACGATCTCTCCAATGCTATTCACAGCGTGTTTACAGGAGGTATTCAGAGACCTGGATTGGGAAGAATTGGGGATAAGAGTTAATGGGGAATACCTTAGTAACTTGCGATTTGCTAATGATATTGCCTTGCATAGTAAGTCAGGGGACCAGCTGCAATGCATGCTCACTGACCTGGAGAGGCAAAGCCGAAGGGTGGGTCTAAAAATTAATTTGCAGAAAACTAAAGTAATGTTTAACAGTCTCGGAAGAAAACAGCAGTTTACGATAGGTAGTGAGGCACTGGAGGTGGTAAGGGAATACATCTACTTAGGACAGGTAGTGACTGCGTATCCAGATCATGAGACTGGATTAATCAGTAGAATTAGAATGGGCTGGGGTGGGGTGCGTTTGGCAGGCATTCTCGGATCATGAACAGCAGGTCGCCATTATCCCTTAAGAGAAAAGTTTATAACAGCTGTGTCTTACCAGTACTCACGTACGGGGCCGAAACCTGGAGGCTTACGAAAAGGGTTCTACTTAAATTGAGGACTACGCAACGAGCTATGGAAAAAGGAATGGTAGGTGTAACGTTAAGGGATACGAAAAGAGCTGATTGCGTGAGGGAACAAACGCAAGTTAATAATATCTTAGTTGAAATCAAGAAAAAGAAATGGGCATGGGCAGGACAGGTAATGAGGAGGGAAGACAACCGATGGTCATTAAGAGTTACGGAATGGATTCCTAGGGAAGGGAAGTGTAGCAGAGGGTGGCAGAAAGTTAGGTTTGCGGATGAGATTAAGAAGTTTGCAGGAATAACATGGCCACAATTAGTACAGGACCGGGGTAGTTGGAGAAGTATGGGAGAGGCCTTTGCCCTGCAGTGGGCGTAACCAGGCGGATGATGATGATGATACGGAATCAAAATGACTTATGAAGTTGCAATTGTTACTGAAATTTATTAGGGTCACTTATGGACAAAATAGGACTAGGAAGATTATTCCATAGTGCTGTGATGCACGGCAATGCTGAATTGTTGAAAGGCTGTGTGTGGCCAAGAGCGTGTCTGAAACTGAGAGGATCATGAAGTTGACCAGATGTGCAGGAAGGAATTTTAAGAGAGGCGACTAGACCGTGAGTTGTAAATGTACTTATGAAAAAGGCATAGTGCAACAATAGAATGGTGGGAATCAAAGTTAATAAGCATTTTGACTAACGCTGTATTGACAATTGTAATTGCTTGTTATAAAACTGGCAGCACAATTTTGGATGAATTCCGACTTATCTATTGCGGGGTTCTCACACCCGCTCTTGGAACAAATGAATGACAGCACAGTAGTGCAAACAATCACAAGGGCATTTATTGCACCTTCCATAAATCAATGCCTGCTAGCCGAGTTGTTATCCACAAAACATGCCGATGGGTGCGCGACAAATCTAGAAGTCCGACTAACCATGACCGGATAACGAGCGAATATGTTCGCCCCATGCTGGATCCCAACGCCTGGTCGTTCACGCGTTCGCCCTTGCGCCCAAGCAACCCCGCTGCAGCTAAAGTCCCTTGATAATTTGAAAGTAGCGACACTCTTTGAACTCTGCCGCCGCCGCGCGACCTCCTCGCCCCCACCGCGTCCCCCCGCGGCAACCAGTTTTGCCCCCGTTTTTCTGCACGACGATTGGTCTCCCGGCCGTTGCCCTTGGAAACGCGCGGATCTTGAGTTTTGCTTGTGTTTTTCTTTTTCGTTCGGGCCATTTTCCTCCTGAGCACGGCTGGCTCGGCGCTTTAGCTCGGGCGTAGCGAGCGTTGTGCGCAGTGTTTCTGGTCTATGTGCTAGCGCTATGTCGGGCTGTTGCGCATATAACTGCAGCAAGAAGCCTGAAGATGGTTATGCCGTTTTTATGATACCACAACGAAAGCTTAACGGCTTGCGTAGGAAGCAGTGGCTGCATGACATTGGCCGAAGCAACTTTGTTTTCACAAAGAACAGCTTTGTTTTCACAAAGAACAGCTTTGTTTGCGAGCTGAGGACTCTTTCTTATAGCTCGTAGCAAAGCATCCCGTAATGCTGCATTTTTTCTTCATTCTTCAAGCCTGCTCACCAGCGTTTTTGTTGCGGTTGTCCTCGGTATGCTTAATATTCTGGGGCGGCTCCATCACTTCACACGTCGCTGACTGTTGTTGTTCAGTCGGAAGCGCAGTATTATCGATTCTGCTTTGCGCCCTGAAAAAATTAGTGGCAAGTATCCCCGTAGTATTGTAGGTGATGAGCGTTAACTAGTCAAAATTGAGCTTTTTTTTAAGTTTTAAGGCGAAAGCCTTTATATCTTTGTTTCAAGGTCGCGTTGTTAACTGGAAGTATCACGTGACCCAAGGAAGGCCAGAGGGGACCCAAAGCATGCCCACCCCTGTATAAGAGAATGATTACCCATGTTAATTAATGAATCATTAGTGGTTAACATAAGGTGGATTAGGGAGGATTAAGGTTGATTAGAGTGTATTAAATAAGATTAAGGTGGATTAGAGTGCTAAACGAAGGATTAAGATGCATGAATAAAGATTAAGGTGCGTGGAGGAGGATTAAGACGGACTATGGTGGATTAAGGTGAAGTGTTGATGAAAGGGTATTAAGACCGATTGGGGTGGATTAGGATGCATGAACAACAATCCAATCGCTAATCAATCGTTACTTTGGTAATCATTAATCATCTCTTATACGCGGCTGCACATGCTTCGGTTCGCTTCCCGCCTTCCTTGGGTCCCGTGATATTTTCTGTAGCTCACAACGGTACCTTGAAACAGAGGTGTAAGGCTTTCGCTTTATAAGCCACACACAAAGGGATGTGTCACAAGCAATACTAGACCAGACGCACCAAGTAAAGCATCTTATTATGAGGCAGAAAAATTGACTGGAGTATAGAACTCGCCTCAAAGCTCCCTTTAAATCCGTGTACCCCGTTCATACGGCTTTAAGGAAAAAACAACCTCCTCATAAACGTTACCTCCAGCATTGTCGATGCTGTTATTAGCATTTCTCAAAATTTTCAACCCCACTGGGGCGCGCAACTGGCCCAAAATAACACACCTCCATAGAATCCTGCGGCCCGTCCGCGGGAGCCCAGCAGGAATAGCGCGCCGTGCGCAGCCGGCGGGCGAGGAGAATCGAGGAGGAAAGCGCCGTGAGGAGGAGAATGTCGCTACTTTCGAATTATCAAGGGGCTTTAGCTGCAGCTAAAGCCCCTCAAGCTACCAAAGTAGCGCCATTCACTTCCCTCCTCCTCCGCTCGGCGCGGCCTCGACGGTGGCGTCGCCGGCGGTGGGCCTGCCGTAGCAGACGACGGCTAACACGCTACGGCAGGTAATCCGCGGAAAAGTTCGTGCGGATTCCTGCGGATCAGTTTTTTTCAATCTAGATCTTGCTTTGTCAGTCGGTAACTGGCCTTATTTGCGCAATAAATAGAGAAAAGCACCATTATTCAAGGCGTATTTAAGGCGTAAAGCGCCCGCACGTTGAAAGTTCGTGTTGCTGAAACACGACACAAGCACGCGGTGTGCTCAGACACGCGAGTAATTACCAGAGTTTCAGGTTTTGACAGCGTGAAAGTATGTGCAGGTGGTTTCGTAGGTTAATTTACGTACGTGCAGGATGCTTTTGTTCGGCGGGCATGTGAGAGATTCCGACTGTCTGCGGTCAGCAATGCCAGGCAGCAGGGCCGTTTCTGTTCCGGCCTTTTACAGATGTTACGTAGCTCATGCACAGGTTGTGGTGGCCATGAGCAACGTTTTCACACATAGGCGGTATAGATAATTTGAACAACGTACCAGCATATGAAATCGTTATTTATTTATTACAGTGCAAATGGTTAGAATTTGATAGAAAAAAAGAAGGAACTTGATGGGACAACTGGAAAGAGGTTCAGAAAATAATTATCCCCCTCCCCTCATTGGCACCAGCAACATTTTTGTTGAAGTGCTAATTTTATCTCTGTATACTACGTGCGTCTGTATTCTTTTGCGTTGTAAGTTTTCACAAGGAAGCAGTGTTGCGTTAACTGGAACAGTCAAGGCACACAAGACAGAAAAAAAGTTGATTCTTGGATTTTACATCCCAACACCACGATCTCATAAGGCACGCCATAATGGGGGCTCCGGATTAATTTTTTTCCAGCTGGGGTTCTTTAACGTGCCCCCAATGCACTGGACACGGGCCCGTTTTGACACGGGCGTCAAAAGAAGAGGTTGGAGGAGCCGTGGCACTTACTTCACAAAGCCGCGCGTTCTTTGCCACTTGCTCGAAGTCAGCCCGCCCGATCTTGTGAATCCACACTTTTCTTCGTTTTGCGTTGCGCCCGGCGGATGGTAAAGCAAAAAGCTTTTTGCCGTCACTGGGTCTGTTGTGGCAACCGTAGGCGCAGCAGCACGGCATCTCAATTAAGCACTCGGCCCTAACACATTGTATAAAACTACCGCGCTCCTTCAAACCGCCTGCCGTACTTTCGTCGCGCAGGCCCAAGAATGGGGGTCGCAGCGCGCTAGAAAGAAAAAATATACAAAAGCGCGACGCCTGGTCTGCGCCGGAAAGAAAAAAATATACAAAAGCGCGGGGCCTGCTTTCACGTGACACAGATTGGCCAATGGGGGGCGGAGGAGGCTGGGGCGACAGGAGGAGGAAGCGCCTGGGTGAGCGGGGTGGCGGAAAGATCTAAGAATGGCGCTACTTTTGGAAAATTGAGGGGCTTTAGCTGCAGCGCAACGCTCGCGCCATCTCTCGTACTGCGTTTCAACCACTCCGACCGTCGCAGGCGCCAGGCCACGCGGCGAAGCCGCACTGCAGGAGATGGAGCCATGCGGGAAAACAAGATCTCAGGGGACGTGTGAGAGTCGCGCATCCCCACATCCTCCCACCCTTAAATCACTACATATTCCGGCGAAACATGTTGCATGGTCTAACATTAACCCGTGCTTCGCGAACAAGATGGTACATGCAACAGTGGCCGCGCCGAGGAAATGTCCACACGCTGACCATAACATGCGAGCCGACATTGTCCCTGGGTACACCGCCGACGTCCGCTGGTCACAGCAGCAGCTCTGCAAACTCGACAGCACAATTCCAGGCCAGGAGTCCGGAAACGGCGACGCAGTAGCCGGCACGAGCAAGCGTCGCTCGCGCCGACGTGCCCTGCTGGCGAGAGCCGCGGTAGCTGTCGATGACCTCCGGCTCTTTTTTCCGCTGCTGAGGGTTTCGAGCTGGATACAGGCGGCCGCCGAAGCCGCTGCGCCGAACTGGCCACAGCATCACCATCGCTCGGGGTGGCTCGATCGTAGTCCGGGGCAGCAGCGCAGACGATATGCAGGTGACAGCAAACCAGGCGTGACTCCACTCACGCTGCGTACACTCAACACACTCGGCAAACACCACGCAAGGGAGACGAAGTCTGCATGTGCATCGCCCACGTGGTACGATGTTCAACTCGGCTATCAAAAGATCGGGCAGCTACTCAGATGCTAAGTTCACGTGAACGAAGCACGCTTCCTTGAGTCGAACGAGTAATTTCAATTCGTGCGAGGCTAACTTGAATGAGGGAAGCAAAGTGCAACACCTCAACGCCACGGTCCCCCAGGTTGTGTCCCTCCACGTGCGACAGGCAGCTTCGTAAAGCCTTAGGCCTAAAGCGTCGCTACCCTGACAACAACCGGCGTCAAAAAAAAAAAAAAGCGCGCAAACTGGGCGCATAACAGGCAGCCGCGAGAAGACGCCAGCTCTGTTAGGTGGTCCTACCCCACTCGGTGCGCACAGCATCCGAGTTGACGGCGCCCACCGTCCCAGACGGTGTCGGAGCGCCCGGTGCCAGGCCGCAATACCAGTCGGCCCGTAGGGGCACCCGTGGCCCGCGGCCACCCGGCTCCCAGAGCCGCGACTTCATCAGAGTCAAAGAGATAGAAGAAGCTATTTACACAAGAAATTCAGACACCCACGAGGCTTCCGTACTCACTCGCTTCAGGCTTGCCAATGCTCCGCGGGCGCCAAGCCTCACTCTCCCAGGATTCAGACCACGTGCGTGGCTCTCGTACCCACGAATGTCATTAAAAAAAAAACACTTGCGAAAAGGCTTAGCATGTTGACATGTTCAAACACACTACAGCCACCGTCGCCTCGCTCAAGAAAGCACGCCGGCGACGCTAGCGATCAAAATCTACGCTAGGCCTACGCTTTGGTTCAAACAAAGGTCTCGAACGAAGCAAAACTGTTAAAACTATCGTCCGATGCCCCAAGAGGTACACGTTGGGCAGCCAGATGTAGGGTTCTCACACCCGCTCTTGAGGCAAAGGAACGGCAACACAGTAGTGCAAACAATCACAAGGGCATTTATTGCACCTTTCATAGATCAATGCCTGCTAGCCGAGTTGCTATCCACAAAACATGCCGATGGGCGCGCGACAAATCTAGAAGTCCGACTAACCGCGACCGAACAATAACGAGCGAATATGTTCGCCCCATGCTGGATCTTAACGCCTGGTCGTTCGTGCGTACGGTCACGCGAACGGTGGCGCGTTCGAAGGCGGCCGCGCGAGACGGTCTCGCAGAAGCATGGATCGACGCACGCGCGGGACGTCCGCCGCGCTCGCCGGCGCGCCGCCCAAGAGCAAGGGCACTTCACACCGGCGATTTGAGGAGGTCGCGCGACCGTTTGCGACTCGCAATCAAAAAGCGACCGAAGGCGACTGATGTTCACACCGGCAAGCCCGGCTGAGCGCGACCCGCAAGTCGCAATCCCGGAGATTATCGTTCTCAGCGAGAACTCTCGGAATATACGCGGAATTTGAATGCGACGCCGGAGGAGGCCGGATGTAGACACACGAAAGATCACTTCCGGTGCGCCGCTGATTGGTTTATCAGTTTTGCGACCACGGTCGCGCGACTGAAAAATCGTGCAGAGAGCGACTCGCCCAAAATGGTCGCTTTTCGAGAAAGGCGACCGTTTGCGACCATTTGCGACTGGTCGCAAAGCGACCAACTTGGTCGCGCGACCTCCTCAAGTCGCCGGTGTGAATATGCCCGAAGCGTGTTCTCCCTTGCGCCCAAGTAACCCCGCCGCAGCGCAACACTCGCGCCATCTCGTACTGCGCTTCAACCCCTCCAACCGCCGCGGGCGCCAGGCCACGCGGCGAAGCCGCACTGCAGGAGATGGAGCCATGCGGGAAAGCAAGATCTCAGGGGACGCGTGAGAGTCGCGCATCCCCACACTACTAAATACTTTTGATGAGGAGACCATATCGATGAAGCATGTTCAAGTTGCGGGTGGACAAAGGTTTGGTAGGCCATCTACTGAATGGCAGATAGAGATCAATGCAGATGCCGACATGTAAATCCTAGAGCTTTATTAGCTGAGGTGAAAAAATTGGAACAAAGTTGGATGCTAAGATATTTATACTGATAGTACGCATTTAGATGCACTTGGCATTTTATAATTATCCACAGAGACAGGCAATGGCCGAGCAGAGCGAGCGCGAGCACCAACAACAACCACAGTCTTCTTCGTCTGCTACTGGTGCCCGTATTTGTCACTACAATACGTATACACCAAAGGATTTTTTGTGTAACAATTAGTACAGTACAACTTCATTAATTACAATTTCTCCAGCGTTTACAATCGTGAACACAATATATGACCCAATAGAGTATACGTTCTGGGAACACACCATTTTTCAGCACCAACATTTAGTACATCACCAAACTGCAATTGTATGGTATGTTTTCCGGCCACTAGATCCTATGTAAACAAGAAAATGCCTGCATCACGGCACCTTCACTGCAATACTCCTCTGCCTGTCTCACGGGAAAACGCCAGCGCGCACTCGGTTTCCTATTCTGGTAACAGCAAATCTTCTCCAGGGTCTTCACACGCCACATTCACAGCTATTGCTGCCAACCCTGTTATGATAAGCATCTTTGCCTATCTGTTTCACAGCACATGGTACTGTTGGAAGTGTACTGCACGCGTTTAGTAGGCAATAACCCAAACACGCCACGGTTCCTTGCCACAGACTGTGATTGTATACGTTTTTCAGCCGCCAGATCCCATGTAAACAAGAAAAGTAGTGATGCGCACACAGTTGAGAACAGTAGCAGCCTGTGCATCAGCTTCCCTGCAATACTCACCTGCCTATCTCACGGGAAAACACTGGTGTGCACTCGGTTTTTAATTTTGGTACCAGCAAATCTCCTCCCGGGTCAGCATGCCGCTTTTGCAGCTATTGCTGCCAAATCTATTGCGATAAGCATCTTCACCTATCTCTTTTACAGCGTGTGGGGAGTAGTGCCGTTGGTAGTTTACTGCACACTTTTAGTAGGGAATAATCAAAACATGCTGCCGTTCCCTGCTGCAGGTGGTGGTGCGATGCGAGTTTATGTTAGTGGCATCAAGTGTCACCTCCCAGCTCTATTTCATTTCAGTTTCCCGTCTTCGTCTTTAGAACACTATGTGATAAGAAAACAACAAAATGTTTCTTAAGCCACTGAAGCCCCACCAGGTTGGCGCGCATCAGTGTCTCATGCCTCGTGTGCAGCAGTTCACCAATTTTTCGCGTTATGTAGATGCCAACAACAGTTGAATCTGTCCACTTTTTTAGTTGCTCCTGATTGTACATTTTCTCAGTATGTGTTTTTCTCGTAGCTCTTTCCAAAAAGTATTAATGAGTGTATAAGTGAAGCTAAAGACGGACCTTTTACTGCTGAAAGAAATAACAGAGCACTTTGATGTGTTTAGGGGCATTTGCCAATGGTTACATCACCTGCCGTGGTGGTGTAGTGGCTTCGGCATTGCGCTGATAAGCCCAAGGGTTTGTGATCAAGTCCTTGCCAGGGGGGGTGGCCACATTTTGGTGGAGGCAAAATGCAATGACCACATACCACGCATTGGGTGTACGTTAAAGAACTACAGGTGGTCTAAGTTAATTGGGAGTCCTCTACTATGGCATGCCTCATAATGATATTGCGCTAAATATGCTTTCCAAGTCAGTTTATTAACACATCCAACAAATGGCAATGATGATATTGTGGTTTGCCACATAAAACTCCAGAATTTAATTTTAACGGTTACACCTCTTTTGTACCAGGTGAAAGTCTTGCAAAACTAGAGTATCATCCAGACTGTTTATAGTTTTGTAAATTACGCAATCATCTGAGAAGAGTCGTATACAATAAGATATGTTACTGGGCAAATCATTATAATATAATAAATTAGAAAAGGTTGTGGGGGTCTTAGGGTCTCACAGTAGTACCAACGACCGCAGGTTCAAGCTTGGCAACTACAGGGCCATGTCTGCCGTCGCCTAGTGCACCACCGGTTTGCTTGGTTTGCTTGGTTTACTTGGTTTGCTTGTAAGAAATTAACACTTAACAGAGGTAAGACAAAATACATAGTATTTAACTCCCGTTATTCCAGGGGTGACACAATTGGCATGTAAATTCACCTTCTAGGTGGGACAATAGAACAGCTCGATCACATAAAATATTTAGGGGTATTATTGGACTGCAACTTGAACTGGAGACCACATATATCTAGTGTATGTGCGAAATTAGCTTCGGCTTGCTATTTATTAATAAAATGCAGGGAATATCTTGACCTTAGCGTACTTAAGGTTGTTTAATTTTCCATATTTCACTGTCACATCACATACTGTTCTGAATCATGGTCTAGCACATATAAAACATACATAGATCCCGTTTTTCGGTTACAGAAAAGGGCCTTGCGCATTATGACATACACAAGCCCACATAATAATACTGACATGCTGTTCTGTCGTCTCGGTATATTACCATTATCTCTGGCATACGAAATGAAAGTTGCCATTTTGATTAACAATATTTTACGTGGGAATCACTCATTATCACCAAGCCTGTTTATTACACCTAATCGCAATACAAGGGGTGCAACAAATATAAATTTTAACCTACCAATCACTCGTAACACCTATGGCCAACGACTACTTGAGTTTCATGGTGCTAAAATTTGGAATACAGTACCTCTTGAGGTAAAAATGGCCAACATTTTCGTGTCTGCTGTTAAAAAGCTATACCTATCAAAAAGTACGTGATTTTTCGTCAGGCTGGTTCTCCACCTGTTTCATACTGTGCAAGATTATTCCTCATGGATCTATTCAGAAAGCCTAACTACTTCAACACAGACCCTTGCAAATGTGTCACTTCTACGTATAATATGCTATCTCGGTTTTTTCATTGTGTGTGTGCATTTATTCTCCTGACAGTTCTGTTTTATTACCATTGATTGATATGCACTGTTTTTCTTTTTAATGGTTTTAATTGTATGTATCCACCTAACTGTATTAGGTTGTATCATTAAAAAACTAGATATGCGCATGACATTGTAGCTGCTACTACATATATGACTATGGGCCTACACTAGCCTTTGGCTGCAGGCCCAACAGTTCCTTTGTACAAATTATTATCAATGAAAAATAAACTGAACTGAATTGAATTGAGTTGAACCGCACGTGCGCTCAGACCACGAAGGGGCTACCGAGCACTATGCACACAGGAGAACACAGTATTGCCCTGAGTTGGCAGACACCATTTATTTTCTCCGGCAGCACCCAACACTGCACAAATGCCTGGTCCCAGGGGTTCGTGGGAATCAAAGGGTGCCCACGCCAAGGACCAAAATACAAACAGGGGCACCTATAGCACATTGCTGCAAGAGCAAATCTCCCACAGCATGCTGATGGGAAGAGTCCCCGTGGCTGTGCTGCTTGCTCTCAAGATAACCAATGGCCAACATGCAAGAACTCGGGCAGTCTCCTTCGGCTTGGGCCTCTCATAAGTGCAGCTCGGCGCAGTTCAACCATGCGCAAGCACTAGGCGCCGCTCTTCGGCGTAGCGTCCGAAAGGATCAACAGAAGGTATGCGATCACCATATGTACAAAGCCACCGTACATGAGCTCAAGTCTGAGACACAAAGGGGCCGGCAGACGAGAGGAAAGTGTGTACATATCCAGTGTTCGTTCCGGAGAGAAGAGCCATGCTTTTGTCGTGAGCAGCTGACAGCAGTTATCCCCGCGACGTGAGCACCTTTATCGAAAAACCATCACGAGTGGAGCACCACTGCTGATAACCGTCGCAAATGGAAAGGGGGAGAGGATTAGGGACAACAGAATAGGTGAATGCCTGCACAATGGCACCGTGGCATATCTCTCCACAAAGGAGAGGACCAAGTATATTCTCTTGGGGTACACTCAACATTATGTATGACAAGGAGGAATTGAAGCTATAGACAGCAGTAAACTGCTGTCTTTGAGACAAGCAATTACAAAACCATGTTGATGTTAAAAAGCCAAGTCTAAAAGTGGTTGGTTCAGCTATTGGATGGCAGTAGCTACTCAGTCGAAGGCTTTCGCGTTGTATGGAAACATGCAGTCAGTGTATTTATTATTTGAATTGGGAAGGAACAGCCGCCAACTAAGATGATCACGAGAGGGAGAACGACACAGGACAAGCGCCAACTTCATCTATCTTTTATTCACCGAAACATCAGCAAATATAAGGAAAATCACAGACATGCGCACAATAACCATAATGCATCATCTGCCAAACGTTTCTAGATAGGACATTTCGCTTTTGAAGAGGGTCATGGAAGTATCACTAACACAGTTTTTTCCTCTCTTCTTTATATCGAATGCTTCGAAAACCTCATGTGCCTTTGTTTCCCTGCTTCTGCCAAGAATCTTTATCTCTCGGAACCGTGGTTCACGCTTCCAGTACTGGCCTCGAGCTCCACCACTGGAAGAGCTGGCGCCACCATCGGTATGACGTGGCATGAGGGATCACGTGGACACAGCGGCTGCGTCGGCTGCTTCGGAGGCGCTGAAGCGAGCTGAAAACAAAAGTTCAAAATCCCAGCTGTGCTGCAGTTCTGATTAAGCAGTTAGGCTTTACCGCCTTGGGTGTCTGCTTGACAGCATTTGAAAGTACTATAATTGGTGGTGGCTGCCTCGGAGGCATGCAGAATGGTAGGCTACTGCTCAGTGCCGCAGTGCCTGATGTGGTATAGTGTCGCCCCCTGCGAGATCCCCGTGTTATCATACATTTATGTTTTGTAGTAGTCTAGCTAGATGGCGCACCCCCCTTCTGTCATGTACTATATTTGGATATTGGGATTTGGATTTGGATTTTGTGGCGAATGGACGTGCTTTACGGGGCGCCGTGGCGACGACGAAATCATAAGTTCTTGTGCATGCTTTGAACTTGCTTCTGTTTTTATTTGTTGGTTTTTTGCATTTAAATAGTAATTGGGGGGTTTTCCGTTTCTTTCCTTTTTTTATTTGTCTCTCGTATTTCGGGTGCGCGGGTGTGCTTCGTGTATGTTTGTTTTGCAGGATGATTAGAGTGTCCTTTTGTGCCACGTGTTCCAACATGCGCAGCCTAGTGGGACGTTGAGTGTTTGTAGTCTTTAAGTACTAGCTTGGAAGTGGCAAGAGAAATAGCTATTAGTGGTTTTACTTTGCGTGTTTGGTAGAAAAGTGAGAGCGTGGCCGCGTGGTTGAACGCATCATACCTTTGGTCTCCGCGGCATTGATTGTTTTTGAAACAGTGGTGAGAGTTGCTTTGCGGCATTTTGAGGATTTGGATCCTGTGCGTATCGGTTTTTTCTAGAAGGCACGTGCTCTGCATTGATATAGTATTACAGTATTTGCAAAAAGCCGTGCAATACATGGCGAGAAAGCCGGTAAAGCAGGCAGTACGGCGGGCGACCCTCAAGGCAGATGAGGAGATGGGTGAGAATGGAGAGGGCGTTGAATCAACCGGCACACAATGTGATGTTGATACTAGGCTGCATAAAATGGAGAGTTTCCAGGAAGAGCTTCTCAAACAGGTGCAAGAGCTCAAAAATGAGCTAAACAGGGAGCCTGAGGCACGGAAGGTAGTTGAAAAGAGACTGGAAGCAGCCAAGGAAAAGCTGAACAGGGCCGCCATTGTGACCGAGAATGTGCGTGACAATGGAACGCAAACCCCCGACGCGACAGGCGCGGGAGGGTCAGAGAAATACGTGGAACGCAGGCAGGGTGATGGTGGGTTAGCTGGAAAGAGCAGCACCTACCTTGAGGCCGCTACGCGGAAAAAGCAGGGGCCGAGGGGACAATGCCCCTTGTCGAGTCCAAATCACGCGGAAAATGACAAAGAGAAGCAGGGAGAGGTAGGAGAGAGCGAAAGGGTGATTATTGCAGGTGATTCAAACCTGGCTCAGTGCTCAAAAGCAATTGTGGAGAGGGTGAAAGGCGACAAAAGAGTGGCCGTAGGGACATTTCCAGGGCGCACACTGGGTTCTGTCATGGAGCGAGCAAAAGAAAAGCTCGCGGAAAATGCACACGTGCGCAACCTCGTCAGAGTAGCTGGTGGGCTAAGTGACCTCCTAAACAAGAAAGGGCCAGGACTAGCCCAGCGCTTGGCGAAGGGGGTGGACGACTTGCGTGAGCTATCCCCTCAGGTGCAGATCGTGGTGTGCACGGTGCCCGAGGTGCCTGTGCAGGACAGACACGTACAAAGAGCCGTAGTGGCTGCTAATGAGGCAATATGGAAAATGAGCCGAGAGAAAGGCTTCGAGGTTGTCGAAGTAAACAGGGAAGTGAGAAGTTGCGGTGGTTTTAAACGAGACGGGATCCACTTCAATTACAGGTTAGCACAAGAAGTGGGCTGGCGACTTGGTGGTCGCGCTCTTGCTTTTTTAGGGGGCCCGCGGGTACTCAGGAGGTCAGAGTAGATAGTAATGAATAAGGTCCCCTAGGGGAACATCAGAAGAGCATCGCTGTCGATAATAGAAAAAGGAGGAAAACAAGAAAAAGAGCTCGCCATGCAATAGGTTACATAAACATGCAGGGCGGCAGAAGAAAAGAAAAGTGGGCAGAGATTGAGGAGCAGTTACACAGAGAACAAATAGGGGTGTATGCGGTTACAGAAACGCACCTTAGAGACTCGGAAGAGCCACCAGTTATTGACAGTTATGTTTGGGAAGGGTGCAACAGAACTAAGTCAGAAAGAAAGGGAGGGGGAGTCGGAACGCTCATGCATCAGGGAGCCAAATGGAAAAAGTAAATTCACAATGTCAAGAGCATCTTTGGTTATCAGGTACAATGAGTGGGAAAGAAACTTGGCGGGGTGTTACGTATTTGTGGACCAGAAAAAATTGCACAGAGAAGAATAAAGAGTTAGTGGAATGCATAAGCGCTGATATTAAGGGTTTCGGGAGTGGTGCTGAAATTGTCCTATTAGGTGACATGAATGCCCACATACAGGATTTAGATGGCTATACCGACAATAACGGGAAGTCAATGCTGGACCTTTGTGAGCAAAATAACCTCGTGATCGTGAATACAGGGCCTAAGTGTGAAGGACAAATCATGTGGGAAGTGGGAAACCGGCAATCGACCATTGATTACTGTCTGATGACAGAAGGAATTCATGATATGTTGAGAGAAATGGTCATCGACGAGGAAGGGTTTAACAGCATAGGGAGTGACCATAAATGCGTCATATTGAAAATGGGATATGTAGTTGAGAAAGAGAGCAAGGAGAGCATAATGGCCAGTCCAAATTTGAACACTGAACAAATAGCAAATACATTCACTAGAGTTGAGGAAGAATTTGGCAAATGGCCAAGTAAAGAGTGGGAATATGGTGAGCTTATAGTGTAATAAAGACAGAAATACGGAAAGAGAACCAACATGTTCGTTGGAAAGGAAAAAAGAAACCGAAAAGCTGGTGGAACAAGGAGATACGAGAAGCGATCGCCGAACGACAGAAAGCATCTCGAGAGCACAGGCAGGCAAAGACGGCGCAGTTGCCACAGGATGAATTAACTAGTAAATGGGAAATATACCGGGAGAAAAAGTCTATGGTTCAAATACTGGTGCAAGCAAAATTAAAAGGTGAAAGTGAACATTGGTTGTCAGAAATACACGAGAAACAGAAGGCCGCACCTAGAATATTTTGGAACCACATAAAGTTATTAGGCAGGAAGTCAACAACAATACTACAACATATCCTAGACGAAGATGAAAACAGACTTGAAGGAGAAGCGGCAATAAATTACATCCGAAAAGCAACAGCCGTATCTTTCCAAGGCAATGACGAGGTTATACTTGTTGAAAAAAAGAGCATGAAAGAGACCCAAGGGGAAAACCAGCTGGTGCTAACAAATTTAAACTGGAAGAAAGCGGAAGAGAAAATTCCTAAGCGTACAGCCACAGGGCTAGACGAGGTTCCCATTAGGCTGATAAATGAACTAGGACCAAAAAGTAAGGAAGCTCTGGTGAAAGCAGTGGAAAGAACTTTAAAAGATAGACGAATACCAGACAGTTGGCGACAAGGTAGAATGAATTTGATTTATAAAGGAAAGGGGGAGAAAGACAGAATTTACTCGTATAGACCGTTGACCATTACATCGGTAATATACAGGCTAGCAATGCAGGCAATCAAATTAAAGCTTCAAGCATGGACAGAGAATAATGGCATTTTGGGAGAGCTTCAGAATGGCTTCAGAATAGGTAGGCGTTTGGATGACAACTTGTTTGTTCTTACTCATTGTATTGAAATGTCAAAAGCAGAAAGCAGACCGTTGTATGTGGCCTATTAAGACATTACAGGAGCCTACGACAACGTGGACCGCAACATTTTGTGGGATATCCTGGAAGGGGAAGGCTTAGGTAACGATTGTATACAGCTTTTGAGAGAGATTTACCTAGAAAATACTGTTTGCATTGAATGGGAAGGGATGAGGAGCGAGGAGAAAGTTCATATCAACAAGGGACTGAGGCAGGGGTGCCCTTTATCCCCGCTGTTGTTTATGATGTACGTGGTGAGGATGGAAAGGGCGCTAGAAGGAAGTAATATCGGGTTTAATCTCTCATAAAAACAGGCGGGTACAGTAATAGAGCAGCAACTCCCAGGTTTATTTTATGCGGACGACATTGTGTTGCTAGCTAACAAGCAAAGTGATTTTCAACGTCTGGCCAATATCTGTGGACAGGAAGGCAACGATTTAGGTTTGAAGTTTAGTGTTAGAAAATCAGGTGTTATGGTATTCAATGAAAACAGTGAACAGACAGTGGAGATGCAGGGTTAAGAAATACCTCTGGTAACAGAATATAAATATCCTGGTATATGGATAAATGAAGGCAATGGATATATGGCAGGGTGTCTACCAACCGGGAAAACTGGGAATTCTCAGGGATTTTGAGTAGTCTGGAAAAACTCAGGGAAAACTCAGGGAATTTGTGCTTCTATCAGGGAAAATTAGCTGTAATTTTTTTAGAGGGTCAAAAGTCGCGGTAATGCTGCCTCGAGAAACATACAGGACTCGTAACGAATCGTCGTCGGCTGGAGGAGTTGCCAGTGTACAGTCAACGACCGACTTTCCGGATTCCCGATAACTCTGACGGCTTCGCGGCACCACCACGTACCCCCAAGAGTCAATGTATCATGATGTCTGAAATTTCAGACGCAAGAACTCTTCGCCGTCCGATTTTCTAAACGTTTTGCGTGATCGCAGGTCCGAGACGGCATTAATGAAAACCACCGCTATTTTGATGACCTCGCCGCCTTGAACCGGTGCTCTCGCACGCAGATCCGCTGGCAGCCGTAGCCACCACTGCGGCAACGCTAGGCCTAGCTGCTTCGACGTTCGCTGTTAAGCTTGTCGTTCGGTGCCGTGTTTCTTCATTTCTCCGCTGACAGCAATAATTTTGTCTTCGAAGCTCGGAAAGCACGGCGCATTGCATAATGCTCTTTCCCAAAAGTCTGCCTCGCCTCATTACAGTCATGTAACGCGGTGAAGCGTAACAAGCGTAGGAAGGGGCAATTGTCGCGGGGCACTGTATGTATTCCTTAATTTTACACGTGCGCATCCGCTCTCACCTGTCACAGTTGGAGCACCGATATGCCTAATAAGTGCACTGACAGGCATCCAGAGCTTTTTCAGACGTACATGTGTCGATTTTAGCCCTTAAGGGCAGTAAAAGACATGAATTTATTTTTTCGAACTGCCTGATTTTTCGGAAGTTTTCGCGGCCTCTATGGGGGTCCGAAAAATTGGACGTTGTCTGTAAATTGACCAAGAGTATTTTTCAAATGGTCCGTGGGGCGAACGCGTGGCGAAAGGAGGATGAGAACAGAAAGGATCGACGCACTGAGGAATGAACGGGGAATTAAGTATGCGACCGCTTCTTTGAAGGAGCCTGCGCTTAAAAAAGAAATTGTTGGCTGATGCTGAGATGCAGGTGTCCCTCATCCAAACCAAAATAAACTCTTTAAAGCAGTGAAACACAACACTGAGGCGTCTTGCGCGAGCTGAGAGTATGTCAGGACAGTTGCATGACACTGAGCATGCTATCAGTTGATAGAAATAGCTCATATTCGAAAATATTTGCTTCTGTATGCATCTCCTTATTATTTGTACTAGAGAATGTCCAACTCGATTTGAAACTTCTTTCGAAGACATTTTATTTGCTGTGCATTTTAATAACCCCCTCCCTTATATTCTTTTTTTGAATAACATAAACACTACTCCTTAGTATTCAAATTGGATTAAGTCGGTTTTCTTTAAAAATTTTTTCATATGCTTACTAGAGAGTGACAGCATAGGGCGATATGGTTTCAGCGCGACTTGACATAAAACAGTTCTGCATCACTCAGGGAATTTTGCAAAAGCACTCAGGGAAAACCTGGAAAACTCAGGGAATTTGGAAATGTCAACATGGTAGACACCCTGATATGGAAACACAGGAAAAAACTATAACAGTAAAAGGGAAGAGAAATGCAGCCATAATGAAGCACAGAGCGCTATGGGGATACAATAGGTACGAGGTCCTCCGAGGTATGTGGAAAGGTGTAATGGTTCCAGGACTTACTTTTGGAAATGCGGTTGTTTGCTATAAATCAAGGGTACAATCAGGACTCGACGGGAACCAAAGGTCAGTGGGTCGCCTCGCATTGGGCGCTCACGGGAAGACTACAAATGAAGCTGTGCAGGGTCATATGGGCTGGACTAGTTTTGAAGTGAGGGAAGCTCGCAGTAAAATTGAGTATGAAGAACGGCTGAGGAATATGGAAGAAAGTAAATAGATTGGGAGAGTGTTCAGGTATCTGTACAGGAGAAACATCGATTCACAGTGGAGGAAAAGAACTAGGAAGCTTATCAGCAAGTATGCGGCCTGTAGGGTGGACAACACAACAACAAAGGTCAAGCGGAAAGTCGGAGAAGCTGAATTAATCTCATGGGTGGCGGCAATGGAAAAGAAACCTGCCATGAGTAACTACTTAAGAGGAAAAAACGAAATCAGGAAAGAAACCATTTATAATAACTCAAAGGGAAGCTCATTACTTTTCGAAGCGAGATCAGGATGCCTTAGAGCACGCACCTATAAAGCGAGATATAAGAAGGAAGAAGAAGCATGTGCTTGCTGTGGTAAAGCTAGGGAAACTACGGAGCATGTTTTATTAGAATGTGAAGACGTCT
Organism: Dermacentor albipictus; assembly: GCF_038994185.2. NCBI lineage: Eukaryota > Metazoa > Arthropoda > Arachnida > Ixodida > Ixodidae > Dermacentor > Dermacentor albipictus. The sequence goes on along the minus strand of NC_091826.1, from coordinate 971,450 downwards.
ACCCAGCGGTCGATTTAGGCACCACTGGCCTCCATGAAGCCCTTGGGTTCAGAGGGAGCAGTGGTAAAGCAAACATGTCCGCAATAGACATTAGTAAGAGGCGACTGGAGGATTGGTGGAAGAAAAGTAGGGAAACGACAAAAGTTGGAGACGTACAAAAGCACAGTTCGCAATAGGGGATCAGAAAATTTGGGCGTGGTAGTTCATAGTGTTTTTTTTGTGTCTTTTTTCATTGTTTAACCTAGGTAGAATATTAGGCAGTATAGTAGCAAGAGCTTGGTGGCAGAACCCACCGCCCCGTTCCAAAGGGGACGCTCATAACATCCATACATCCATCCATCCATGTGACGAGCTTGGACCACTCAGGAGGTGCTATCTGGCGTGTAGTCTTTTTTAGTAATAAACGGTCGCTAGCCTGGCTCAGTCCTTGTCCGGTTTACATCAGGAGCAGTTGGCTCTGCGTCTCCCTCTCTGCGTCTGCGCTCACCGCGCTCTCGCTGGGTGCCGGGCCCCCGCTTGCCTGCTGCTGCCGACACAACATCTTATGGCGACGAGGATGGGATTCCCGCTGTGGTTCCGACCGAAGCTCCGGGAAACCAACGAACTTCGTAAGTGAAGCGTCCCTTCGTGTGTCTGCACGGCGCGCAAACGCCGCCGACACACTTGGCGTCGCGAGGCTTCCGAGCCTAGGCCTTCCCGACCCCTTTGTTCTTCCTTGCCCCATTCTTGCTGCGAGCTCCGGCTTGTTTTCTGCACTGTCTCCTGCATGCTACCGGGCATGGCTTCCTTTTCAGCGAACCTTCTCGTTTTTCTTGAATTGCCCGGGCCACCGTTAATTCCATGGTATCGATGGAAAAAACTTTTTCAGGCCCACCTCAAAGTGGCCGGCACTGGTGACTGAACGGACGTGCGACGAGCGTCCGCGCTCGTCAGTGCTCACGGGCATGAGGGACAACGAAAGTACTTTCCAGACGAGGAGCAGGAAGCAGCAAGGCAGTTAACCGGCGCAGCGTCACCGTCAAGCGAAGCAGCAAGGCAGTCAACCGGTGCAGCGTCAACGTCAAGCGATACGGTTCCGCCAGCGTCAGAGTTCCAGAAACTCTTGCAGCGGCTTGACCGGCTGTTCACCGCGTCAACAAATGTTCTGGCGGAGAGGCACGAATTCACCAGTCGAAGGCAGTTCGAGGGAGAAGGATTCCTGGAATTCGTGACCGCGCTGAAGGAGAAGGCGGTACAGTGCAACTTCGGCACAACCTACAATGAGCGCGTCCGAGACCAAAAAATACATGGGGTAGCGAACGTCAGCGTTCGCGAAAAGTTATTAGCTCATGGTGAAACCCTGTCCCTGGACAAGGCAGAAGAAATTGGACGCTCTTTAGAAGCCTTGCATTGAGCCAACCATGCGTTCGGCTCCAAAAATGTACGAAGAATTGAGGCATCTCAACTTGGCGTTCCGTCGACGGGCCAAGATGACAGACTTCTTCCGGGAAGCTGCCAAGATGGCTGACTTAGTCCGGCAGGCCATGAAGATGGCCGACTTCTTCCGAGAAGCCGCCAAGAGGGCCGACTTCTTCTGAGAAACTGCCAAGATGGTCGACATTTCGCACATGGCTCCTCTGTGAACCGTGGTGCATGCGATCGGTGTGGCATCAGGAACCATATCGCGTCTTACAGGAATTGTCTAGCAAGAAATCGGCAATGCAACGCCTGCCACACGTTGGGCCATTTCGCTTCAGTCATTTATTACCAAAAAAGACTCTACACGCCAGGTGGCACCTCCTGAGTGGTCCAAGCTCGTCACATGACAGAAGGGGGTGCGCCATCTAGCTAGACTACTAAGAAACATAAATGTATGATAACACGGAGATCTCGCAGGGGGCGACACTATACCTCATCATCCCCACCTGGAAACAAAGTAAGCATACAGTGAAACGCGCACACAAGACGCGCACTTAAGTCCAAGGACAAATTCAGTTCGTTCCCCCCCATGTTCACACACACGCGCACCAGTCGTTCACACCACACGCCGGGCCCCCGCTTGCCTGCCGCTGCCGACACAACACCCGACGTACACAACAGAGCGTGGTGTCAGCCTTATTCACACGTAGCCGCAGTACAAGGAGCTGCGTGAAGCTTGGCTCGCGAAACTTAGAACCGGCAGACAGTCATTGGCTGCAACTCGAGTATGCAGCAAGCACAGAGGCGAGGAAGTTTTCTACTACGGCGCTGGGACTGCGATGTTCGGTGAGTAGCAGAAAACGTGTACTGAGACGCTCGCCCGCACCCGCTGCCCGGTTAATGCCATGACGGTTTGGTCTATGAACTTGATGCTAGATACTGACAAGTTCACTGGAATGGAAAGGGAGCGGTAAGACGCACAAAGCAAAGGGCATGGCATATGGTGATGTTTGTGTTATGAGTTAATGCACTGGATTACGAAAAAGAAGCAGAGAAAAATCACACGCTTAGATGACCGATAAACATACAGTACGACGCAACTTGAGAAATAATGTTGAAATGTCCAAGAATTTAGAAGACAAAATAAGATATAATCGTCACGACGGCACATCACAGTCGCTTTAGGCACCGAAGTCTCTATAACGAAATTATCTTTGAACAGTTCTGATAGCATCCATGCAACAATGGTTGCTGTGTACTGTCACATGCTCATATGCTGCGGCCTAAAGCTCGTGGCATGGTGCGAAAACGTGCTCGCAGCGAAAGCAAAACATTGTGTGCGAACATGCATGCAAACGCGCAGTCGGTCGCAGCGGACCCGTGCAATCGCTGCAGTGAGGCTTCATTCTGTTATGGTCCATTTAGTTATACAGACAACCCACTATAAGAACAAGTCGGGAGACTCCATCGCGGTGACCGTGCGTAGTGGCGTTTACTGTACGTATTCGGTAAAGAGATGGCGTCTATAAATGATTCGGTGCTTTCAGTTTGCCGAAGATTATTATATCGACAGTCAAAAGCTTGCCTAGTTTTTAGAGTACTTACATAAATGTCCAGGAGGGCTGCCACATGATGTTTTTATTGAGCGCCATAAGCGAAACCTATGAGGAGTGCACTCCGTGATCCCTCATACTACGCAAGGGAGGCGCTTCCGACAGATGGGGACTCCTTAACTCCTCGCCGCCAATAGGCATTGTTTCCATGGCTAATGTTCTGCCACTCGGTCACACGCAGTGCAAGTTTTGCAATGTTGCGAAAGATGCGCACCTTCTTCTTTGAGTGACCGCACATGTTCAGCTGCGCGGTCATTCACGCATCTACCCGTTTGGCCCATATAGGTTTTCCCGCAGGTCAAAGGTATTTCATATACCACACCGGTGCAGCACTTTAAAAACTGCTTTCCATGTTTTTTGGTGCAGCTGCTCCTCGTACCCTCTCTCGTGACACGGGCACAGAGCTGTGCTTGTTTCCGAGGAGCCGAAAACACGACTAGGACGCCGTGTCTGTTTGCCACCTTTTTCATATTGTGGGCTATCCTACGTACATACAGAACCACTTCCGGCTTCGTAGCTTGTTTTTTTTGTGCGCATGGTTCCTTTACCATGGCACCTTTGATTTTCTGCAAGATTGCTTCAGCCACTGCTGTGATAACCGTGTTTGGGAACCCCACTGAAACCAACCTATCAACTTGCTTGTCAAAGCTCGCATGCATTGCAGGGTGACACGATTTCACGAGAGCAGACTCAAGACAAAGTTCAACAATAGAACCTTTTACACTTTCTGAATGCGCTGATGCATAAGGAAGAGGCTCCTTTTGTGCTCGAAGTGCATACTGCCAACATACATGCTCTTCACCCAAAATAATGTTAATGTCTAAAAACTGTAATTGCCCCAGCAAGGGTAGTTCATGCATGAATACCAACCCCTGCCCCTTCTCTTTAAAGCTGTTTAGGACAGTGCTTACACTTTCTTTGTAAGTCAAAATGTTCAGTTTGTTAAAAACTATTAAAGAATTATCAACATACCTGAACACCTTTAGTACACCCTTTCCAGTTAAAGTTGGCTCCAAGGCGCTGTCAATACAGGAAAAGAAAATGTTAGTAAGCACCAGGGCTACGCAGGATCACTGCGCAGGATTCACTGCGTGTGACCGAGCGGTAGAACATTCGCCACAGAAACAATGCCTATACTGCAAGAAGTGTGATCCATGGTTCCGAGAGATAAAGATTCTTGACAAAAGCAGGGAAACAAAGGCACGTGAGGTTTTGGAAGCATTCCATATAAACAAAGGAAAAAACTGTGCTAGTGATACTTCCGTGACCCTCTTTAAAAGTGAAATGTCTTATCTAGAATGGCTTGGCAAATGATGCATTCTGGTTATTGTGCGCATGTCCGTGATTTTCCTTATATTTGCTGATGTTTGAGTGAATAAAAGGTAGATGAAGTTGGCGCTTGTCCTGTGTCGTTCTCCCTCTCGTGATCGTCTTAGTTGGTGCTGTTCCTTCCTAATTGAAGTTCTTGAACACTACAAGTGTTCAAGAACTTTGGGACCAGTTTAAGGCCATGGTACATGAATGTATTGAATGTCAAGTGCCGGTTAGTGTTAAAAAGAAAACAAAAAACCTATGGATTTCTCGGGCGACACTGCAGCTAAAAAGAAAACTGAAGCGCATGAAACAGACAAGAAAACATTCTTTCTCCGGAATTAGAACAAAATATAACTTTCCTTAGTTCTCAGCTCAAAAGGCGAACGGTCATTAACAAACAGCATTATTTTGAAAAGTCTTTACCAAATTTATAACAAAGTCTCCTGAGAAATTCTGGCGTTCACTTTACCCAGCCTCAAAGACTCATGATCAGTTTGAAATCAAAGGTGTTCTGGTCAGTGCTGCACAAGAACTGTCTAATATCTTCAATGAACATTTTAAGTCCATATATACTAACGACAATAACATCTTTCCAAAATTTAAAGCCTCACTGCTTCCTTTGGAGGATCTTGTCATTAGTGAGCATGGTATCTCAAGTATGCTGCTTAACCTCGAGGTAAAGAAATCACCTCGACTGGACAACATACCTAATGCCTTTTTGAAAAGATATGCACAATGGACTTTATATATATATATATATATATATATATATATATATATATATATATATATTAGGTTCTTATGTGGAAGGCAAATCCCGAGAGGCTGGGGGACTGCCAGAGTGGAACCGTTTCACAAAAGTGGAGACAAGTGATTGATCAAAAACCACCGCCCAATTTCGCTAACATAGACTGCTTGTAAACTACTTGAGCGCATAATTCACAAGCACATATCAAACTTCCTCGAAGCTAACAATTTCTTTACTAATTATCAGCATGGATTCAGGAGGGGTTACTCAACTTGTACACAGCTAGTAGAACCTATACATGATTTTTCCTCTTCAATTAACAATCGAACACAGATTGATGCCGTATTCATGGATTTCTCAAAAGCTTTTGACAGGGTCACTCACAAAAAGTTAATTTATAAGTTAGACACAATACTTCATAACAAACAATTAGTAAAGTGGATTTCAGCTTACCTTTTAAACAGAAAACAATTCGTTGTTTTTAACAATCATTGTTCTGACAAGCTTACAGTTCACTCTGGCATCCCTCAGGGCTCTGTTCTTGAGCCTCTATTGTTTTTAATATATATTAATGATATTATGCCTAACATTCCTTTGGAAATCAGGCTTTACACTGATGATTGTGTCATTTATACAGAAGTAAGAAGTTTCTCAGATCAAATACTACTAAATAGCACGTTGCAAAAAGTTTCTGCGTGGTGTGAATCATGGCAAATGTCCATTAATTTTGAAAAAACTGTATTGATGAGGATTACTCACAAAAAGAATGCCTTACCGTTTGATTACAGTATTAATGATGTGACACTTGCAGAAGTAACAGAATATAAATATCTAGGGCTCTGAGTCACTATCAATCTCAGCTGGAACAAACATATTGATTTCATAATGTGTAATGCTTTTCGTAAATTGTTTTTCTTAAGATGGGCATTGCGGTTATCCACTCCATCTGTCCACCTCCTTGCTTACAAATGTATTGTCTTGCCTACCTTAAATTATGCTGCTATCATTTGGGACCCATTCACTAAGACTAACATAAACAAAGTAGAGAGGGTTCAGAGGAGGGCTGCTCGATACATATATAATAATTACCGATGAACATCGATAACACATCTTTTAATCAAAGCTAGTCTGCCGACAATAAATGAGCGAAATCGTTCTGCAAGACTTAATTTCATGTACCTATTAATTAAAGGACACTACAAAACTGAAATCACCCATTTAGTTCATTTTTCGTCAGGGTATGTGACCCGACAACGACATTAGCTAACTTTAACTCCTTTTTGCATCCGTAATAACTGTTTTAAATACTCATTTCTTCCACGAACTATTACCGATTAGGATAACCTCACTAACAATGAAGTGTTGCAACTGTCACTGACGTTATTCGCTCAACATATTTCCTAGTCTGTGTTACTGCATTTCATCACATTACTGTTCTGTTGTGTATTTTATTTTTTACTGTTTCATATCTTGTTCCAATGTTGTATTCCTGATGCTGGCTGCAGAGCTTCAACAGCACCCTTATTTCTTTTGTTTACATTTTGCCATTTTTGTGAAACTGCTTAATTCTTTTTCCCACCCTGCTATAATCCCGATACCGGGATTGCAGTATCAATAAATAAAAATAAATAAAATAATTCAAGTATGCATCATCTAGCCCAAATGAATGTTGTCCTGAACCGTATTTATTATTATTCATGCTATGGTGTAATTCAGACCCAAATTCTAGTGGTTGAGTATCACAAGACAACCATTTTGATAAACCATGCTGGTTATAATAAAAAAAAATTAATTATTTGCCTCAAGATGATTTACACGGAGAGCTTCCAATTATTCAGTATTTCGGGCAATCTTCGCAATCAAGGCAGAACCAATAAAAGCTGTGGCGCTGCATATTTGTAAAGTGATGTCACACATATGCATTTTAATTTTGTGCACTGGCGCATTCCCCGATGAATTAAAGATTGCACGGGTATCGGTAATTTTTAAAGGGGGAGACAGGAATGACGTGAACAACTACAGACCGATTTCAGTTCTCCCAATTTTTTCCAAAATAGTAGAGCAGGTCATTAACGAAAGAATTTTAAATTTCTGTACTCAAAATAATATTATAACAGAAAAGCAATACGGTTTCCGAAAACACCAATGTACTGAAATGGCGCTGCTAAAGATCAAAGAAAAAATAATAAGTAACTTTGAGGACAAGCTGTACACTATAGGAATATTTCTTGACTTTAAAAAGGCTTTCGATTCCATTAAACACGATATCTTGTTAAAAAAGTTAAGTGAGTACGGCATTAGGGGAACTGCTCTTAACCTAATAAAAAATTATTTAACCAACCGACTACAGTACACATACATTTGTCATTCCAAATCGGCATTGGGTGAAATCAAATACGGTGTTCCGCAGGTGTCCATCCTAGGGCCACTTCTTTTTTTATTATACATTAATGACATCACAAACGTGCCTCTAACACCTGACATAATCATGTATGCTGATGACACTAATATCTTCTTTTCTGGTGGAAACTTGCTTACTCTCAAGGAAGAAGCAAATATTTGGCTCAGTAATCTTTCAGACTGGCTTAGAGCAAATAAATTGGAATTAAACACTAAAAAGACAAAATACATTATTTTTCGGCCTCGTAACAAAGGTATTGATGATAGCTTAGTCTTACAATTTCGTGATGAAGTCATTATACGCTCTACGTGCCAGAGGTTCCTTGGTGTTACGTTTGAAGAAAACTTAAACTGGTCCAGTCATGTCGGCAACATTAAAACCAGCATTGCAAGATCCATCGGTGTTATTAATAAATTAAAACGTCTATTACCTTCTAGATTAAAAAAACAATTATACTATAGCCTAGTGCATTCGCGCCTCCAATATTGTTTATCTGTGTGGTGTACCACGACGACAACCAACATCCATAGTTTACTGACCTTACAGAAACGCATGATTCGGGTAATTGAGAATGCGCCCTATAGAAGCCACTCCGCTCCTCTTTTCAAGAAGAATTGTATTTTAACATTAGAAAACCTTATTAACAAAAAAACAGCCATTGCAATATTTAAAGCGGTAAGACTCAATGAAAGCGCCTTTTTTAAAAAATACCTTCCGAACGAACATAAATACAACACAAGGCAATTAACTTACACCAAAGGCAAGATCCGTACCAATTACGGCATGCAAAAGCAGGCATTCATAGTTGCAGATTTTTTGAATCATCACCCTGGCTTACTCACTATAATAAATGAATCACCGTCCCTAAACATTTTCAAAAAAAAAGTGAACATGTATTTGCTGTTGCTTCAGGTATGACTGTGCATTCTTTTGTACACAAATCAAATTCAGTATTTCTGTTACATATTTCATGTACTTTTCATTTTTTTGTGTATGCATCCACTTTGTGTACCATGCTTACCCTGCGTGCTTGAGTGTTTTGTGCTCTGGGAATGGGTCGGGGAAGGGGACTGACACTTAGTCAGGCATTCGTGCCTTTTTGTCAGCCTCTTTGACAGAGATTATTTGTATTTTATTTCTGTCAAAATAAACATTCATTCATTCAAGTCTAAATAATCCGTAGGCTACTCTGCATCGCCTTATATTAGTGTGCGTACCTAACTTCTTTTTCTCTAGTGCCACAACTGGCACACTTTCCTTGTTGTAGTGACCACCTTATAATCAAATAAATACAGTATATCTCGACGTATAACATCTCTAATTTTTACACAGATTGTCACCCACCACACTCTCTTTCACCATTGTCGCCTTTACTCTTACTTGTGGTGTCTTTTTGGTTGCAGCTGGTTACATTTGTTTTTGTTACTGCCACCTGATACTTGTTGCTTTAATTTTTTGCTTGCTCTTTCTTGTTGTTTAGAAGTGTCGTCAGTTTGGCCTCATGATATATGGAGTTAGTGAACATTGCCAGCCCACTATAGCTCTTGCCGTATTCGGTAGCTGGTAACTTGCTGCTTAAGTTGTGTTCTTTTGAGACATTGACATTGGCTATATTTATTGCTTCCCTTCTTTGTCTTGTATATAGACTGTTTTATCAAGGGCGCTGCCATTTTGCAATCAAGGCGCCATCTATCGTCCAACACCATGCGGATATGTGAGATCGTGCTGGGAGGTGTACAATGAACGTGCTGTTGGCGACGAGTGGCACTCTTTTGTGTCTTCCCAAGAGGTTTCAACAAGTTGTTGCAATTGGGAAACATTTTAGTATGCCATTACAGTGTAGACGGCTTATAATGTAAGCGGCTGGAGTCACGAATATCCGCATTATAAGCTGTATCACACTATAACCAAAACAACGATTTTCAAGGCCTGCACATATGTAAAACATGCAGACCAAGCTGCCGCATGTATCCGAGAATTGAAGCGTGCGACCAGGAATTTTGCATCCATTTAAATTTATGAGCATTGAAAGGTTAATGTACAAGTAGCGATGGTCTTCGCATGAAGCAGACAAATTAGTAATAATTAAAGTGGTGCAGTATGTCCTTAGTCGCTTTCGCGCCATTAAATTCGAATGAACTAACTAACAGTAATAATAAAAAAAAGATGATGGTGATTGAAATTTCTGGGACAGTACAGTGTCTCATCCCATTTCTCAGATTGATCGGCTATGCATGGTGTCGAAAACATGGCAACAGCAGACCAAGTTGCTGCCATCTGAGTGTTGCTTGTGCCCTCACTTTCGTTATCAAGGTGGTTTTTACACTTTTTCATGTGCCTTACAGCCACTGCAATGTGTTTCTTTGGCTCGGTACCAAACCACAACTTTGGAAGCATGCTGGTTAAGCCAATGCAGCGGGAGTGCCGGGTGGCATGCTGTTGCGGGAAGCTCGCCCTTTATATGTACATACCTGTTGGTAATTACATAGAGACTACGTATGCGAGCATGCGCATGGGTTGAACTGACAGCAATGCATACGAATCAGAGTTTGGTTCCTTCGGCGATTAGCCATGGCGGCTACTATGAATGCCTATGGTGGAAGCTCACAAGTGTGCATAAAGCCTAATAGTTTCAAACTAAATTTGCACAAGACTGCTTAAACTGACAGCATTGCACACACAATATCTGCACTTCATGATGCGCATTGTGATGGTTGCACAGAAACTGAAACCGCATTAAGTGCAAAGCGCACCACAAGCAGCCGAGCAAAAGGCTTCTTCGTCACCTAGGCAAAGACTCCACACCCACATTGCACTGCTGCCACTTTTTTTTTCATTAGTTCGCTCTGTGTCTTATGCTCCTCCTCCTCCGCATCACCCTCGCTGCTCTCCCGCCATCCATGTGCACCTCGTTTAGAAGAGTGCTCGTTAGCACGCTTGTCGGCGGGATTTTCCCGCGGAAGCCACGTTAGAACCGGCATTTCGTCTTGCATGGTTGCACTGTAAGCAGTATGCGTATATATATTGAGTTCCATGGGAGGGTAAACGGGAGTCAGAAAAGACCACGTTGTAGCCAGTTCTGCAGTGTAAAGGGTACATTATAAGTGGTATAAGCTGTACTAAGTTTTCAGCTTCAACACAGCCACGATATTGAACGGTAAACGGGAGTCAGAAAAGACCACGTTGTAGCCAGTTCTGCAGTGTAAAGGGTACATTATAAGTGGTATAAGCTGTACTAAGTTTTCAGCTTCAACACAGCCACGATATTGAACGGTGACGGACCTATGGAAGTGGTGCCACTGCTCTGCCTGTGATCGAAATAGGAATAGAGTCAAGTCCAGAAATTGTCGATAGTAACATATGTGCAACATGTTACAGCATAGACCGCTTATAGCATAAGTCGCTGGAATCGCACATATCCGCACCATAAGCGGTACCACACTATAACCAAAACAAGTGCTCCAAGGCTACATGTGTGCAAAACATGTAGATGATGCAGCCGTGTGTGTCTGCAAATCTAAGCATGCAACCAGGAGTTCCGCAGATGTTTAAATTTACGAATGTTAAAAGGTTAATGTCCAAGTACCTGCGGTCTTCACATGAAGCAGACTAAGTAAAAAAAATGTAAAAGAATGATGCTAACCAAAATTTCAAACGTAGTACAGTGTCTTGTCTGATTTATTGAGCTGATCGGCACATGCGCGGTGTCAAAAACACAATGACTGCGGACCAAGTTGCCATCATTCGAGGGTTGCCCATGCCCTCATTTTCGTTAGCAAGGTGGTTTCTTCACTTTCCATGTGCCATACAGCCACTGCAGTGCGTTTCATTGACACGGCATCAAATCACAACTTTGTTCGCCAACGTGGCATGCTGGTTAGGCCTAGTCAGTGGGGGTGTTGGGTGGCATGCTGTCGTGTGAAGCTTGCCCTTGACATATTTGTACCCGTAGACAATTACATAAAGATTAAACATGTGAATACACGCATGGTCTGAACTGACAGCAGCACACGCGAAGCAGAGTAGTTTCTTGGGCAATCAGCCACGGCAGCTACTGTGTCTGTATGTGTGCACACTGGTAGGAGCAGTAGAAGCTCAGAAGTGCACATAAAGCCAGCTCCAAAATAAATTTGTGGAACACTGCTTAAACTGACAGCAGTCAAGGTCACATGCTTGATATCTGCACATCATGATGACGTATATCGTGACGGGTGCACAGGACCTGAATCCGCGTTCAGTGCAGAGCACACCGCTGATAAGCAACTGAGGAAAAGGCTTCCCCATCGCCTAGGCAACTACCGAATGCCCTCATCACGCTGCCGCCACTTTTGTTTTCTTTTTTTCCCCCCTTCCATTCATTCGTTCGCTTGCTCCTCCGCATCGCCCTCGTTGCTCTCCCGTCCCATAGGCTGGCGCACCTTGTTGAGGAGCATGCTCACTATTGCGCTTGTGAGATGAATTTTTCCAGGGAAGGGGCATTATAACCGGTATTTCGTCTGGCGCAGCTGCATTGTAAGCGATGTGCGTATATGTGGAGTTCTATGGGAGGGTAAAGAGCAGCCAGTTAAGACCATGTCGTAGCCATTTCTGCACTATAAACACTGTGGTATAAAATTTTTTAAACAGGGTTGAAGTACCTCAGACAGGCTGGCCAACGTTTCGATAGGTGGACCTATCTTCGTCAAAGGCGGCCTCGTCATCCTCGGCGTGTTAGTTTTAAAGGGTTAGTGCAGTGATGTCACGTGCGGGTGTTGTCGCTGGCGGCTGGTTTTAAAGAGAGAGATTACAAGGGGGAACAGGCGCTGTCGTCCGACGTCTGTGAGCCTCATTCTCAAGACGAAGGGACAAGAGCGTGAGAGTGGGCACGCGGGGAGGAAAGAAAAGAAATAGAAGCAGAAAAAAGAGAAAAAAAAGGAAAAAAAAGGGGGGAGCGGGGAGCCAGGGCCGTACCAAGACACAACAAAAGGGGGGGGGGGGTGAAAGAAAAAGAAAGAGAAAAATGAAATCTTTAAGAAATACGGGGGTTTGGGAGCGTGTTGGGGATGCGAAAGGTTAGGAGGTGTTCAGGGGGAGTCGTTGGCGGCATGTTTTTGAGGCATTAGAACGGCCGGTCAAGCAATAGGTCGAGTAATTTTGAAATAGTTAAGGTGGCGGCGAGGAGTCTGCGGTGCAATGTGTGGGGTGACTGAAAGGCAGCGGCATGGTCTTTCAAGGGGCACTGCCCCACGCGCTTAACGTAGGTGTCGTTAAGGCGGCATCCAGAAGGCGATACTCTGGGTTGAGGCGCCAAAAAAGGCATATTGACTTCGGAATGTGTTGTCAAGGGGGTTTCAAAAAAAAAAAAAAAGGACTAAAAAAGGGGGGGCAGGGGGAAGGGGGGGGGCGAAATCGGTATAGCAAACAGGAGGGTGACGCGTGCAGAAGCAGGCGCGGGCAAGTGTACATGGAAGAAGGGGATCGTACAGTTGGTATAGACGTAAAATCCTGAAAGAGTACATTAAATTGAGTAGTTTTCCTTTTCCTCCGAAATGAAAGAGTAGGTGAGGTTAAGAATTAAAGTTGGCTGGTGGCCTAATGTGTTTTGTGTATTGGTTGGTGATATGAGAGTTTCAGATTTAAGTTACAGCTTTTAAAGATTCTAAGTTGCCGCGTGCCAAATTAATTCCTGTCGGGTGTAGGCAAATAAACTTGTGTATGAGGTATGATTCCGTGTACTTCCTTTCGCGAGGGGAACGGAAATTTGTTTGTAGTATATAGAGCCTTGCTTTGTCAAACATATGTCCATGTTCATTAAAGTGGCTGGCTACTGCTTTGGGTAAATTGTGTTTTGTGTCCGCGCGGTGACCATTGAGTCTTGTATTGATTTGTTGTCCGGTCTCACCTATGTATTGTTTGCTACAAGCGGCGCATTCTAGACAGTAGACTACATTGCTTGATGTGCAGGTGAAAGCCGAAGTTACCTTGTGTGTGTAATTCGACGCTGTACTTTTTACTGTAGTAGTGGATTGAATGTGTTTGCATGTAGAGCACCTGGGGCGACCACAGGGATTGGTTCCCAACTTCTTCTTTTTCTGTAGTTTGGCGTGCACAAGAACATCTTTAAAATTAGTGTTGCGTCTGTAGGCCACTCTGGGAGGGTCGGGAAAAATCTTCTTAAGTTTCTGGTTGCTGGTGAGAATCGGGTAGTATTTACTTAGGATGTTATTCACGTTTGGGAGTGCGTTTGAGAATTTAGTAGTAAGAAGAGGCGTTGTTGTTCTTGTGATCTTCGGGCGGGGCTTGAGGACCTCGGCTCGATCAAGTTTGGTTGCAGCGATGTAAGCTGTTTGAAGGTCACTGTTTGGGTGGTTCCTGTTTGATAGCGTTTCTTTAAGGTGATCGAGTCTATCTATGTAGTCTTGGTTTTCAACGCAAATGCGACGTAGTCGTGTGGCTTGGCCTTTAAAGATGCCTTGTTTGCAATGTCTGGGATGGTGGCTGGTATATTCTAGGTACTGTTGTTTGTCGAAAGGTTTCCTATACAGCGTTGTCTTTAGTTCACCATTGTCAATGTATGTTGACACAACAATATAAACTGTAGAATAACTTGGCCGAAATGGTTATTAACATGGAGTACACAATAAAATGACCTGGAGACAGTGGCTGCGAATATGCACACTCTTAGGTCAAGTTGTGCCTGTGCAAGGGCACCTTGCCAATTCGAGATAGCTGAAAAACCAACTATTCTCTGCCAAAGCAACTCTATTTTCTGAAGCAATAGAGCACACGATGGTCAATGTCAGCCAGACAGCTTGCTGGCGAGATTTGGAAGCACAGGAGAGCCCGTGGGAACTAGAGGCAGCTGGCATACGGTAGGCATAGGTTCGGTTACAGGAGGAAAAAGAACACACCTTCGTTCTCTTCGTCGGCACGTACCATTTTCAAAATACATTGCTGGTCAACCTCCACCAGAACGTTGGTTGCCAAGCTGGATAATCCCGGAACGCATTTGAGCAGAATAGCTTTAACTCTTTGCCTATCATGGGGGAAAGAGGTGTTTTATGTAGGTTAAGCCAGATTTAATTTTTTTCTAAACGAACTACTGCGCCTAATATTTTATGTAATACAGTTAAACCTCGATATAACGAAGTAGGTCAAATCAGCAGTTGGCTTCGTTATATATAAATGTCATTGTATCGAAATTTGACCTTTTATGCAAATAAGTAGTCACTGATTGATTTTTCTTAGATGAGACGTGCCGCAGAATTATCCGAATTATTGGGCAATCGAGAAAAGCAAATTTGAATAACATAACACTTCATTTTGATAAATTTTGGAGTTGGCAACGAGCGATACTATTTCATGCTACGTATGTTGATGATATCTTCACATCGGGGGTAGGAATTAAATGAAGCCAGCCATGCTTTCACGTGCACTCCGTGCCCACAGCTGATAGTGTCACCCACCGTGCAATGAGGCTATCAGGAAAACTGCCGGCAGTGCGGAGGGAGCAAGCACTTCATCTGCCTCTCGCTCTAACAGGTGACCAAAATTTTAGTTTACGCATCCTCTTATACTAAACACACAGGTAGACAGCTTACATGGTGCCATTGCCTTCTCGGCACGCCCACTTTTTTCACATGCAGCAGATTACCTCTACAGCAGGGTACGTTGCTGCGTATGCACTCAGCCACGCTTACAGCCATGCACAGCCACGCCCGAGATGTGCATCACCTCCCCCCACTACTCCTTCACGCGCACTAGATCCTGTTACCGCGAGCGAGCTCCCCTCCCCCTCTTTCTCTTTGCTTGTGCGGGAACGCAGCACTCGTTAAGCCACCATCTTTCTTGTCTCACCTTCACACACTTTCACTTGCACCTAAAGCTCAAAGTGCGGCGGGTGCAGTAGGATCCTATCGCACTTATACTTTATGCGGAACATCATGCGGCTCCACTTCGGTGCTCGCTCTTAATAATAATAATAATAATAATAATAATAATAATAATAATAATAATAATAATAATAATAATAATAATATATTTTATTCACTTCAATTGGTACAACGTGTTCCATCCTGCATAAGCGTTGCCGCTTGTGTGTGGAGCTGGGCAGCCAGGTTAAGCATATGAAACAACAGCGAATAAATCGTAGTAGAAAAAGAAGAGAAATAAAATCAACCAAATATGCAGCAATTGCTTGTGCGATGTAAGAACAAACAAGAACCAACAGTACATATGATAGCAAGTTTTCCTCTGTGCATGCTTTCGTACACAAAATGAAAACATTAAGAACATGGCATATCAGTCTATATAAATGGCAAATCAGTCTATATTATCGTTCAACCAAGATCTAAGGAATTTCTTAAGGTATTTTAATCCGGTAATGCTTGGGAGGGTTCGTATTTTATTGAAGTAATAAGGAACATAGTA
Source organism: Dermacentor albipictus (assembly GCF_038994185.2). Lineage (NCBI taxonomy): Eukaryota > Metazoa > Arthropoda > Arachnida > Ixodida > Ixodidae > Dermacentor > Dermacentor albipictus. Next base: position 955,567 of record NC_091826.1, on the reverse strand, counting down.
GATGCGGGTTCTTTTCCCATAAGTGGTGAAGATGCAGGGCATGACATACTTTTCCGAATGACGGAGAGGCCATACTTTAATGTTGCAGATTTTAAAGGAACTGTGAAAGAAATGCTTGTATAATATGTCAAAGATATGCCGCGCGATTCGAGAGGTGCATTTGCAAGCGGCCATTTGTAATTCAATCATTTGACCATCTGCATCCGCGAAAGTTTCCATTTATTGTCTCGGCATTGCTTTGTGGCGGCACTGAAATTTTGTTATATTGAAATCACCTCCAAATACACTTTGTTATATTGAGGTTCTCAATACATGGTGTTTGATGCACAAGAGGTTATGAAAACTTAAATACCTTGTTGTATTGAGAATTTTGTTTTATTGAGGTTCGTTATATTGAGGTTTAACTTACATAAACAAAATGCAGAATGAACTTATCAGACGGAAAAGTCTTATTAACGAGATGTATGTCATAAAAGATATAAATTGCCAGAATTATGTGCCATAAAATTGAACAATGTTTGTAAAGACACGCTTGTATCTAGTAAAAAAATATGTAACAGAAATGATGAGATATACAACTGTATTGCCATCTAATAGGCACTATCTACAAAAAATGAAAATATTTCATTTAACAGGTATTGCACTACAAAAATTTAAGTGCAAGCACTACAATTGGACCTCCCTGGCTGCGGCCGCCGATGTTCCAGGCTGGTTTGCATCGTCATCACTCTCGGAGTCAAAGTTCGACGAAAAGGCTGCATCCTCAGACTCCCTGCTGCTCAATCTATTGATAAAATCAGCTGCAGATGCAGTGCAATCAGAAGATCTGGGATCCTTAAAAGTGTGCATGCCACTCCTAGAGGCAGGCATTTTTGCTTCCTACTTTGACGATGCGAAACTTCGAAGAGCGTTCAGAAATTACCACCTGGCAGGAAAAAATCGAACTGCTTAGAAAACAAAAATATGGTTTTCCTTCACGTCTGATGGTGCACTGTGTCCGTCAGTGGCACAGAAGATCTCAAAAGCGGCGTTTAAAACCATATATAGCAGACGGACATTTTTGCTTTCTACTGTGACAATCACGAAACTTCAAAGCACATTAAAAAGTCTCTGCCTGGTGGAAAAAAAGAGCAGACTGCTGAGAAAACAAAAATGTAGTTCTCCTTCACATCCGATAGTTATCAACTAATGAGCATATGCGACCTATCTTATGTTTCGCAGAAAAACGAATATCAATGTTGTACCTTGAACCAACGTTCTTAAGCCCTTGCGCTAGCTTGTGTGCATATGGTACAACTGTGTTTTTTCTTTTTTCTTCTAATTTAGTCTTAATACCTTGGTCATTTATGCTCTTGACGCCGCAAACCATGACCAAGTTATTAATACTAACTTAGAAGAAAAAGAAAAAACGCAGTTGTACCGCCCATCAGGGCGGCACCACCGAGAGAATTTAAGGTCACCGACTGGGACGCCTTCTGCAAAATAAGGAAGGAAGACACAAACGAATACGCGGATCTAGACAGTCTTTTTAGAAGGCTCAAAGAGGACGTTAACACCGCGACGAGGGTTGTCCAAACTGAACTGAACGTGGAAAGGATGGACGCGAGATTGGCACACCTATTAGAGGCAAAGAATTCCATTACGGCCAGGTGGAAAACGCAAAGACTGAATCGCAGACTACGAAAGAAAGTAGCGGCACTAAACCGGGAAATCGAAGCGCACTCGATCGAGCTTTCCAAGCAACAGTGGAACGAGGTGTGCGCGTCGGTAGACGGACAAATGAGAACCGGGCGCAAATGGAACCTCCTAAAGCAACTGTTAGACGACAAACAATCCAAAGGAAGTCAGAGATTGGCAATCGATAGGATTTTACAAGAGCAAAAGGAGCAGGGCAAAACGGAAAGCGAGTTCCTAAAGGAGCTGGCGGAGACGTATCTGCCACTGGGCCCGTCAGGCGACGGCGACTATCCACAATACGCCGGGGCAGAGGTCGACGAACTCGACGCGCCTTTCACGGAATCAGAAATTTGGGATGCCTTACAAGGCCTCAACGGACGCTCCGCTACAGGCCCGGACGGGGTCTCGAACAAACTGTTGAGGAACCTAGACGGAAGGTCGGTCGAGAAGCTCACCGAAGAAATCAACAGAGTGTGGGAAACGGGAGAAGTACCAGAGGTGTGGAAAGAGGCCTCGGTCATACTTATACCGAAACCCGGTAAACCACTTGCGGTGGAGAACATGCGGCCAATATCGCTCACCTCGTGCGTAGGCAAGACGGCCGAACATGCCATACATAACCGAGTATCCCGATACATAGAGAGAGAGGGCCTCTTCCCACATGTGGGCTTCAGACCGGGCCTCTCCACACAGGACGTAATGTTGCTACTCAAAAAGCATATAATTGACGGCATGACCAGAGACACCAGGGGCATACTGGCCCTGGACCTAACGAAAGCGTTCGACACGGTCAAACACAGATTTCTAATGGAAACGATCTCGATGATGGGGCTCGGCCGGAAATTCCACTCTTACATAGGCTCCTTCCTCAGAGACAGGAAAGCCACGATCAAAATTGGACAGGCCACGTCCGATTGGTTCACGCTGGGCGCGAGGGGCACCCCACAAGGGGCGGTGCTCTCCCCACTATTATTCAATCTGGCAATGAAAGGGCTCTCTGACCGGCTGACGAGAGTGACCAACGTCAATCACGCCCTGTACGCAGACGACATTACGGTGTGGTGCTCGGGAGGGTCCGACGCAGAAGTCGAGCAGGCTCTTCAAGAGGCGCTGGACACAACGGAAGAGTACCTGAAGGAAACGGGACTCCGTCTGTCACCCAACAAATCGGAACTGTTGCTGTACAGGCCCTCAAAACAAGGCATGAGGAATTTGACGCCGATCGATCAAATACCGATCAAATTACATACGAATGCCGGCCAGCCGATTCCCAGAGTGGACACTATACGAATCCTGGGGCTGCTAATTGAGGCGAAAGGTGGTAACACACAAACTGTCATGAAACTAACGTCCAAAACGGAGAACATGCTCCGGCTGATCCTCAGGGTGACGAACCGCAGAGGAGGGCTCAGCGAGAGCAGTCTCATCAGACTTTACCACGCCTTCCTCATGAGTCACGTCAACTACGTAGCCTCGGCGCTAAAATGGACCAAGAGAGACGCGGCCAAAATAGAGACACTGATGCGCAAGAGCGTCAAAAGGGTGCTAGGTCTTCCGATCACTACAAGCACGGAGCAGCTCGATCGGTTAGCGGTCCACAATTCTCTATCCGAAATCATCGAAGCGCAGACCAAGGCACAGGTCGTGCGGCTGTCGACCACCAGGGCCGGCAGGCGCATCTTAGAAGAAGCAGGGATAAATGCCGAGGCAGAGTGCAACGCACACAAGATTGCGCTCAGCGCGGCGGTAAGGGGCACTTTCAAGGTAGAACCGCTTCCGAGAAACGTCCACCCGCAATTCAACAAGGGGCGCCGAAAGGCGAGGGCCCGAGCACTGCTGAAATCGATCGCCAACTGCCCGGGCCTGGCGGCATTTGTAGACGCGGCCCAGTATGGGCGCAGCGGCCGGTACGCGGCCGTCTCGGTACGCTGGGATGGCACAATAATTAACGCAGCATCGGTCAAGGGGGTAACGTCCGAAGTGGCCGAACAGGTGGCAATAGCCATGGCAATGAGAGACCCCGAACGTCCTTACGTCCACACAGATTCGCGATCGGCGGCAAGAGCATTTGCCTCGGGCTCGATATCCCGGGAAGCGGCGGCCGTCCTCGGCAGCGAGGGAGCCGCGGGTCAGCACCTCGTCAAATGGTTTCCAGCCCACATGGGGGCCGACGTGCACCCCGAATTTCCCAACGCCAACAAGCTGGCGCACGGACGCGCGCGAGGACTCACGCACCGCGGCGACCGTGGCGAGCGAGGTGGCGGGGAGGGAGGGGAGCACCGAGACCCGCTGCTCACCTTCAACGAAATAACAACACACTATCAGCTGTCGAGGAGGACCTTCCCACTCCCCCACGCTAAACTCACTAGACCACAGTCATCGATATTCAGAATGCTTCAGACAGGGTCGTTCCCCTCGAGAGGCAGACTGAGCCGTTATTCACCAGAAGTAGAGCCGCAATGTCCGGATTGTGGCGAATCTTACTGCTCGCTAGCGCACATGCTTTGGCAATGCTCCGCGTTAAGCGGCACTGTGTTCACTAAAGAAGAAGACTGGGTGGACGCCCTGCAAAGCGACGACCACCAGACCCAGCTCCGGGCCGTCCAGAGGGCTCACGAAAGGGCGGAGGCTCACGGGCTTCCCGTCCCAACGTGGGTGCGGCCCGCGACCCCTGCCGCCCACTAAACCAAGAGTGGGTGGGGAGGGGTTCCTCAGGACACATTAAAGTTATTTCCTCCTCCTCCTCCAGTTGTACTGTATGTACACAAGCTACCGCATGGGCCTAAGAACGTTGGTTCAAGGTACAACATTGATGTTCGTTTTTCTACAAACCATAAGATAGGTCGCATATGCCCGTTAGTTATAATTTGCTGAAGGATAAGCAAGTGAAGGGAAAATGCTCTGTCAAACATCCGATAAAGCAATGTGTCCATGAGCTGCGCAGAAGGTCTCGAAAGCAGTGTTTTAAACCATCATTAGTGGGCTAACGATGCCCAGTGGCTGTAGTAGGGAAAGAGTTAATGTGCATGCATGAAGAAATAGTAGGCTTCGTCCATTCTCAATTTTCGGCTGACTCAAATACGCACCTTTCACTCATATCTGAATTTGATCATAGGTGCTAAGTTCATCGCAGTGTGCTCGCTGGAAAAAAAAATCTGAACATACATGCAATGAAGCTGACGGCTTAACTCTTTCAGTACCATGCCTATTCAAATCAATCACCGGGTATCAGTGCTTTAAATCGCCAATTTCAACATGTTGCGGCTGTTTCTTATACACTTAAGGCCATCCAATAGTTAGTACAGGCACTGAACTTTCAGAATCAGTTTACATTTTCTTGCTCCGGCGATGTTGTGATTTTTGACGAACCTTTTGGCGAACTAATGTGCGTATGTTGTAGCAACAAGGTCTGGCTGTCACCTCTTGCCGCGCTAGAGAAGAAAGCATGCCGCTCACGATTACACTGCACTAGCATCAAAATTTTTTAATCAAACAACTCCCAGCAAATCAAGAATTAAATTGTATTGCCGGTTTTGCCATCCGACAGTGCTGAGCGGTGATAATTGACCAATAATAACGCCAGTTGTTCACTAGTGAGCTTTGGTTTGAAGTGCGAGTCATTTTATTCTGCCAAAGTGTATTTCTGAAGGTCCATCCACATGTGCAACATGTGGACCTAACATTTTCAACCAGTTTCCAAGAGTTTTAGTTTCGCTTCTCTCGTTAAATCCAGGCAAGGGGCGCTGCTGGTGTCACTACACAGATATTGAAAGTCGCTCCCATGGCATCGTCCTACGTAGCTGCGTCGGAGAAAAGCGTCGGGCTCAAAACTATGCTGCCTGCATCTGCACTTCAGTTTAGTGATGACAACTCGAGTTCGGATTCTGAAGATGACAGCAAAGCAGATTAAAGCTCTGACAGCGATGATGTTTTGAGTCAGCCTGGAGATGTCCACAGCTGTTCACTGGCGAGTTTCTCTTGTGGCCTTGAGTGGTCTCCTTCCTTGTGCACGCTTATCTGGCTATCTTTGTGCATGACCTGAGAGCTCTACTGATTATCTTTAGGGTGCATACTTCGCTTGGTTATGATGTGCTGCCATCGGCAGCAAAGAAACTTCTGTTCACGCCAAGAAGGCTGCCCGTAGCACATCTCGACCCAGCGCTATGGATCAGTACAAGGCAGTTTACAACAGCGTGGGGTTTCTTCCTACTCTTCTTCTCTGCAGAGGTAATGACAATCTGCAGTAATGCGAACAGATATACTTGGATGCATAATCTTGTGGTTGCCCAGCTATGCTCAGAGCGATTGGTCCTGGAAGAGGTGCATGACTAGACGAACTGGTGAAGTATGTTCCTTAGACTTCTCATCGGACCATCCTCAGAAGATGTTGAAAAGATGGAACTGTAAAATGGGTTACAAGGACTTCAAAGTTGGAACAAAAACCAGACGTTTTGGAAAATTGCGGAGTACACCTATGCTTCACAAAATCCAGGAACTGCTTCACCGCATGGCATGAGCGATGAACTGGTCTTAGTTTCTCTTTTGTATCTGAAGAACAGCAGTGTACTGAGCATTTATTTTTTCAGGCACTACTCCTGTGCTATTTATCTTTCAATGTATATTCTAAATTTCCTTTGAAATTAATGTTTGTAGATATTATGTTCTTTTATTGTTGTTTTTATAAACTGGCAGAAATGATAGCACTTTATAGAATCTCTTGCTTTACCTTGTAATTTTTTTTAGCAACGTATGTATTTGGAAAAAGGATTTTATTATGCGCAATATGCTATGCTGCAGTATGTGCTGGAATATTATTTGTAGTGGTAAATCATTTGTTTTCGAGACCTATAAAAAATGACAATTTTCTCGCGGTAACAAAAGAGTTAAAGTGGTCAGTAAAGTGGTCATAATAAAGTGGTCCCTGATTGTCTCAAATAAGGTGGGTAGGCCATTGGGATAGTGCAGGTTGACTATGATTGTTTATTCCACGACAAGCTTGTCTCCTGCAAATGTCACATGTAGCTTTTCCTCATAACCTTGGCTCACTTCTTGTGCAAGATGGCAGATCTTTGAGCAACTCTGCTTTTGTAGAGAGCATATACAGTAGCTCTAGCCAGTACAATACACACCAACCTGTAACAAATTAGTAAAAATTGTTCAGGTGCTGCACAAGTTCAGCATCCAAGACGGGACGCGACTGAAAGGCACATCGTCTGAAGCCCTTGCTGCATCACTTCAATGCTTCCTCGAATGTGGCAGGGACATCCGCTTTCTGGAAGACATCGTCTCCAGCAATCTATCTGGGAACATCAAGCCTCGTGAGTCCTCATTTTTGTTCATTCACAGTAGTGACTCTTCTGCACGAGAGGCTGCACATGTTGGCACCCATGCAAAGGTACATTGTGTTACATTCTCCTGCTGCATAACTTCATTGCATAGATAGCTTTGAGCAGGCCTGCCTTACTGCAACCATAGAATGAAACATTAGCCAGGGGCTGCAAACAAAAATGAGCTTTAATTCGACTCCATAAAGCGCTCAGTCGCCGCTTTCCAAAGTAATCTTCGTTGGGAATGGGGTGCAGACCACTTTTGTAGGTTTATTGGGGGAAGATTGTGAAATGATGTGCGCAGGTGCATCTGATTACAGATCCCCAGACATGTTTATAGATCGGGCATAGTGTGGGTTTCTGCAAGCTTTACACAACTCCTCTGGTACAGATAAAAGCAGTACGCAAAAATTGTTTACAGCTAGTGTTGCAACGCGGACTCTAATGCTTTGTTTCAATTGGGGGGTTTCAGTTGGGGGCTAGTGCTAGTTTTGCTCTTTTGTGTTGCGCATTTGTGGTGCTCCGTGCTTGCCACGCATTGAGAGTTGTCTGAATTTGCCAATGTGTGGCCAAATACATCTCAAATAATGAGAGTTTGATGCTATTAAACAATGATATGCCTGCCGGGACCGAAATATGAGTCCGATATATCAAATTTTCTAAATGAATGAGGGTCAAATTAATGAGGTATTACTGTATTCATAAATAACTAGTCGGTACTTAATAAATAGTCTAAAGAGAACCATAGCTCATCCCCACTCCATATCACATGCAAAAGGGCGTTGCGGTGGGTTCACTGACTCACCAGCAAAGCATAGGGACGACTCCAACTATGGTACTAATGAAGGGAGTTTATTTTCTCATGCGTACAGTTGCAATTGAAACATGATACTTAGAGTATGTGGCTGCTGGCATGCAGAAAATGTGTCTCTTTCAGAGTGCTTTTTCTATCTTTCATTGTAAAAACGTGTTTTTCTATCACATGACAGCAAAAGCCTTTGTGATGCATGGTGATTGCATTAGGTCCCTCAGCAATCACTCAGTGCTCACTGGTGGCATACAAAGCACCGGTCGCCATGCGGTCCTAGTATTGTAGTTCAATCGTCGAGCACTCACTGTACAACAGGCGTTAGGGTGGCCGGGAATGGATGCTGCTGGAGAGGGCTAGAAGGACCACTTCTCGGGCACTGTTTGGATGCACAGTGTAGCAAGAGCTGCGCAAGCTGGCAGCAGTGTTCGCTTTTACTTTGCGCTGCCTGCAGCAGGGCACGGTGGCATGTTTGGTTTATTTCCTACTAATAGGCTTATCGCAGTAGGGTTGGCGAGCAAATGCTACGTGCGAAGACTTGCAAGGACATTTGCTGGTACCAGCATTTTCACATCACACAGCTGGGCAAATAAAGCGGGGAAGCTGCTGCGATGGGTGCCTTCTGCCATATCACGCATCCCTCCTGCCTTTTGTTGTTTACGTGAGATCTAACAACCGGAAATCGCATCATACAGTCACAGACGCCAAGCGTTGTTGCCGAAAAGATCATGTTTTCCAGGAACATATTAACCAGAAAAAAGAAAGTATAGCTGTATTGAGCCCTTAGCAACTTCAGTGATGCTACCTCTGCGCCAATTGTGCCGAGCTGTACCGACAGCCAAACCCCGCTACATCCTGCTACATTTTCGCATAATATGAGAAATCTGCACTGGCCCTGTGCCTGAGGGGTGGTTTGGGCTTTTGAAAACTGAATTAAGTCCTCGAGAGCTGTTTCTCCGCACCATCGAAAGCGAAATGGCCTGGACCAGCAGCTGCATTATCTCTGCGGCGGACCAAGCCAAGCATCCCCAGTTAAACCTGGATTGTACCTTTCTTTCTTTCTTTCTTTCTTTCTTTCTTTCTTTCTTTCTTTCTTGATACTGTCCGCCCTTTCTTTAGGGCCATTGCAGGAGTGGAGAAAAAATAAATAAAACAAGCAATGTCAACACATCTAATTCAGGCAGGGCGTACAATACATCTGAATACAACGTACAAAAAAGAAATCGCAGTGCATATACATTGTAATAGATCAAGCAGAAAAACCAACCAATATCCCTTGAGGCATGTAAAATAAGAACAACATACACAGATAATAACAAAATCATAAAATCAGATGATTCACAAAGTCTGTTGTACCGTTGTTTCTTGCGTGGGCTGTCGTCTATTTTCAATGCCTTCTGCCCCGCTGCATACGGGTTGCTTAAAGGGACACTAAAGGTTACTATTAAGTCAACGTGGACTGTTGAAATACCATCCCAGAAACCTCGAAACACTTGTTTTGTGCCAAGGAGAGACTTATTTTAAGAGAAAATGCGCTCTGAAGCGTCTGCGTACCTCTAGCGCAGTTCAAATCGCCCGCCCTCCGATCGAGGAGTACTGACATCATGGTCTCATAGTGACGTTGCACCATAGGTGAGTAGAACGGCGTCCGCAGACGGCGCTATGGCTTTTCTGCGCAAAACGCCAACGCGCGGCCAGAAACAGAGCCAAGACAGAGCCGACAGCACAGCGAAAGTGGGAGTATGGTGGCTAGTGGAAGGAGAAACGAATTACATCCCACGGCACACGGAGAGTCTGTTTTCGTTAAACTATAGGCTGCGGCGAGCTCGCAGCATGGTCGGCGTGGTCTGTGAGAAGTGACGAGCCTTTTCGCACTCGCAACAGGGCATTAAAAAGTGCGATTCGACGCAAAACTCGGCCTAGAAACGTGCTTCGCCACAGCCAGGGCTCAATACGACCCAAGCTGGCATGACCCAGATGTCGTTTCCCGCACCGCCACCAGGCGCCGCTACTATACCTCAAACTCCAGCGCAAGACGCCCACAAGCTGGTACTTCATTCTATGACGCAAACTTCGACGCTCGTCGCAATGGGCCCTGACACCGACAGATTGGCTCGCGATGGTGGGCTGAACTTCAGCGATTTGAGCACCGACGAGCGCGAGCTGCTGCTCAGGGCTCGCACTGCCGGCGTCGTTGCGTACTACGACGGCCCTCGACACCGGCTCTCCGGAGCGGGAAAGCAACGAGGGCTTCCCACGACATCACATGGACGTGGCATTCTCGCTGCTTGTTCCAAATGAAAGTTTCGCGAGCCAGCAGAACCATACAGCACGACGCGATAACGAAAGTACTGAAACTCCAAAGCGTGCGCGGTGCAGAGTCGAGCGCGCAGAGTCGAGCGAAAACGAAACCTTTCGAACACCCATATTACTGAAGGGTAACGTCAAAATGTTATTTTTTCTTAGAATCAAATAGACGTAGACAAGTAGCATTTTTTTCCGTCTTATAATCGAATGAAATAATATTTTTAATACGAGTAGTTGAGTATTAGTAACACAAATTATGAGGAGTCCTTTCATCATCGGGCTAGTACCGGAATGTCGCTGGGGGGTCTCAAATCGTGTCATGCATTTACCTCAATTTCTCGGTTACTAAAGCTCTGTTTGCGATTAAATTGACGCCTTAGACGTTCTAGAACATTGCTCTACCACTTTAACTTGAGTTTCTGGTAACCTTTAGTGTCCCTTTAAGCGATGCTGCAGCGTCGACTTTCAGACGGCAGCAAGCAGTTGTGATAGTTCCCAGCCATACCCCCATTTTTTTTGTGTATGACCAATGCAAAACGGATGACCCAAGTTTCTGATGCTGTATGGTGTTTTGCTCTAATTTTTGATCGTATTGCTATGGACCAGTATTCCCGATGCCCAATGACAAAGAGGCCAGTGGTGCGAAGACGAGGACAACTATTAGTGGCTAGTGTGGGCTGTTGCCTTTTTGGCGAAGTGCTGCGTATTTATCTATAAATAGACTTGGATATAGCCTTGCATCAGCATCTTCCCACGTAACATATTTGGTGGAGGTGAACATTCTTTGTTCGTCATCACAGAGCTTTGTAGTGGATGGTACGCTGAGCCTTCTGTCATGGCTCCCGGAGACGACAGCTCAATTCATCTGGCTCCAACACCTGCTGCCACTCTGACGGCCTACATCGCACTCTCCACTCCACATGATCCTGGTGTATTCTCGGAAAAAGACGTGGAAGACGTTGAGGACTCGATCAGCCTGTACGAATGCGTCAGCGCCAGTAACAGGTGGGACCCTACTGTCATGCTCACCAACATAGTATTTTACCTCAGTGGGACACCTTGAGTATGGTTTAAGACACATGAAGACGAGCTCACCAGTTGGGATAGGCTTAAACAAAAGCTGCGAGACTTGTTCAGCAATCCTTATGGTCACCAACTTGCTGCAAAGAAGACGTTATCCAGCTGAGTGCAGATGTCAACAGAGCCCTACGTCACGTACATCCAAGACATCTTGGCTCTGTGCTGCAAAGTTGATGCACAAATGACTGAGCCAGACAAGGTTTCCTACATTCTGAAATGTCTTGGCAATGACGCCTTCAACTCGCTGGTCTTCAACAATGTGGCGACGGTGGATGCAGTTACCAAAGAGTGCTGCCACCTGCAACTCGCAACAAGCCAACGTATCGACCAACAGTTTGCACGCCTACCAAACACCACGGCAACATCTTCCTGTGCTGACACTCACCGTTCCAACAACACTGCCAATGTTACATAGATCTTCCGACGAGAGATTGAGGCTGCCTATCCAGCTGCCTTCAAATCCAGCTCCCTCAACTCACCTGCAGTCATGGTTTCCCTAATTCAGGCAGTTGTACGCCAAGAGTTTGCCAACATGGGCCTTCACTCTGTCTGTTTGACCAATCGCCCTAACACTAATTCGGATTCTTCGATTCCGCCCCATCCTACATCGTATTATTCACCGTGTTTCCACAACCTATCTAAATGGCGCACTGCTGTCAAAAAGCCCATTTGTTTTCACTGCCATCGAATTGGGCACATTTCTCGCCACTGTCGCAGTCGCTGGACGTCTCCAACCCAGACCACTTCTACTGGCTCCTCTCGTCTAAGCGGATCTTCTCATCTTTATGCCACACGGTCTAATAATGCCGCCACTGAACCTCCTGCACAGAACCTCTCCTATTCTCATTCGCTTCCACCGCAACGCCGACAATCTCGCTCGCCCCAGCCTCGTCGCTCATATTCCCTGCCTCCCTATGGATGCTCGCAGCCAGAGAACTAGACCATGCAGAGCCTCAAGGTGACGCTGCATTGCCCCCTATCATGGCAAATCTTCTACTGATGCTGCCCACTCATATGAACCTTCTTGACATGTCAGTCGACAGTGTTCCTGTATCTGCTCTTATAGACACTGGTGCGCATTTATCTGTCATGAGCACTGACATCTGAAGTGGCTGTTTAGTCAAAGGCTTGGTGACGATCGCACTGCAGCTGTCACATTCAATACGCTACTGACCTTCGTAACCACCTGAAGAAAATAATCGCACCTGCCCCGACGCCTCTTGTCTGCATCACCAACAGTGGAACAGCTCCCATAATTGGTATGTGTGCCACCTGAGTCTCCTTCGCCGATCGCTCAACTGTTGTTCTCTCCACCGTCATTGCCCACTATCCTCACAACATTATTCTTGGCCTGGACCTCCTCTCCGCTCCTGCTCTGATAGACTGTTCAGCCCGTACTCTCAACCTTGACCTGCCTCTTCTGAATCCCGCTGAACCACCCCCCAGTCACCTAAGTTTCGTAGACTTCGTTCGCTTGCCACCTTCGGCACTTACTTATGTTGACTTTGTGTCATCCCCACCTGTGCACGACGGTCACTACATTGCGACTCCCATGCAAGATGTTCTCTTTGCACACAGTATCATGGTACCTCGTACAGTTATCTATCGTGACCAACTGAGTCTGCCTCCCAATTGTCAATTTTGGCTTGATGACACAAGTGCTGCCATGCAGTATGTCTTTGGCCTGGCTTTGCTTCTTTGAGGATCACGCAGTAGCAGCTATTGCAGTAGATGACAGTTCAATCGACCCTACTCTACTATTGCTTTCTGCAACTTGTACTGTCGCTAACTTACAGAGAATGATAGCGCCCAACTTGCCGTTCGAGCATGCTGATGAGCTCTACTGCATTATGTTTTTATACCGCAATATTTTTTACCCTAATGATCGTACTTTAGCTTGAACCACAGCGGTCAGACATCGCATAAACACCGGCGATGTCCCTTCTATTCATTGCGGCCTGTACTGAGTATTGCCTACTGAGCGTCAAGTTATCCAAGAAGAAGTTCACTAAATGCTTGCCAAGAACATTACTGAAGCAGCGTGTAATCCTTGGGCTTCACCTGTTGTCCTGGTGAAAAAGAAAGATGGCTCATCACAATTTTTCGTCGATTATCGGCACCTTAACAGAGTTACAAACAAGGATGTGTATCCCGTACCTCACATTGCTGATACCCTTGACTGCCTCCACTGTGTTCGCTATTTCTCTTCTATTGACCTTCGCTCTGGCTACTGGCAGGTTGCCTTTGTTACCCCTGACAACTTTATCAGGTCAAAGTGATACCGTTTGATCTATGTAATGCTCTGGCCACATTTGAGCGCATGATGGACTCCCTTCTTCACGGTTTCAAATGGTCCGTATGCCTGTGCTACTTAGACACATTCTTCTCTCCCACATTCGCTCCGCACCTCAAGCACCTCTCAGCAGTCCTAGACGTTTTTCGTCGAGCCGGTCTGCAGCAAAACGTATCAAAGTGCCACTTTGGCCGTCGCCAGATTACTGTGTTTAGACACCTCGTTGATGCGAGTGAAGTGCAACCGGACCCAGGCAAAATCCACGCTGTTACGCACTTTCCTGTGCCGAAATGTGTCAAGGATGTCCGCAACTTTATTTTTCTATGCTCATACTTTCGCCAGTTTGTGAAAAATTTCGCGGCCATCGCACGACCTCCTACTGATCTTTTGAAAAAAAGACACCCTTTTCAAGTGGGGCAATAACGAGACCTCAACATTCTCACATTTAATCAACCTTCTCACCAAGCCGCCCCCTCTGGCCCATTTTGATCCTTATGCCTCTACCATAGTGCATACCAATGTCAACGGCCACGGAATTGGCACAGTACTAGCAAATGTCAGTGTGGCGAAGACCGTGTTATCACTTGTGCCATTAGGCTCCTTTCAACCTCCGAAAGCAACTATTCCATCACTGAGCATGACTGTCTGGCCCTAGTCTGGGCGGTTGCGAAGTTCCTCCCGTAGTTATATGACCGACTCTTTTCAGTCGTTACAGACCACCACACGCCTTGCTGGTTGTTCTCGCATGAAAGATCCTACTGGACGACTTGGTTGCTGGGTGTTACGCCTACAAGAATATTGGTATTCTGCCTTATGTGCATCTGGCAGTCTCCACAAGGATGCTGATTGCCTGTCCTACTACGCGGTCGGCCATCCTACAACGCTGACAGCAGCACCGCCAACGACATTTTCTCTGTGTCCGCCTTCGCTAACATCGCCGATAAGCAGTACCGCGACCCATCGCTGCGAGCGCTCATTGTGCCTCTGCACTCTTCACCTATTGATGCCTCTGTTCTCCATTATGTCCTCCAGGGCAGCATTCTGTACCAAACGGATTTCCTCCCTGACGGATCTGATTATGTCATTGTAGATGCCTAAGCATCTACAGCGGACTGTGCTCTTCGAGCTACATGATGGACCCATGGCAGGACACCTTGTGGGGATGCGCGACTCTCGCGCGTCCCCGGATGTTTTTCCCGCATAGCGCGTCTCCTGTAATGCGGCTTTGCCGCGTGGCCTGCGTGATGCCCGCGGCAGTCGATGTGGTTGGGGCGCAGTGCGAGAGATGGCGCGAGTGTTGCGCTGCTAACGCCGCCTCATGGCAGGGTTACTTAGGGGCGCAGGGGAGAACAGGCTGCCGCTTTGGGACGAGACAGCAAGGAGTACGGACGTGCCGTGCCGCGCCTGTGCCGACCCATGCTTCTGCGAGATCGTCTCGCGTGGCCGCCTTGGAATGCGCCACCGTTCGCGTGACAGTACGCGCGAACGACCAGGCGTTGGGAACCAGCATGGGGCGAACATATTCGCTCGCTATCCGGTTGCGGTGAGTCGGACTTCTAGATTTGTCACGCGCCCATCGGCATGTTTTGGGGGATAGCAACTCGGCTAGCAGGCATTGATCTATGAAAGGTGCAATAAATGCCCTTATGATTGTTTACACTGCTGTGTTGTCGTTCCTTTGTCCCAAGAGCATGGGTGTGAGAACACCCATGCTCTGAGTGGCATTCCATGGCTGGAATGCCACTCAGCTTAACAAGTGTTGCCTTCTTCCTCAAGGTAACCGCGTCTGTGTGGCATGAAAACCATGAAGAAAGCATGACGACATGGGAAAAGTTTGTAGACAAAATCAGAAAGTGCTTTGGAGATCCAGCACCTAAAAAGAATCGTGCAGAGCAAACCCTAATGCAGTGAGCCCAAGTTCCCGGCGAAACCTGCACGACGTACATAGAGGAAGTGCTGAAGTTGTGCAAGGCCCTGGACCCTCAAATGACAGAAGAGGACAAAGTTGGTCATCTTTTAAAAGGGATCGCCGAGGACTTGTACCAGTTCCTCATCAGAAAAGGCAGTCTGGACTCCGTAAGTGACGTTATTTGTCACTGCCGCGCATTTGAAGCCTTGAAAGCTCGGCGTATCACACCTAAGTTCAGTCGTCTGGCCAACGTAGCTAACGTCGCCAGTGTTGATGTGGTCCCAGCTCCATCCAACCTTGCATCATTTATTCAGCAAGTGGTGCGGGAAGAGCTTGACTGACGTGAAGCGGCTTCCCTCTCGACTCCGCAGGCACGAGAGCCTTTTTCTCACTGCAACTTCAGTGAGATGTCCATCACCGCCGCCTCCATAGATGCCTACAACTTCACTCCTTGCTCAAAAGCGCCAAACCCTACTATGAACGCGCATCCCAGTTATTAGCTCCACGATGGTTACTCCCCCAGACCACCTGCAGTTTCTCAAGAGTGGGATGGCCACGCTAGTTATCCTGCTACTGACAATTTCAGTGCGTCCTGTGAACGCCCCATCTGCTTCCAATGTGGTATTCCGTGGTCACGTCACCAGATTTTGTCCTCATCGCCGTCGCACGTCACCAATGTCCTACGAGCGAATGCACACTTTTTATCAGTAGCAATTGGCACAGTGACGGGACACGCTGGCCTTCTAACTGTGATAGTAGGGAAAACCAACAGGCGAATTACCGTAGTGACTCACCAGCTTCTCTGTGGAGATTGATGACGATGCCTTCACGCCAGCGTTGGTCTCCATCTCCGCGAGGACGTCTCACGTCACCGCCGCCGTGTAACTAGGCGGTGCAACCAATGGAGGTGAAGTCGCCAGTCATCGTCAGCTAGATGCCCCTATGCCTCTGCCAGTCACTGTGTGTCATAACAAGATTCGTGTTTTAGCGGACAATGTTGCTATGTTGGCCTTAGTGGACACAGGAGTGAGAGACTCCATCATCAGCCTGGATTTCAAAACACTACTAGGCCATAAGGTGATGTTTCGCTGGGATAACGCTAATGCATTTCATGCTGTGAGTGGAGAGTTGCTCCGACCTATTAGGCTGTGTACTGTGAATGTTTATTTTTCCGATGACTTGTAACAAGCCAAAATTGCAGTGCTTGCTCGATCCGCTCGCAACATAATTCTTGGCCTCGATTTCCTACAACGGTGCGATGCCACTGTTGACTGTGGTACTGGCGACCTTTTCCTGTCTCCTCTTGCCGACCAACCTGCTACCTGTTCACATGCTCTCGCCATCATTGAAGATGCTGTCTTACCGGCACGTTCCTTATCCAGAGTCAGAGTTGCTGCGTGCGGTGTTGAGGCAGATACATTTGATGCAATTGTTGAGCCTGTGCCTTCGATGGTTGTGAAGAAAAGTGCGCTGATACCTCGATGTGTCCTCTCTGTGGCCTGTGGAACAACTACACTATGAGTGTCAAATTTCGCCTCCCAGTCTGTTGTGCTACGCAGCTGTATGTGACTTGCTTCTTTTGCAGTGGATACCAGTCTCAATATAGGTGCTTTAACTGATGACACGTCACACGAATCCTGAGAGCACGGGGCTGACCAGGTGTCTCTGAAGGCTCGTCGCCTTTTTTAAAAATGACCAACAAGTTACTGTCTTTAGAGAAGCGTCAAGCCTTGGTCAGCGTCCTTAGCAACCATGCGTCATTATTTGATTTTGCGCAGAACGCTAACAAAGTTCACGTTCTAACTACGCGGGCTTGCCACAGGATCGACACGGGGTCCGTGCATCCCATCAGGCAGAAGCCCTACCGCATGTCCGCGTCAGAACGCAAGATCATCGCTCAAAAGGTCGACGACATGCCAGCCAAGGGTGTCATTCAAGATTCCTCTAGCCCTTGGGCTGCGCCGATAATTCTCGTGAAAAAAAAAGTTGGGTCCTGGAGGTTTTTTGTCGACTACCAGCGTCTCAATTCTGTGACGAAAAAGGATGCGTATCCACTTTCTCGGATCTATGACATTATCGACTGCCTTCATTCCGCATCCTACTTTTCATCTTTTCATCGACTGGGTCATTGGCAGATACGCATGCATTCATCTGACAAAGAGAAAACCGCTTTTGTGACCCCAGACAGCTTGTTTGAATTCAGCGTTGTGCCGTTTGGTTTGTGCAATGCGCTAGCAACATTTGAGAGGTTTATGGGCACAATACTGTGCGGCCTGAAATGGGAGGTTTGTTTGTGTTATCTAGACGGCGTCTTCATTTTTGACCGCACTTTTGCAGAGCACAACCATCGACTGGACGTTTTTCTCACTTGCCTTGAACAAGCTGCCCTTATCCTCAACTCCAAGAAATGTCACTTTGGCCAGCAAGAGGCGCAACTTGAACATCTAGTGGACAAGCAGGGGGTGCGACCAGACCCACAGAAGGTCGCTGCAGTTGGCGGCTTTAAACAACCGTAGTCACAACGTGAGCTGAAGAGCTTCTTGGGTCTTTGTTCGTACTTCCGACGTTTTGTGCCCAACTTTGCCAATACTGCCTACCCTCTGACTTGATTGCTACGCAAGGATAACCCTTTCACCTCGACAGCAGATTGCGATTCCTCGTTTCATCAACTGAAGTGCCTGCTCTCTTCCGGACCCATACTTCGCCATTTTGACCCCTCTGCCACAACAGAATTGCACACTGATGCGAGTTGAATCGGCCTCGGCATCGTCGTCGTCCAGTTTTTTGGTGACACCAAGCATGCCATTGCCTATGCCAGCCGTTCGTTGAGCAAGAGTGTCTCGCTGTCATCTTTGCAGTCTAGAAGTTCCGCCCATATCTCTACGGGCGCTGCTTCACGATCGTTACTGATCACCATTCACTATGTTGGTTGGTTGGTCTCCGTGGCCCGTCTGGCCGGCAGCCTTGCCTAATAGGCACTATGTTTACAGGAATTTGAGTTTGCAGTCCGTTACAAGAGTGACCAACATCATGCGGACGCGGACTGTCTTTTGAGGCTGCCTTTACCAACAAGTGCATGTGACGCCAACAATTTCGATGAGTTTCTGGCACCTTGCTTTTCCACTGTGTGGTTTTCCAGTGTCTGTCATTTCATCTGTCTGTGAAACATTGCTTCAAAAATTAATACGGGGAAGGAAGCACCCAACTAAGGATCACAACAAAAGACCTGTACATGTAATCCCATACCTCCATAAAGTTTCACATAATTTGAAAAAGGTGGCAAACCGACACTAATTCAGTCTAGTTCTTTTCAGCAAATTGCAGATTGTCAGCAGTGTGTAATCTTCAAAACAAGAAGCACCAGGAACGCATGCATGTCATGCTAATCACCGGACCAATTACGCTGAATGCACTTCAGATGTGTATCAGATACCCTTAGGTTGTGGATGCATTTATATCGGTCAAACCGGCCAGTGCTTCAATGACAGGGCTAGAGAGCACAACAATGATGTTTGAAAAGGATACAGAAGTCACTTGGCCGAGCAGTGCAAAAAGTGCGCATGCACACCCATGTTTGGTGACACAACCTCCTTGAGGAAAGAGAACACAAAAACAGAACGAGAAATAGTTGAGGCATATTTTATAAGGAAAGCAGGCGACAAGTGCATCAGCAGTCCATCTTTGGTTTTGCAAGAAAAAGAAGTCACATTTCTTTCGAGATATCTAGGCACTTGAACTGATTGACCATACAATCGTGCGTATGATCCGATTCATTTAAATCTTTTGTGTGTATGATGATGAGTGCATGATGTACCTGATGCAGAGAGCATAAATAGATTACCATTTCTATTAAATGCCAATTGGAAGTAGTGCCAGTCCTGTCGTATGTGTTCCTTCGTCTTCATCTTTAGCGCTTTTTTATGAAAACTGTCGTGGCTTACAGTTTTCACTTGTTGCGCTCGGTCACCCTCTCGTCATGTGGGAATACCAGAGAAGCTTCTTTCCCAGTACACGAGTGTAGTATCTTCGATGGGGCGACCGGACGCAGGACCTACGTCCTGGCGTGAAGCGGCGCAAAAAAAGAGCTGGTCTGCTCGAGTTGGGGACCAGACAAAGAATGACTTTATTCCGGGGGGGGGGGGAACACAGCAGGTATACTTACAGCGTTTGACGCTAAGTGGCACCCTGATGTAACGATTTGAAACCGAAACGGGAAGCCAACACAGGATATCACATCACCTCTCCCTTGAGAGAAAAATGCGCCACTCGCTCTCCTCGCAACAAAAGCAAGAGTCATGAGTTACTACACAAGAACTCAGAAGTGTAAGCATTACACAATGAAGATTTTCCATTCTAAGTTTTGGACATATTATCATTTAGCATTATACAAAGAATAGGATTTTCTACTAGTATCAGTTATGGACATGCATCATCTACACATTCTATTTGGCGTTGGCCAAATGGAAAAATAACTGCAGTGGAAATGCTGCTCACTACATGCCATGTTATTTAGCTTGAAATGAGTTGACTAGAGACCACATGTGAGCGCTGTAAGACAAGTGCTGGTGATAACATCTTTATACAGTAGAAAATTCAGGTACTATCGTGAGCAATATGAGCAGGGACACGTGAACGCGCGGCAAATAGCCTTGAAACCGAGTTTGAGCGATACGTGGATGGCACTGTTGAAAGCAGAGGGGAGAGGGGGACTCTCTTCCACTAACTGTTTGCACTCCCACAGCGTCTGCGTTTGTCGAAAACGGCAGCGTACAGTATTTCACTGGCCGCCGATAGCCGATAAGACTGTTACATGCACAGTAACTTGCAGCGAGTAATTTTTTTTCGTCACACTTTCTTTTTATTTTCTTTTTTGAGAGAACGCAGCTCTTAAGTGCCTGTTCCTGCGCTTAGCTTATTTCAGATGTACCCCCACAGGACCTGATGTATATCTTATGGAGCGCATCGTGTCACGTGTTTCAGACAGATAGCCAGACGCACAGATTTCCCGGGGAAGTAGCTCTCAAATGTTTATGCTTCAAAATAGTGCGGCCATTGGCCACGCTAAGGTGCACAAAGTTATCAGTAACCGCAATATCAAACAGCTTTATCAATGTGCACTGTTGATGCGAAGTTCCGCACTTTGTATAAAGAGACACATGGTGGGGATTGCCAACAGTTATTAGAACAGCGTCCTCCTTTCCACTTTGTTTCCGACGGGGGCCGCCACGTATCGGCCATAGCAGGGTTCGAGGCTATCTGACATGCGCTTCTGTGTTCTTACTCATATTGCTCAGCATAGTACATGTGCCTATCACAGACTTTCTTTATTTTTTTTTTCTAAGCAGGCATCTTTGGTACAAGAGATGTGAGGTATCCTTTCTGTGAGGATACCGTGGACTCGACAAGCTTTTTTTTTTAATGATATTGCCACCACTAGAATCCACTGTTTAAGCTGCAAGTGACACACTGTATAGCAGTAAATGCAGAGTAACTTGGAGACATGCGTATTGCACCTTTATGCTGCCAGAAATCCCCCCTTTTGAAGGATACAACTTGTGTGTTATTTACCTAACAAACATGAAAGGAGAGACATTTTTAGCATAAGAGCCGAATTTGCATGGGAGGGTTTAAACCTCTGTAGGCAATAAACCAAAGGAGAAAGCTACTTGGAAACATAATCTTTAAACCGTACCAAAGGTAGTCTATGACGTGTAGACCTAAGGAGGACTGGTTCTAGTTGTAGAGTAGGATCAGAGGAATTGTTACTCGCACAAGAGCTGGAATGTATGTCGGTGTCCTGAGTGCCTTCGGGAGCTGTCTTGGGAAAGAGTGTCGTATGGAAGTTCAGGAGACCTTTCTGCCATGGATGAACCTGGTGTGGGGGTGAAACAGGTGGTTGTAATGAAGTGGATGCAGCATGAAAACGTGTACCAGTAGGAACTGTAAAAAAAGGTGTAAAACTATCATCAAAGGATGTGTCGGCATTGAAATCATTTGTCGTTTCATCCTGATGTATCGTGTACTTCACCAGTTTAGAAGCATTCTATTGCTTGCCATTTTCAAGCTGTAAAGTACTTTGACCTACTTTACAATAAATCTTGAACAGACCAGAGTATTTAGGACCAGATTTCCTTGAGATACTACGTATTTTAACAAAATCGCCTGGCATAAACTGAGGAAGTTTGGTTGCACAACGACGATCTACATACTTTCTGGTATTTTACTGTTTTTGACATGCTCTACACTGCACTTTCCGATGCAACTTCGGAGAAGCAAATTCTTGATAAATTGGAGGCATGTTTGCAACGTCAAGTTGAGTCCTCGTTTGGCGACTATGGAGCAGCATAGCTGGAGATGCACCAGTAGTCGTATGTGGAGTAAGCCCGTAAATTGCAAAGTATTCTAAGACTGCAAATCTGAAGTCTCTTTGTTCCAGAGTAACAATCTGTATGAACTCTTTGAGGACCTGGTTAAGTCTTTCTACCTGACCATTGGCCTGTGGGCAGTAAAGAGAAGACAAGAAATGCTATGCTTACTGCTTCTCACTTTCAGGAAGTTTTGAAATTCTGCAGCAACAAACTGTGGTCCATTGTTAGACACTATAGCATCAGGAAATCCTTTTCTACTGAATATGAAAATAAGACTGCGCATGATGGCTTCAAATGTGACTGAAGGCATAAAAGCAGCTTCAGGCCACTTGGAATCACCGCGTGCTGCACCAGGTGACGCCTGTGACCTATGAAATTGCTTTGGTCAGTTCTTTCTCACCCTCTACCCTAGCCTCCAGTGGTGTTGTGCTCATCCATAGGCTCACGGCCTACTACACTGCTTCCAAGCCCCGCCCCTAAGTTGTTCCTGGACAGCGCTTTTGCTGCAGGGGGCAGGGCTATGTAGCAGTATTCCTGATGTCCAATGATGAAGAGGCCAGAGGTTCAAAAACATTGATGACGACGATTAGCTGCTAGCACAGGCTGTTCTTTTGGCCAAGTGCAGCGCATTTATCTGTAAATATACCTATATATAGTGTCACATCTGCGTCTTTCTACGTAACAATATTGTGCAAGTTGTCACATAAATGACGACCATGAACAAACTGGCTGTCATTAAAGTGGTTGCCTATCCCCTACTTTTGTTGGTGAGGTGATTTCATGGGTTTAGGAATGCCGTTTGGCCGCTACTAAGATTTTGGTTGACTCGGCACCAAACAGCGGCTCGCATCACAGGATAGTGAAGAAACGGTGCAGGTTAGGCCTAGCTGCACTGCGTGGCCATGACGAAAGGGTGTTGCCAGCTGGTAATTGCGGCAAGGTGGTCGCCATTATGTTCGGACCAGTAAACCGCCTCAGCAATTGGGTGTGAGATCGCGGACTAGAGTGGCGCCCGGAAGGCGCTATTGGGCCTGAGGACGATGTGCCGGCAACTATACCGCTAATGCTTTTTGTTCATTGTACATGCACAATGGGGAAACCTCACGTGTAGGCAGAAAACTACCAGCTGAATTCAGGCATCAGAGCCTAAACTAACAGCATTGCACAGTGAAAAGTCATGCGCGCACATCTGCACTTCGTGACTACTTGCGACGCAGATCGAGCGAAAGCAAAATTCCTCCACTGTCACGACCGTCAGGGTATATTAAATAGATGGTATATTAGTGAAGCATATAGCACTGGGCATTAGTAAATATTTTGTAGCGCTGGCATTGGAAAAAGCATCAAAATCATGTTAATGCAAAATCTTTTTTGTTTGTTTGTTTTTTGCACTGACCACTTATTCGGCCCTATTTTTGCAAAAAAATCCACAAAAATACGGCAGCAGCTGTCTTTACCATGGAGTTCGAAACTCAGTACACTAATTTTGACATTCAGAGGTGAAAGTCTCGACATAAGGATGAACCCACCATGTGATGTAGGTGAATATGTAGCGCGCTAGCCTAGAAGCCTGGCAGAGTTGATAGCTGCGCTACAGCCCTTCCAGCATGACATTACCCCAAAATAATTTACGGAAAAAAGGCGGAGACACAGGCCCCCCACTTATGAATGCAAAATTATCTTACCGAGTGTCTAATTTGGTGATGAATATTTCCGAACGGAAGTGTTCTTGAATAATCAAACAAAATGATATTGTCTTAGAATTGATCACTCAAGTTTTGAATTAAAACAGATCTGCTTCAAATCGCGAAACAAAAATGAAAAAACAAAATAAAAGACATTTTCGTTTATCAGCTCTGCTTGTTCGCAAAAATTGTGTTTACCAAAGCACACAAGCGACCTATGCAAGCAAATATTTACTTAGCTGGCATTAAATTTATCAGAATTACTGACATTTCAACTTTAGACGACATTCCGTATTTACTCGCATAATGAACGCACTCGCTTAATGATCGCACCCCTGAATTTTGTCGTCAAAATTCTTTTCTTTTTTCTCGCGTAATGATCGCACCCCGAACTTGCCGAAGCGATATGTCGTGTGCCATGTCTAGCTAATAATGATCGCACTTACCATCTGTCGAATGCTACTTAAACAACTCTTCAAGACGAACCAAGCGGTCTGCACACACCAGACATTCTTAAGCAGATGCCCCATTTCATTCCTTTCATCACTTTCCACACTTCTATGACAAAAAGAAAGCTACAACCAAACTCGCCTTTATTATGTGTAGGCTTTATAATGGTTGTGGTCAACAACAACAAAAAAAGGCGCCTTTTGATTCTTCTCGTCTGCACTCGTGGGCACGCAACAAATCGTGAGTGGCAATGATAGCAGCCACGTCGACACTGATACGTTAGAAATCTACCCCATTCATACGCCGACGCTTGTAACACAGCTATGATATTCGCCCACCCTTAGCGGAAACCTGCCACATTAGGATACTAGTGAAGACAAATGCCGCAGTTTCCGCAGCATGCCCACCATGTGTTCCTATGTCACTGGCAGCTAAGCACACCCATCTGTTTGTGTCCCCTCAAAGTGTACATGGCTACGTTATTGCCGCAAACTTGCCGATATTAACAATAGTATTCATTACTGATACGGAAGAAACTGTTTCAATGCACGTAATGTACTTACAAGAAGAAAAAAATCATGTTTAGCGTGTTTGGCTTGCTCCGCTGGCCACCATTTTTTTTGTGTGTGTGTTCCACACTACATACAGCAGCAGCCGCCTATTTGTTGACCTGTTGTCATCTCGCAGTGAACGCAGGATCTTGCAGCCATAGAGTTTCTCACCATAACACCTAGAGGGAAATCTGGCGCGACCATCTATGGGAGTGACGGTATATGTGTCTGCGAGACTCGTGTTGGCTGGTGTTGTAAGATGCTTCGTCTAGAACGTGGATATGGCTACACAAATAACACATTCCTAAACTAAAATCTTCATCAAATGTTTCCATTCACGCATATTACATCTTTACTCACCTACAATGCATGACCAACCGAAGAAAAGCAAGAACAGATGGCAAACTGTTTCAAAGCAAGCACGAATCTTGTAATTTCTCCTCCAACTTTAGCAGCCCGCTGATACTTACATATTATATAATTGTACATGCAATAACAAGTTCTCGTAGTTTACCAAAACATGTTTTTGTGTAATAATAAAGCTAAAACAGCTTTTTACGCGCAGTTTTAGTAGACAATGAATCGTGACAGACGGAACGGTGCTTGCCTGGCTCTCCGAGAACGATGCCAATCCGAATTCACAATATACTGGCATTCCCATGCATACCACAGCATAGCAGCGCCAGATTTCCCTCTAGGTAATATGGTGAGAAACACTATGCTCGCAGCAAACACAAGATGAAAAAAAATTTTCTTTCTGTTTGCGGGAAATTTAACCCGCGTAATGATCGCACCCCTGAATTTGCGTAAATTTTGTTGACAAAGAAGTGCGATCATTATGCGAGTAAATACTGTAATATGGGGAGTTTGCAATTGCCTTTATTAATTCTCCAAAATTTCAGTTTACTGCTCCAAAACACATTTCTGGCTGCTCCAAAGCTGCTCTGAAATGAAATGGGCCAGTAGCATCACTGCAACTTGCTACTGGCTGAACAGCAGTGCATGTAGTTGTTTAAGTGCAGCCTGACACAAATTGACAAGCCAATAAAAATGAAGAGGGTCTTTTGTTGTGTTATTTGTGCATGTCAATAAATAGCGTGGATTTCATGTTTGTGATTACTCTCATTATTTGCTGAATCAATAAACAGTGTTTACTCCACTTAACAAATACTGCTACTTTTGTCGCGACATCGTACATAAACTGCCCCTCCCCCACCCCGGAGTCTCCCACTACTTGGGTCAGCCCTTAAAGGGACACTAAAGAGAAATACTAAGTCAAACTAAAGTGATAGATTAGGGCTCGAGAATCTTTAAGGCGTCAATATTATCGCGAACAGGACCTTAATAATCAAGAAATGGAGGTAAATGCAGGACATGATTACAGATTCCCCCGGGACATTCAAGCACTTGCCCAATGACGAAAGCACTCCTCAGTTAAATTCTGTCACCTGTACTCAACTACTTCTTGCAAAAAAATATCCTCGTATTGTATTATAATATGAAATAAAATGCTACTTGTCCAGTTCCATTTCATGCTTAGAAAGAAGAGCTCATTGAATTCGCAGTTGACAATGATGCGGGTGGTCAAAAGGTCTGCGCTGTCCATGCTTTCATTCTGCGCCACCCATGCTTTCATGTTTCGGTACTTTCCTGATCGCATAGTCCTGCACTGGTTTTGCTGGCTCGTGAAACTCGAACAACTGCAAGTAGCACAGAATTCAACTTTCATGTGAGGTCTACGGCACTTGACCAAAAAGAAGCTGCAGCGGCGAATCCGCCGCTCCGTCTTGGCTCAGTGCCGCCTTCTGTCCGCCGCTGTTTTACTTACTGGTGGCAGCAAAGGGTCGCGATGGCGAATGCAACGTAACCACTCCCCCGGTTGGGTGGCGGGAGATTTGAATTTTAAAAAGTTATTCGGACCCTTCAGATACAATTTTCTCGTAAGCTTAGTATTTTCAAGGCACGAAACAAGTGTTGTGAGGTTTCTGGAATGGTATTTAAACAGTTCACGTCGACTTAGTATTTTCCTTTATTGTCTCTTTAGGGGTCCCCGACACACCCATAGTTAAAACAACTGATCTAGCTCAATCATTGGAATAATTATAGAACACTATGTACATCATTTTTAATAATTACAGCCACACAGCTTATGTGTCATTCAGTATGAAAATATCTCTGCAGCTTCCTTTGCTCTTTAATCATTGCACATACCTGGCACTGTTTTGCAATATCTATTTACACAATTTTTACCTGCGTGCCAGCATTATAGTTGTGCTCATTGATTGTTGTAACCAGGTTGTGATTTTATTATCTCACACAGAAGCCTGGTATCAGTGTTCCATTCCATGACAACACTGAAACCACCTTCCCAACATATTGGCCTATATTTTCTGCCCGTGCTTGGCATGTCCTTACTGTCATGGGTTTTGAGCCGATTGGGGACGCTCGACTCTCTCGCATCCACTGATGTCATTTTCTCTGCATGGTTCTTGTGTCTTCTGTAATCCGAGTTTCCCCGTAGCTGTGCGCTGCCAGTAGCCAGTGTAGTTGGGCAGTAGTATGACAGATACCACTAGTGTTCTGATGCTAGTCCTTCCTGATAGCATGGATACTCACGTGCAAAGCGAATAGGCCTTCTTCTTCTTGGCTTCAGGTCAGTGATGTGCATTGAAGTCTCACGCCAGGGTGTCTACCAACCAGGAAAACCGGGAATACCGGGAATTCTCCGGAATTTTGAGTAGTCAGGAAAAACTTGGGGAAAACTCAGGGAATTTGTGCTTCTATCAGGGAAAATTAGCTGTAATTTTATTGAAAGGGTCAAAAGTCGCGGTAATGCTGGCCCGAGTAACAGACAAGAATTGTAATAAATCGTATTTGACGTCGTATCGTCAGCTGGAGGAGTTGCCAGTGTACAGTCGATGTCCGACTTTCCAGATTCCTAATAATTTGGATGGCTTCGTGGCACCACCACGTACCCCACAGAGTCAAAGTATCAGAACCTCTGAAATTTTGGATGCAAGAACTCTTCGCTGTGCGATTTTCCGGACATTTTGCCGTGACCGCAGGTCCGAAACGGCATTAATCAAACACACCACAGCTGCCATTTCAATTACCTCACCGCCTCAAACCAGCGCACTCGCAGGTAGATCCGCTGGCAGCCGTAGCCACCACTGCGGCAAAGCTAGGCCTGGCTGCTTCGACATTCGCTATGAAGGTTCTTGCCGTTGGGGGCCGTGTTTTTTATGGAAAGAATTCGCTGCTGTCAGCAATGCCATGGACTCCGTCTTTGCAGTCCTCACGATTGGCTTACAAGCTTGGAAAGCATGGTGCATTGCATGCTGCAGGTTTTCGAAAGTCAGCTTCGCCTTCGTACAGAAATGTTACTTGGTGAAGCATACGCAAAAGTATTGCAGTGAAGCATAACAAGCGTGGGAAGGGGCTGTTGCCACAGGACACAGTATGTATTCCTTAATTATACACGCATGCACCCGGTATTTCCTGTCACAGTACGAGCACCAGTGTGCCTAATATGTGTACCGAGAGGCCTTCAGAGCATTTTGGAATGTGCCTGTGGCGGTTTCAGCCTTTAAGGGCAGTAAATGACATGCATTTATTTTTTTCCAACCGGTCGATTTTTTTTTTTACGTTTTCGCGGCCCCTAAGAAGTTTGAAAACTCGGACGTGGACTGCGCAACTGACCAAGAAGATGCTTCAAATGGTCCGTGGGATGAACGCGTGGCGGAAGGAGGACAAGAATAGAACGGACCTAAGCATTGAGGAATGAACGGGAAAGGAAGCGTGCTGCCGCCGTTTTGAAGGAGCTTGAGCTCAAAAAACAAAGTGTTGGCTGATGCCGAAATGCAAGTGTCCCTCATCCAAACCAAAATAAACTCTTTAAAGCAGTGAAACACAACACTGAGGCGTTGTGCACAGGCTGAGAGTATGTCAGGACAGTTGAGGTTGACTTACGAGCTGTTGAGAGAGAATCTCAATTGTGACAAAGTTCAGGCCTCATACCACTGAGCTTGCTATCAGTTGATAGAAATAGCTCAGATTTGAAAATATTTGTTTTTGTATGCATCTCCCTTTTTATTCACATTTGAGAATGTCCGATTCGATTTGCAATTTTTTTCGAAGACATTTTATTTCCTATGCATTTTACTAACCTCTTCCATCTATTCTCTTTTTGAATGACATAAACACTACCCCTTATTATTCAAGATGGATTAAGTCGTTGTTTTAAATTTTTTTCATATGCTTACTAGAGTGACAGCATTGGGTGATATGGTTTCAGCTCACTTGACATAAAACATAGTTCTGCATCACTCAGGGAATTTTGCAAAGGCACTCAGGGAAAACCTGGAAAACTCAGGCAATTTGGAAATGTCAACTTGGTAGCCACCCTGCACGCTCTCGTTGGCACGCTTTGTGGGACTGTTTTATGAAAGGTTTCAGAGTGGGGCAATGGAATGGATGAACACTATCGTTCAAATACGTCACCGTTTGTGTGACTGTGCACATGAATGATTACGCATTGCTGTCCGGCTTGAGGTGAGCGTATTCGCTCAATGTCCTGTCGTTGTGAGTCCAACTTCCTCAATTTGTCAGGCACCGATCAGCATGTTCTATTAGTTGTAATTCGGGTTGTTGGTGTAAGTGTATAAAAGGCATAATAAATGTCCTTTTGTTTGTTTGCACTACTGTTCCTTTGTCCCAAGAGCATGTTTGAAACCCCACATTGCGGTTCCAGCCCTGACGTGGCAGGCATTTGTTGGAGCACTGAGGCGCTTCCTGCACTGCTTTCATGGCTGCCTGGTGCCCATGGCAGGCCGTGCCAACACGCTTACCATCCTTCAGCTACGTCACATTGTCAGCCGACTTTGCGACCATGTGAGGTGAGTTATGCATGATTGATAGAAAGCTGCCACTGTCAAAATGATGTCCTTCCACATATGCAAACTGTAATGTGTTGCATTAGTAAAGCTCTTGCAACTCAACTGCTGGCTTGCTGGCGCTTTGCACAACAGTGACATTTTATGGCACATTTTCTTCAATAGTTCACCTCCTGAGAACAAGTTGGAAGCATGTAGTGACCAAACAGAGTTTCCTCTACGCAAGGTACCGTGTTGCTGTCTTAAGGGGACATGCTACTCGGAAAAAAATTTGAACAATTTATTATTTGTACCAACAATTTAGAAATACTGTCATTCATAGAATTCTTTATGTAGGTTTCAAATATGTCATTAGGTTTTGTGTAACTGCTATATTTTTTTAGTAATGTCCTACACAACTGCAAAAGGCGAAAGCAGCTTGTGGTCCTGATGGTATACCGTCTCATGTAATAATAACTTGTTCTGAAGCAGTAGCCTACTTCCTAGTTGTCTTATTTAATAAATCATTGCGTAGCAGTTCATTGCCTACCCAGTAGAAGGTAGCTAATGTGGTTCCAAGTCATGAAGGTGGTCCTAAAAATTCACTACAGAACTATAGGCCCATATCTCTGATGTGCGTAAGCTGTAAAACAATTGAGCATATTATTTACTCTGCCATAATGAAACATCTGCATAATAATAACTTCTTTTTGAATTCCCATCATGGGTTTACACCATGATTGTCATGTACGACGCAAATTGTAGAATTCAGCCATGATCTGTTTTATTCTTATGATTCAGTATTTCAAATTGACTGCATATTTTTGGATTTTAAGAAAGCTTTTGATACCGTTCCTCATGATTTACTTATACATAAATTATCCTGCCTTTCGATACACCCTACTATAATCAATTGGATTAGTTGTTCCTTAGCTGGGCGCCTTTAACAAGTTCTGGTCAATGGAGTTTCATCAATTCAAGTCACCGTAACCTCAGGTGTACTGCAAGGTTCAGTTCTGGGGCTGTTTTTATTTTTAATTTACACAAATTATATTGCAAAGCACCTTGAGTGCAAAGTGCATTTATATGCAGATGATTGTGTTGTTTATAGAAATGTGCAAAACATACGGGATGTCTCCAGCTTACAGAATGACCTCAACAGGATTCATGCATGGTGCCAAAAAAGAGACATGTTCTTCAACAGTTCAAAATGTCAGTTCATGTCATTTACTTGAAAGTATCTGCCGATAATATCACTGTATAACTTGGATGGCCTTCTTGAAATGGTTCGGCTTTATAAATATCTTGGTGTATAATTTTTTTTTTTCAGAAAAGTTAAAGTGGAATAAACATTGAATATCTCACTTTAATGTAATCCAGAATACTTAACCTTATCAGACGTAATTTTTATCAGACCCCTTTAAATGTAAAAGAACAACCTTACGTTAGATATGTGCGTCCAATTCTTCAATACTCTTGTGAAGCGTGGGACCCTCAAACCTCATACCTTGTTGAAAACCTTGAACAAATTCAAAACTGTGCTGCCAGGTTTGTTTCTGGCAGTTATGACTTTCGCAGCAGTGTCTCAGTAATCAAAGAAAACCTAAGGACCAGAAAACGCACTAGCTTATACCTGGATTTCCAACTGCGGGTCGTCCAGATGGCCGAAGACGCCACCAAAGCGCAAGGCCTGGCCACCGGCTGAGGAAGGAGAGGACAGGCCCTCCCAGTCCCCTCCTCTCTAAACTCTATCTCGGACAAAATGAAGTTTATACTACTACTACTAGGTTGGAAATCACTAGTGCATCATCGAGCCACTGGAGAACTGCAACTGTTTTTCCAGATATACTCTGGTGGCACCGGAATAGACAAAGATCTGCACATTTTGCCTCCCCAATTTGTCTCTCCGCAATGCCGTCATGATTATCAAGTTCTTTAACTGCTCTGTCGCGCTGAAGTTTTCTGCAATTTATTTTTCCCGCGCACTTCATCTCTATAGAACAGGCTCCCTAAGAGCATTAACCAATGTAAAACCTGTTCCGAGTTTAAATCTTTCTTATTTTTTAATTTTTAAAAGCTGCACATTGCCCTGTTCCAATTTTTCACTTGTGCCTTGGTTCATGGCTTGCCTGTTGTAATAACTTATCTTTCCGCTTAACTGTTTTCTTGGTTGCCTTTGCTTACGTTTTCCTGCTGATGTTAGTCTTACTCTTTTTATCTGAGCTTTGTGTATATGTAATTTTATTTCTGGAGTCAGTCCTTTCTGTACCAATGTATCTCTGTAGTGCCCCCTGTAACATTGTCCTTGTGGCGTTGCAGGTATTGACATAAATAAATGAAAAAAATATATAGTGATCTTTAGAGCCAATTCCTTTTGTACTAAATTTTCAAAAATTCGTTGTAGCCTGCCAACTGCCAATATCTTTCCAAACAGCGTGTACAATTACTAGAACTATGCAAAAAAAGAATTAGGGCACTTTAACTAATTTTTCTCACAATCCCACGAAATATAACCTTGTACTTCCACAGCTACTGCCGAGAGATATTGCAATTTCAAGTAGACATCAGTGTTTTACCCGTCTTGAAGAGTGTGTAGGCCAAATTTCATTAAAAAAGGACAATTATAAGTGCACAATGTTATTCTCATGCGATTGCGAAAAAAAATTTGTTGAAGTTTACTAATCATTTCTTGCATAGTTCCGCTATTTATTCAAGCAGTTTGGATAAGCATCGGCAATTTGCAGCATACTAAGAGCTAAATAAGCTGTAGCACGAGGCTTTTCGTGAAAATTTCATACACAAGGAAGTGCCTCCAAACATCACTATGTTTTGCAGTTATGCAGGACATAACTAAAAAAATATGGCACCTACACAAAAACTAATGCCGTATTAGAAATCTACATAAAAAACTCCATGAATGACAGTATTTTGACATCTTTAGTACAAATAACGGGGAAAAAATTTTTCAAGTAGCATTTCCCCTTAAAGGTTGAACACCTGCGGCCACTGCTTTATCAATACTGATTGATAAGCATTTTCACACTCCAGACAGCACCGCCCAGATGATCTTCATTTTTCATTCAGCTTTGCTCCAGACAATCACTTGTGATTTATTCTGGAAAAAAAGAACAAAAAACTTGTGAACACTTCATCAGAGTGTAGTACATTAAATGAAAGGAATTGAGAAATGGCACCTCAGTGCAAGCACTAAACAAACCAGCACACTTTATCATGAAGAGCTTCCTTTTCAATGCAACATTATTACATACACTGCATAATAGATACTGTGCTTACCAAATTTGATCGTACCCTGAAATCTAATGCGCAACCAATTATTGTTGATATTTAAAGTAAGAAAATAAAAGTGGTACCTAAATATAACATGACTTCAATTTAAAAAAAAAAATTGTATTTAGCATTACCCATACATTCACGATTCACAATGAAAGCAGCCTGTGATTGTCGCTATTTGTGCTTGAACTCGGAATTTCCTTTCACGTGCAGGTGCACCACAGACATTTGCCGCAGTGTAGTTCAAGTACAGGGGGCTCCCTCGCAACGAACGCAAGTAATGACATTCTCTGCAACCTGTGTTCACAGGTCGGGCAAAGGTTCTTGCGCTTGAACTGCTGTATTTACAGGCTGT
Organism: Dermacentor albipictus; assembly: GCF_038994185.2. NCBI lineage: Eukaryota > Metazoa > Arthropoda > Arachnida > Ixodida > Ixodidae > Dermacentor > Dermacentor albipictus. Next base: position 922,595 of record NC_091826.1, on the reverse strand, counting down.
CCTTTTGTAATGTGAAGCATTGTCCAAGTCACCCTAGCTTTTTTTGTCTATCTGGCCATTTCTTGGGAGGCAATCCTGCAGATAGTGTAGTCTAAAAAAGAAAAGCAGCCTGTAAAAAGAAAGAAATCGATATTCATGTTTTCATTGTTGCTCCAGGCAGTTTAAACTTTGGAGCAATTTTTGGAGCTGGAAAAATGTCATTCTGTAGCAGTTTAGAAGCAGCCACATATGCATTTGTAGCAGCTTAGGAGCCGAAAAATTTGTCTTTTTAGAACACTTGAAGTGGTACAGCAGTAACCTGTAGCCATTTGGCGAAGCTTGTTATTAATGTGCAATCACTAAGTGCTGCTCAAGATGAAGCAAGACAGAAAGCCAACAGTGACCAATTAAGCTTGCCTTTCCATGGATGGTGTAGCATGCACAGTATTCTGCAAACATTTTTATTTGGGTAGGCAAGAAAGTGAATTTTGTGAACAAATAAATAAAATTTGTACGTTAACAAGAACAAAAAATGGCTGTGGCTTAGCTAAGGTTAAGCCCAGGATGCGAAGCATACTAGCCTTTATTTTAACGCGACAGCGTTAAGGAGCTCGTGTCGCAGAAAAGCCGGTGTTACTGGCTTTTCTGCGACACCGGAGATGTTACGTTCTGCGTTACCGGAGACGTTACCACTGAGCGACGAGTTCGATGCTTCAAAGCGGTACAAAAGCGCCTCTAGTGAACGCGGTGTTGACTTAGAAACGAGCTGATTCTAACGCTCAGGTGTGCGTCGCTTGCTCAGGCCCACATTTCGTTGCCGCGCCGAACGCTGCGTTGCTCGACGCTCACCGCGTCCGATGCGGGGCGCGTAGTCGCTGCGCCGTAGCCCATTGTCTTGCACCCCTTGGCGGGTCGAAGGGAACGCTGTCGCGTTCCACTCTTGAAGGCGAAGCTTAAGCGTCCGCTTTGCAGCTGTGATGACGTCATATGGTAGCTACGCGGCAGCGCGCGGCGCAGCAAGGAAGAGCATGGTTGTGTGGCTAGTATGCTTCGCATAAAATATGTACTTGCATGCTAGACATTGTGGGGTTCTCCTCCCGTACTCTTGGGACAAAGGAACGACAACACAGTAGTGCAAACAATCACAAGGGCATTTATTGCACCTTTCTTTGATCAATGCCTGCTAGCCGAGTTGCTGTCCACAAAACATGCCGATGGGCGCGCGACAAATCTAGAAGTCCGACTCACCGCGACCGGAAGCGAGCGAATATGTTCGCCCCATGCTGGATCCCAACGCCTGGTCGTTCGCGTGTATAGTCATGCGAATCGTGGCGCGTTCGAAGGCGGCCACGCGAGACGGTCTCGCCAAAGCATCGATCGGCGCGCGGCACGGCACGTCCGTCCCGCTTGCTTCCCGAACCCAAAGAGAGCAAGCGCCTTCCTTTCGGCGCCCAGGTAACCTCGCCTGTCAGCGGCGTTAGCAGCGCAATACTCGCGCCATCTCTCGCACTGCGCTTCAACCACATCAACCGCGCAGGCGTCACGCAGGCCACGCGGCGAAGCGGGAGTACAGGAGACGTGCTATGCGGGAAAAACATCGGGGGACGCGAAAGAGTCGCGCGTCCCCACATTCCCCCAACCTTAAATCACTTCTTATTCCGGCGAAACATGTGACACGGTCTAACGTCAACCCGTGCTTCGCGAACAAGATAGTACATGCAACAGTGGTCACGCCGAAGAAATGTCTACACGCTGTCCATAACATGCGAGCCGACTGTCCTTGGGTACACCGCTGGCGTCCGCCGGTCACAGCAGCAGCTTTGTAGACTCGACGGCACGATTCCAGGCCAGGTCTCCGGAGACGACGACGCAGTAGTCGGTACGAGCAAGCGTCGCTCGTGCCGACGCGCCCTGCTGGCAGGGCCGCCGTAGCTGTCGGTGACCGCCGGCTCTTTTGTCCGCCGCCGAGGCTTGTGAGCTGGATACAGGAGGCCGCCGACACCGCTGTGCCAAACTGGCCACAGCATCACCATCGCCCGAGGTGGCTCGATTGTTGTCCGGGGCAGCAGCGCAGGCGATGTGCAGGTGACAGCAAACCAGGCGTGACTCCACTCACGCTGCGTACACTCAACACACTCGGCAAACACCACGCAAGGGAGACGAAGTCTGCATGCGCCTCGCCCACGTGGTACGATGTTCAACTCGGCTAGCAAAAGATCGGGCAGCTACTCAGATGCTAAGTTCTCGTGAACGAAGCTCGCTTTCTTGAGTCGAACGAGTAATTTCAATTCGTGCGAGACTAACTAGAATGAAGGACGCAAAGTGCAACACCTCATCGCCACGGTCCACCGGGTTGTATCCCTCCACGTGCGACAGGCAGCTTTGTAAAGCCCTAGGCCTAAAGCGTCGCTACTCTGACAACAACCGGCATCCAACAAACAACACCCAAAGTGGGCGCAAAACAGGCAGCCGCGAGGAGACGTCAGCTCTGTGAGGTGGTCCTACTCCGCTCGGTGCGCACAGCATCTGAGTTGACGGCGCCCACCGTCCCAGACGGTGTCAGAGCGCCCGGTGCCAGGCCGCAATACCAGTCAGCCCGTAGTAGCACCCGTGGCCCGCGGCCACCCGGCTCCCAGAGCCGCGACTTCATCAGAGTCAAAGAGATAGAAGAAGCTATTTACATAAGAAATTCGGACCACCCACGAGGCTTCCGTACTCACTCGCTTCAGGCTTGCCACTGCTCCGCGAGTGCTCAGCCTTGCTCTCCCATGATGCAGACCACGTGGCTCTCGTACTGACGAATGTCATTAAAAAAAACACTTGCGAAAAGGCTTAGGACGTTGACATATTCAAACAGACTACAGCCACCATCACCTCGCTCAAGAAAGCACGCCGCCGACGCTAGCGATCAAAATTCACGCTAGGCCTACGCTTCGGTTCAAACAAAGGTCTCGAGCAAAGCAAAACTGTTAAAACTATCATCCGATGCCCCAAGAGCCCCACGTTGGGCAGCCAGATGTGGGCCAGATGTGGGGTTCTCACACTGTACTCTTGGGACAAAGGAACGACAACACACAGTAGTGCAAACAATCACAAGGGCATTTATTGCACCTTTCATCGATCAATGCCTGCTAGCCGAGTTGCTATCCACAAAACATGCCGATGGGCGCGCAACAAATCTAGAAGTCCGACTCACCGCGACTGGGAGCGAGCGAATATGTTCGCCCCATGCTGGATCCCAATGCCTGGTCGTTCGTGTGTATAGTCACGCGAGACGGTCTTGCCGAAGCATCGGTCGGTGCGCGGCACGGCACGTCCGTCTCGCTTGCTTCCCGAACCCAAAGAGAGCAAGCGCCTTCCTTTCGGCGCCCAGGTAACCTCGCCTGTCGGCGGCATTAGCAGCGCAACACTCGCGCCATCTCTCGCCCTGCACTTCAACCACATCGACCGCGCGGGCATCACATATGCCACGCAGCGAAGCGGAAGTACAGGAGACGTGCCATGCGGGAAAAACATCGGGGGACGCGCGAGAGTCGCTCATCCCCACAAAATACATAAAATTTACAAATGAACCAGAACAATTTGTACCCTCAGGCAACAGACAAAAAGCCGTGGCAAATTTCTTATGTGCATTCCATATGAGAGATGTGTTTTGACATGCTTTACTGCACTAGACAAAATGTGCGTTAAGCTGAATAACAATGCTAGAAGCTTAACAAGCGACTATGCATCTATGAACGGCATCGAGATGAGAAGCCTCTGAACGGTATGTCGCAAATATGGTGATGGCAGTGGAGAACAACATTCGTACCATCCCTTACACACGCTTTCATTATGAGGCGGTTTGTCGGCTTCCCGTATGTCATGTGGCCTCTATGAATAGAGTCAATCCGGCATAAAACAGTAACTTTTGTCACTGATACCTGACCGACCTTTTGAAGCACTTCCTCTTACTGCCCCCAAGAGCTCAAATCACCACAGGCCCGTTCGAAATAGCTCCGAAGGCTTGCCAGTACAATTATGTATCGGTGCTTGTACTGTGAGACAGAAGATGGCGAGTGCACGCATGTGTAATTAAGGTATACTTACTCTGTCCCCGGGACAATCTGCCTTTTGTGATGCATTCTGGCACCATCGTGCGGTGGCCATGAGAAAAAATTTGGCAGGCGCCGCTGTGCGCCACGACAGCCGCCCCGCGCGAGATTCGCAACCAAACAAGCAGCGTGTGTGACAAGACCGAAACAATGTGTACGCACCGTCATATTTCATCATCGTCAGCTAGCCATTGAGCCCGCTGGTGAATGCTTTGTACCCGGAGGTTTCTTCAGTGTGACGAACGGCTGGAAGAAGATCTTCGGCAACGCTTCACAAGCTCCTCCTTTACCTGAAGCCGCTGCACCTGTGGCGTAAAGTGAATAAGTAATAAAACAGTATGAGTACGCACAAAAATGCATGACGCGAATAAGGCATGAGGTGTAGTTCTTCGGGCGAATATCGCATTTCACCACTGCATGTCTTGCTTTATGGTGTGCCATAGTAACATAGTCAATACTGTGGGGATGCGCGACACTCGCGCGTCCCCTGATATGTTTTTCCCGCATGGCGCGTCTCCTGTAATCCGGTTTCGCCGCTCGGCCTGCATGATGCCCGCGGCGGTCGATGTGGTTGGGGCGCAGTGCGAGAGATGGCGCCAGTGTTGCGCTGCTAACGCCGCCTCACGGCAGGGTTGCTTGGGGGCGCAAGGGAGCAGAGGCGTCCTCTTTCCCGGCGGGTCGGCACGCGGCGTGGACGTCTCACGCGACCCATGCTACTGCGAGACCGCCTCACGTGGCCGCCTTCGAACGCACCACCGTTGGTGTGACCGAACACGCGAACGACCAGGCGTTGGGATCCAGCATGGGGCGAACATATTCGCTCGCTTCCGGTCGCGGTGAGTCGGACTTCTAGATTTGTCGCGCGCCCATCGGCATGTTTTGCGGATAGCAACTCGGCTAGCAGGCATTGATCTATGAAAGGTGCAATAAATGCCCTTGTGATTGTTTGCACTACTTTGTACTGTCGTTCCTTTGTCCCAAGAGCACGGAGGAGAACCCCACATCTCCCACAATACATATGCACCAAGAAAGATCACAACTGATGTGGACGCCAATGTACTTGTAAGAGGCCACAGCATCTAGTAGGATACCGTCAGGAAAATATGCGCTGGTGACAGTGTGGCCGTGTCACGACATTCGCATGCTTTTACACTTAATGTTTAGCCAAATCATCCATTTATTGCACCATGAGGACAAATGGATATCTTCTTGAAGTTTCTGCTGATGAGAGGTTTGGTCGAGTTCTTTTATAAAAGCATGCAATTGTCACGTAGTAGTGATGGTGAAGAAGGCAGCAAAATTGTGATTGATGAAACTACCATTTTATTGGGCAAACTTGTGCCCTCAAAAGCAGGCTACACTCAAAGAACAACGATAGCGGCGAACACAGTCGGCGATCGTTGAAAATCTGATCAGCGGGGCAAGCACGTCGGCTTTTATACATCAGTCATTGAAGGTTCCAGAGTAATTGCTGGGACCCGTGTGTCTTCCACAAAGTTTTATGCCATTCGCGTCGCGTGATGAAATCAGATTAAAGGTTCGGGACAACAGACAATGGATAGAACCATCAATAACTTTTGAGAAATTTCCGGTGCATGCAAGCACGTCCTGCGTTGTGTGATAACATTTGTTAGGTAGTGAAACGCGGTCACCCAAAAAAAGATGAACATGTACACGTGTCAATACTCCCTTCTTAAAAAGCATTGTCCCTATGCTACAAACATAAGAGAGTGAAACACAAAAGGACACTTATTAAACAAAAGTAACAAAAGAATGTAAAGAAACAATCCAAAGTAACACAGTCCAAAAGAAAGAAAGTCTAAAGGTCAGCTATGCAAAGTCACAAAGTTCATTAGCTCTGGTAGAATGGCTTAAGTCACACAACGTGGACTCTTTCAGGTCGTGAGCAGCACCGCCATGATAGCAAAATGCCGTCTGGTACGACCTTATAGTCGAGTGCACCAATGCGTCGGATGATCTTGTAGGATCCGAAATAGCGGCGTAAAAGCTTCTTGCTAAGACCTCGTTGGGGTATTGGGGTCCAAACGCAGTCTCCAAGCTGGTACTTGACGTAGCATCGTCGAAGGTTCTAGTGTTGCCTGTCGGTCCTCTGCTGGTTCTTGATCCACAGCCGGACGAGCTGTCTGGCGTCTTCGGCGGGCTGGAGATTGGTGGCAACATCAAGATTCCCTTCGTCGGTAATGTGTGGCAGCATGGTGTCGTGAGTCGTCATCAGGTTCCTGCCATAAACCAGCTTCAATGGCGTGATCTGCATCGTTTCTTGCACCGCCGTGTTGTAAGCGAAGGTTACGTATGGTAAGACGGCATTCCAGATCTTGTGTTCGACGTCGACGTGCATTGCTAGCATGACGGTGAGGGTCTTCTTCAGGCGCTCCGTAATATCGTTTGTCTGCGGGTTGCAGGCAGTTGTCCTCCTGTGGCTTGTCTGGCTGTATTGCAGAATGGCTTGGGTGAGCTCTGCTGTAAAGGCCGTTCCTTCGTTGGTGATGAGGACTTCCATGGCGCCATGTCACAGCAGGATGTCCTCGACGAAGAATTTCACCGCTTTGGCTGTGCAGTCTTTTACCAGAGCTTTTGTTTCAGCGAAGCAGGTGAGGTAGACCATCGCCACGATGATACACTTATTTCCAGTTGTCGATGTCGGAAAGGGCCCCCAAAAGTTCATCCCAATCTGCTGGAATGGTCGGCGAGGAAGTTCGACCAGCTGTAGTAATTCTGCTGGCCTTGTTGGTGGTGTCTTGCGTCGCTGACAGTCTTAGCATGTCTTGACGTAACGGGCAACATCGGCGGTCAGACGTGGCCAGTAATACCTTTGCTGTGTCCTCGACAGCGTCCGGGAGAATCCGAGGTGCCCAGCGGTTGGATCGTCGTGTAGGGCGTGCAGTACTTCTGGACGCAGCGCTGACGGTACAACAAGAAGGTAGCGGGCGCAGACTGGTGAGAAGTTCTTCTTCACGAGCAGGTTGTTTTGTCGTGAGAACGAATACAACCCGCGCCTAAATGCCCAAGGGACAATGTCGGTGTTCCCTTCCAAATACTCAATGAGGCCTTTTAGCTCAGGGTCGGCTCGTTGCTGCTTAGTGAAGTCTTCCGCGCTTATTATTCCAAGGAAGGCATTGTTGTCCTCGTCGTCTTGCGGCGGGGGTTCGATGGGGGCGCACGTGATAAGCAGTCGGCGTCAGAGTGTTTTCTTCTGGACTTGTATATTACTGTGATGTCGTATTCTTGTTGTCTGAGGCACCACCACGCCACCTTTCCTGAAGGATCGTTTAAATTCGCTAGCCAACACAGTGTGTGATGGTCACTCATGGCTTTGAGTGGCCTGCTATATAGGTAAGGGCGAAATTTTGCTGTAGCTCAAACGATGGCGAGGCATTCCTTTTTGGTCGTAGAATAATTGCCTTCCGCTTTTGACAGCGACTGGCTAGCATAAGCTATCACCCATTCAAGTCCATCTTTCCTCTAGACTAGGACGGTACCGAGGCCTAGGCAGCTGGTATCAGTGTGGATTTCGGTATCGGCATCCTCGTCGAAGTGCGTAAGTACTGGCGGCAACTGCATGCCTCATTTGAGTTCTTGAAATGCTTCAGCATGCAGCGTTTCTCACTTGAACTCAGCACCACATTTAGTTATATGTGTCAGCGGCTCAGCGATGCGTGAAAAGTCCCTGACAAAGCGCCTGTAGTAGGCACACAGGCCAAGGAATCTACACACTGCCTTCTTGTCAATGGGCTGCAGGAACTTGCCGATGGCGGCTGTCTTCCGCGGGTCGGGGGGGTCTCCAGATTTGCTGATGACGTGGCCAAGGAACAGCAGCTCATCGTAAACGAAGCAGCACTTTTCTGGCTTCAGAGTGAGCCCTGATGACTTGATGGCCTCTAGTACTGTGGCAAGCCGACTGAGGTGATCGTCAAAATTTCCGGTGAAAGCGACAGCATCCAAGTAAACAAGACAGGTCTGCCACTTCAGTCCTGCTAACACCGTGTCTATAACACACTGTAACGTTGCAGGCGCCGAGCACAGTCCGAATGGCATAACCTTGAACTCACAGAGGCCGTCTGGCGAGATGAAAACGGTCTTTTTGCGATCTCTCTCGTCGACTTCTATTTGCCAGTAGCCAGACTTGAGGTCCACCAACGAGAAGTATTTAGTATTGCAGAGCTGATCATGTGTCGTCTATCCGTGGGAGGGGGTATACATCCTTCTTAGTGATCCTGTTCAGTCGACGATAATCGACGCAGAAACATAGGCATCTGGCCTTTTTCTTTACCTATACAGGAGGAGATGCCCACGGGCTTTTTGACAGCTGGATGATGTCATCTCGCAGCATTTCATCAATTTGTTGTCTTATAGCTTCATGTTCTCACATCGAATCTTGGTAAAGGCTCTGGCGTAGTGATCGAGTGCACTCTACAATTATTATGCGAGGCTTTGCGAGTGGTGTTTGCCGAATCGTCGATGACGTAGAAAAGCAGTCTTTGCAGTGTTGGAGTAGACTTCTGAGCTGTTGCAGCTTAACCATGGGGAGACTTGGATTTATGTCGAGGTCTGGTTCGGAAACTATGGTCGTCGGGGTAGATGTGGCAGAATCCAAGAGGACAAACGCATTGCTGGTTTCCAGAATTTCCTCAATGTACCCGATCGTTGTGCCCTTGTTGATGTGCTTGAACTCCTGGCTAAAGTTTGTCAGCAACATTTTCGTTTTTCCTCCGCACAGTCGAGCGCTCCCTCTTGCGACGCAAATTTCCCTGTGGAGCAATAGACGTTGGTCACCCTCGATGACGCCTTCTACATCTGCAGGTGTTTTGGTGCCGACGGAAATGACAATGCTGGAGTGAGGTGAGATGCCGACTCGATCTTTGAGCGCACTCAAGGCGATGTGACTACAACAGCTCTCCGGCGGTATTACCTACTTAATTTTCCGACAGCGTTATCGACTTTGACTTCAGATCAATGATTGTGCCGTGTTGGTTCAGGAAGTCCATGCTGAGAATGACATCTCATGAACACTGTTGGAGGATAACAAACGTGGCAGGGTAAGTCTGGGCATGAACGGTAATTCTTGCTGTGCAGATTCCAGTCAGTATTATTAGGTGTCCTCCAGCTGTCTGGACTTGAAGGCCTTCCCATGCAGTCTTAAGGGAGGACACGGTCCTCGAAAACCGAAAAATCGCAAAAAAGTCGATTTTTGAAAAACAATATCTTTGGGTTGTGTGTCTCATAAACTACCTGTTCTGTAATTATCCCCACCTAATTCAATCGCAAAGTTAAAAAAAAAACACTGCTTTTGAGGCCACCGCAGCCCACAAAACATGCGTAAATGCCGAAATGAAATCAAACTTTGTGCGCACGCCATTCCCGGCCCATGCGGCCTGCCCGCGCCATCTTGGCGTCGTTTCGACCATGAATTCTTTGTGTCTGTTTTGCCACCTTGCAAAATGGCATTATCGGCGTGGTTGAGGCACTATGGGAATTTTCCCGCGATGCGGAACGCTGATTGGCCATAGCAGCACGTTCAAATCCCACGAGCTAAAGCGCGCCTGCCATTGCCTGCTGCGCGGGTGACAGCGGTGGCTGCTGCTCCCTTTGATGACGCACCCGCCGCGCTCACATCGTTGTTGCCCTTTGCTCCATCCGCCTCAACAGACGCCTGCTTGCGAGCTGCTCATCGCCTTGCGCTATCTTTTAGATTATCATCTCAGCCTTTTTTTTTTTGCTATTTCTTTGCTGCTTGTGATGCCGGCAACGAAACCCAAGACGGTGCAGATGTTTGGTGCGCGGAAGCGCGATATGCGACCTGTACGAGCATAGAACTTCTGATCTTCCGCAGCGAGTACCGACTGCGTAGATGCTTTCAGCAGCGGAACTGTGCTGTCGGCTGTCGCTAGTAAAAAATCCGACACATTGAGCGTGCCTGGAGCCACAAGAGCTAATTAGAAGCTCTGCAGGAGCTTTCTAATAAAAAACACATGTGTTCGCCTTTAAGGCCTGTTTTCTCGGAATGGATTTTTTCGCTAGTAGTGGTGCTTGGGAAGGCAATGTCTCAAGAACCGCTCTTCAGATTTGTGTGCAGTTTTGTTTATTCTGTAGCTGAATGACTTTTACAGGGTGTAACAAGCTTCTTTTTTTTGAAACGTGGTGCAGTTAAATGATAATAAGCAAATAATTTTTGATGAATGTGGTCATTACTGGCTACATCAAATCCAAATTTTTTTAACATTTTTTTGGAGGGGAAATTAAAAAAAAGGGCTTTGTGGCCCCCTGGGATATCTATCAAGGGATCATCACAGTGAATTTCAGCTTCCTATGATGACCTGGCATTTCTCCAGGCTCTTCCTCAGGCATACACATGAACAACATGTTTAGACCTTAACAACTCTGGAACTAATAAACCCACCTTCATGAAACTTTGCAGTTCGTCATAGTTCAGTGGTGTGAACATATCCTGAAGTTTCATCTGGATATCTTAAAAAATAAAGAACTTCAGTCTCCAGAGTAGCTTCCCCTTAGCTTTCTTCAACCGGGTGGCAAGATGTCCACTCATCACAGAGTAGTCGACTTCCGTGTCCACTAAGGCAGTGACTGCATGGCCATCAAGCAGCACGTTGAGGTCGCTGGTTCTTTGTCTTTTTTGTCTTGAGTTGCAGTTAGGTATCGGCGTTGGGTCGCGACTGCATCGCGTTGATGTGCGGCAGGTACATCGCGGCATCAGGTTCTTGGTCACTGCATTCAATGCTTCCAGGCTTCGTCGGGATGGCAGCGTGTCGTTATGTCGTCAAGATAGCCTCTTCAGCGTTTTCGGCAGCGGCGGAGGATCTTCGTCATTTCAGCCACACCTCCATCGGTTGCTGCTTTTAGTTTTCCGGATATGGGCTTGCAGACTGGCCCTAGGCTTGGCCAGTGTACAGTCAGCGTTGCGGGGACAGGTAGCGGCCAGGTGACGGTGAACAGGATGGTCGTCGAGGGCTCCACTGTGTGGCTGCGAGATAGTTGGCGATGTCACGTGGGTGTTCACCTTACTTTGGGTGCGGTGCATAGATGGGAAACCCTCACAGTCCCATAATGCGGTAAGGGCATCTGCGGTAGATGTGCCCGGCTTCTCTGCAGTGATAGCAAAGCGGACGGTGGTCTGAAGTGCGCCAGACCCCAGTTTTTTTTGGAATGCTTTGCGAGGCAATGGGTTAGCGTACTGGCGGTGACGGTGGTAGGCGACGGAGCTGTGGCATCACTGGGCCCTGCCAAAGGCGTAGAGGGGAAATGTGATGGCGGGCTACAGCGGCGTATGTCATGCTTTGCGGCTGAGACTGTGGCAATTCAGGGGCTACACTGAGTGATTGTTGGAGCTCCTCGCGTACGACATCGGCAATTTAAGCCACTAGAGGCTGTGATGGAGGGAATAGCTTCTAAAGCTCCTCCCGCTTGACTGCTCCGACAGTCTCGTGCAAGTCGTCGGTGGCCAGTGATTGCACTCAGGCTTAGTTTGTAGAGTTTGTGCGGCGGTTGAATTGTCGATTCTGCATTTCCAGGGTTTTCTCTATGTTGGTTGAATCGTGATGAAACTTGACGGTCTTTGGTGGGCTTCGTATCGTTCCGCCAAAAATTCTTCCGTCACACCACACATGAGTAGGCGGACTTTCTTCTCCTCGGACATTTCTGGGTCGGCGTGGTGGAATAGATGCCACTTTTTTTTTTTTTTTTACATATGGCAACATTCTCGTTCAGTAGCTGCACGATGCTCGTGAAGGTCCTCAAGAAATTACTTTGGAACAGATCCCACGTATTAAGGGTGGATTCCTGGTTCTCTAACCATGTCCTTGTGGCCTCTTCCGAGGAGAAGTACACGTGGGGCAGCTTGCCCTCAGAGGTACAGTTGTTGAAGACCGAGATCCTTTCGAAGGTTTCGAGCCAGATTACCGGATCCTCCGATGAAGCTCCACAGAAGGTAGGGGGCTCCTTGGGTTGTTGAAGCACGATGGGGCACGCTGGGGCTGTCATTATGGCTGTCGAGCTGGCCACGGTCTTTTTGGTCATATCAGGGAGAAATCCGTGCTCTAGGGGCAATCCTTGCAGTCTGTGGCTAGCTCGTTTGTCTTGGGCAACATTGGTGCTGTCTTCGCGTTTCGGGCTTGGATCGCGGCTTTGCAGGGGCATTCGGTACATGAAAAGAAGCGCTTCCACCAGATGTCACATAGTAGTGACGGTGAAGAAGGCAGCAAAACTGTGATTGACGAAACTAGCGTTTTATTGGGTGAACTTGTGCCCTCAAAAGTAGGCTACAGTTAAAGAACAATGATACCGGAGAACACAGTCGGCGATCATCGAAAATCTGATCAGCAGGTCAAGCATGTCAGCTTTTATACATCAATCATCGAAGGCTCCAGAGCAATTCCTGGGACCCTCGTGTCTTCTAAAAAGTTCTACACCATTCAAGTTGCGCAATGAAATCAGATTACACAAGGTTCGGCATAACAGACAGCAGACAGAACCATCGATAACTTTCGAGAAACTTCCGATACATGCAAACGCGTCCTGCACTGTGCGATAACGTTTGTTAGGCGTTGAAATGCGGTTACCGAAAAAAATAACCCGTACACATCTCACAATCATCAGCAAAAAGTTTTATTAATGAAAATGTGATACAGTAAGAGGCAGGAGAAAAACACCATATGATACAGGAGAAAGAGTAGATGAACAGTTGTTGGCAGTCACAAACTCAGTGTGGTCAGAAAGAAAGTCTTTAATCCAGTAGAATGCCTTGATGTCCATGTTGAGTTTGCTTAACTTAAGAAGTAAGCCATGCACCACCCCATTGAAAGCTTTAGCAAATTCCAACAATATGCAATCAGTGTCAGAACTGATGTCAATATATAAAAAGAGATCATTAGTAAAACATAATAGCTGCTTTTCACAATAAAACATTTTCCTGAAACCATGCTGGCAGTTAGTGAAGAAAGAGTTGTCTTCTAAAAATACTAGTAAACTTAGTCTGCATGCGCTACTCTTTCTGATCTCATTGCTTCACGAATTTACAAGGTGCTGACCGGCCAAGCAGTCGCCGCTCACACGGTACTGTTAACAAATTGATCAACTGAACTTGAAAAAGAATGTTAATTTCCGTGAACCTGGCCAGAAATTTGCTAAATTCACTGCTCCCATTTAGATTCCCTAGTAAAGTTGACACCATTTTTCTCCCCATTGAATTTGAGAGAAGGGCTTGCTGCTTGAATATTGAAAATTTCAGAGCTTTAGCTTGAATGATTTTGTCACTACACAGGAATTGTGTGACCAAGTACAGCCACAAATTGCCATGATGGCATCTTGAAGTAATAATAAGTCATGAACCAATTATTAGAAACACAGAAAAACATTGCACACATAATAAATAGTATGGAGCCTAGAATATCGATAAAAATAGTTGTTCCGCATTGAACAGAAAAAGAAGATAATAATTTCTACACCTTTGTTGTTTTGTCCATTTTTATTGGGGCTTATATGTATTTCTAATTGCTTTATGCACAATATTTTTCCATAGAAATGTTGTATGACAATTAATCTAAAGGCACAGCAAACCGCACGTCCTAAACACAGATCAACGGAGGCTGGTACAGTAAAAACTCAGTTTCTTTGCTTCTAATGTTTATATTGCCATCAGATTGCCATCACGCTATACGATTCTACTAGGTATCATTTGAAAGCGCGGAAGTTAAGCTTTCTAATGCAGTATGGCTCCTATCTGTCTAAAGTGTGCAGAAAACAGAGTGTGTTCACGAACATTGTCCAAAATGCAGAGTGTGTGCCGCCGGAGTGGGACCACCACTTAATGGAGGCCGAACAGCTAGCTTATTAAATGAAGCAGGGGTAATGAAAGTGCCCCCTCCTCACAACCCTCTGCAAGCGCGCTTGTAATTAGCATGTAATCATCACTGAACTCGCCAAGTTTCAAGGACCTTTACTTAGCCACAAGCCAGATGCACAAAACCAAAATACTTTGATATCCCTGACGTTACACTGGTGTACCTGCACTAGGCTTTCGGCGCGAAATTAAAAAAAAGGAAATGCAACTTTAAGCTTCATTTTCTCTGCTAATAATCAGCCCATTGCAACAACAGTAACGAAAATATAGTTTTGGAAGAATACTTTATCAGTCTAAGCTGACTTAGTGTTTCTC